>NC_046158.1:134718565-135018565 GCF_011064425.1 Rattus rattus | reverse complement strand
ATGAACAAAGGGTGCTGTGCCCCCCCCAGAGTTTGAGATCTACTGCAGCCACCTACTGTGCTGAGTACCTCCTCTGCCTTGAGGCTTAGGAGGGATACAAAGGAGAGTCTGTCCAAGTGTTCAGAGCGCTCCCTTTGTCCCGATTAGTCTAGGGGATAAAGCCCGAGGTTCCTAAGTAGTTACAAAGTAAAGGGCCAGATGTCACAAGTGACATAGACATCCCTTTGGGTGGCCATGGAAGACCGTCAGAATGCCTTTGACTTGGAGAAGTCACTGAGCACTTCCTTCAGGAGCTCACAGTCCTACAGAGATCTGCTTATGGCTACAGAACTGGTTGTTTCTTGCAATACCTGGTGGCATGAAGCAGCTGCCACCATCTTCTCTCAGCAGTTCTCAGTGAGCAGAGGTTCATCTGCTTCCTGTGGTATTTACTGTAGGACCTGAAGATGTTTGGACTCTCCAAAATGGCCTTCCTGGTACCATGCAAGCTGCTGCTGAAGATGACTAAGGCTACACATCCTAGCTTTCCTGAGCTACCTGCTGGGCTTTCTCAGCCTGGCAGTGAGTGGGCTAGCCCTTTGTAAGGCTGATATCTAACTGTGCTGTGTCATTTCATTGTACTCTAGTCATGGAAATCAGTCACCGCAGCCAGATTCCATGGGAAAAAGACTCCAAGGGTCCTGAATACTTCATTGAGGGCTGACTTTGTGTTCCGGGGGTTCACTTTGTTACTAAAATGAATATTATAGTGATATTTAGTGTCTTTTCTGTTAAATTCTAAAATGGAATCTGTCTGTACTTTTTTTGATCCAGGAGATTTCTCCTCTTCTCTCTATGGAGGCTATGGCGTTTGTGACTGAAGACAGGAAATTTACTCAAGAAGCTACATATCCAAATACATATATTTTTGACTTATTTGGAGGCGTTGATGTAAGTAGCTGTTTAATGCTGTTAATACTTAAGTTGACGAGAATTCAAACCAAGAGGCAAGAAGAAATTCAGATTTTATATCAAGTATTTCAGATCTTTTAACTTAAAAAGAAAAAGTTTGTTTTGGTTTTCGAGACATGGTCTCACCATGTTGCTCTGGCTGTCCTGGATCTCTCTGTGTAGACCAGGCTGGACTCTCACTCACAGGGATCTGTCTGCCTCTGCCTCCCAAGTGCTGAGATTAAAGCTATGTGTCAGCACCACCACCAGCTTAACTTTAACTTTTAACTTATAAAATTTATTCTACATTCGTGTGTGTGTGTGTGTGTGTGTGTGTGTGTGTGTGTGTGTGTGTGTGTGTAGAGAGAGAGAGAGAGAGAGAGAGAGAGAGAGAGAGAGAGACAGACAGGCAGACGCACGCACGCACATGCACCCTCTTGTGGTTTGCTTCTTCCACAGTGTGAGTCCTGTGGATTCACCTTCAGTCATCAGCTCAGTGGCTCGCACCTTACCCTGCTGAGCATTTTTTTTTTTTTTCCTTTTTCTTTTTTCCGGGGCTGGGGACCGAACCCAGGACCTTGCGCTTCCTAGGTAAGCGCTCTACCACTGAGCCAAATCCCCAACCCCCCTGCTGAGCATTTTTCTGGTGTGGATTTGACCTTTCAGATCAATGGCATTCTCTCACTGTAGTATTTGCTTCGAAAGAATTTATTTGAAGTGCTAAAATGTACAAAGTGAAAGGTGTCCCCATGTCTTCCTTGGAAGCTGCTGTGACCACTAGTGTCTTGTGTGCACCAGAGATGTTCTTGATTTAGATGCGTGTGATGTGCAAATGCTCCCATCCCCAACTTAGTCTCTTTTCTCCTCACATGCACTGGCAGGCCATATATCCGCAACACTTTCCTACTTTGCTTTTTTTCCATGTACACCTAAATATTCCATATTTTAAATATCTAGTTAGTATTTCTTGGTGTAATTATGCCATAGTTTATTTGCTTGGACTCCTGTTGAACACTAGTTTTTTCACATTTTTTTTAATTACAAACAAGATTGCCAAAGGACTTTTTACATTTTGGAGCCAAAATATGTGTCTTATTTATTAATCTGCAGTTTATACCAACTTTTATCAACTTAAATACCAGGAACAAATTACAAAAGTATCTTTTTACCTATACATCACAAACATTCTGTATAGATGTGTGTATTTTTTTTTTCTTTTTTTCAGAGCTGGGGACCGAACCCAGGGCCTTGCGCTTGCTAGGCAAGCGCTCTATCACTGAGCTAAATCCCCAACCCCAGATGTGTATATTTTTAAAAATTTCTTTTGGGCTGGAGAGATATCTCAGTAGTTAAGAGCACTGGCTGCTCTTCCAGAGGACCTAGGTTCAGTTCTCAGCAACCACATGGTAGCTCACAACTGTCTGTAACTCTAGGATCTGACCCCATCACCCAGACATACATGCAGGCAAAACACCACCACACATGAAATAAAAATAAATTTAAAAAATTTAAATTATTTCTTTTATTTTTAATTGTAATTACATCATTTCTCCCTTCCTCATTGTTTGAAAAGTTTTTATTTTTATTTATATATATTATGTAGTAGTGTGTATGCCTGTGTGAGTTTATATGCACTTGCCTGCAGAGGCCAGAAGAGGGCGGAAGATTCCCCAGAACTGGAGTTGTAGATGTTTGCGAGCTGCTGTGTGGGTGCTGGGAATCCACCTGGGTCCTGTGCAGGGGCCGCGCCGTGTGCGTTTTAATTGCTTAGCCGTCTGTTTACCCCAGTGCATGTTTATTTTTTAGGATTTTGTTACATCAGCCTAGTCTTGATGCAGAAGAGCACACTGGTAATTTCTACAAAATAAATTCTGTTTTGTCTTACTGCTCAAGTAAATAAAACACACCAGTACCTAGAAGCCCTTTCTCTGTGTAGCTTGTCTTTACTAAGCTGATATTTAAAAAAAGAAAACCAAATCCACTATTTTTTTTAATTTAATTTTATTTATATGAGTACACTGTAGCTATCTTCAGAGGGCATCAGATCCCATTACAGATGGTTGTGAGCCACCATGTGGTTGCTGGGAATTGAACTCAGGACGTCTGGAAGAGCAGCCAGTGCTCTTAACCGCTGAGCCGTCTCTCCAGCCCCACATTCTATAATGATGAATTAGTCAAACTGCTTCATGCTCCTGGTGGGTCGCTCTTCACACACACGAGCAGGCTTAACTTTAATCTGCCTTGACTAGCTCAGTGACTGTACACTTCCAGTTCTCCCTGCGGCTAGCACACGTTCCCTCCAGTATTCCAGGCCCAACACCTTCTAAATCTTTATTTCATCTCGGTTACTTTCTGGGACCCCCCACCCCCACACACATAGGGCAGCATTCCCTTTCCACCTACATTGTTGGATGGTTTCTTTCTTGCAGCTCTTAATCTGATCCCTCTCCCTCCAAGTCATGGTGATTCTCCTCCTCTCCCCTCTGTCCCTGTCTCTTGCCCGCACAATCTAAAAGTCTTCCCCAGTCTTTCCCTAGCCAATGGCTGTATAGCAGTTCTTATCAGTCAAAGCCAGTTGGGGCAGGGACCCTCAGGTTTGGAAGCGTGGCATTTTGGGAGCCGAAATAGGACAAAGCATTAGGTAGGGCCGTTCCCAGTATGGTGATTCTAGGTGACTTTGCTTCATCCAGCCTTTCAGGCAGATCCAGTCAGAACTTCAATCAAGTCCTGAGCCTTCTTTTTTTTTTTTTTTTTTTGTCCTGAGCCTTCTAAACATACAGAGACTGGATAACAGATGCTAAAGCTAGCTTTCTTAAGTCTAATCACATTTTCTAATTTTCCTACTCCTCCCTACCCCTTTAAAGAATTTCTCATCGCCCCTATTCAGCAGAAAGAAGTTACGGAGAATCATCCTGGTCCCTTGGGATTGGATGTCTGGTTATGGTTATTTTATAAATTATAGGTAGGTTGTCATTTTAAGGGATTATTCGGAAATGGTCATAATTTTGAACAGGAAGGAAATAAATAGCTGGGGTGGATTATTAAATTTATTTTAAAGCAAAGAATCATATAGCCACAATCTTACATTGATAGAAATCTTTATAATTGATACAAATTGAAGTTATAGTTTTACATTTGTACAGAATTTATAGATTGATGCAGATTTAAGGTTTTCATTGATATAAATTTCTTATATTGATAGAAAATGTGAAATTAATATTGTTGCTCTTAGGCACTATACCTGTACAGCTCATTAAGAAACCAAGGCTTAGATGCAGCACTTCTTTTTTTTTTTTTTTTTTTTTTTTTTTTTTTTTCGAGCTGGGGACCCGAACCCAGGGCCTTGCGCTTGCCCTAGGTAAGCGCTCTACCACTGAGCTAAATCCCCAACCCCAGATGCAGCACTTCTAATACTACTGTTACACAGTGTTTAGGATGAGTAAGTAACGCATGGTAAGGGCCAGGTAGTAACTCATGGTTATAGTGCACTCTGATCTAATTGTATTAAGGTGCTTTCTGTAGAAATACCCAAGAGTATAGAAATAGCTAAGAGTAGTCAATGTTCAATAGTTCAGATACACTTCATAAAGATAGTTTTCAGAACCATCAGAAACACACAGATTATGAAGTTTAATATCTATTCATTATTAGAGATCATTTGACAGAGACATGTCTGCTCCTGACATTGCCCCTTCTTGGTTTAAAGAAGACATTGAACATCATAACCTCCATATGGAGCTGCTCCAGTTATGGCAGAATAGCCACTGGGAAAAACTTACCTTATTCATGTACAGACAAAAATACTGTCCAAGAAAAGACACACAGTGCAGGATAGTTGACAGCTTTGCCCTGCCAAGACCATACACAAGTCCTTTATAGTTTCTGCTTCATTTCAAGATGTGTTAGATGGTTCTGGGCCAGAGGCTAAAGACGGTTACTCCAGTGTTTGGAGGAATGAGGGACTGTCCAGGTAGTCAGCTGTCTCTCCAAGTTGGTTACGTTTTGGAAGCCATGCTTTGTGCTTCCTGTGTCTTCAGATGATATTTAATTCTTTCTCGTATTTCTGATAGGGTTGAAGACTAATTATAGTCTCTCATAATCAAACTCAAGTTGTTTAACATTGAGGAAGATGATATAGATTTGAAAGGATGGTTTTTAGATGGTAATGTAAGCTAAAATCAAAACAACTCAGGTATAGAATTATAAGCTTGTTAAATTAGGATAGATGGTAGATTACTTTAATTGACAATTATGATGGACTGGGATGTTGATTATATATCATACTTTGTAATTTACATGATTGTTATGTTTATGTTCAATTTGTATCTAAGAGAAGAGCCTTTTTAAGAAAATTTGGACAGAAAAGGTGAGATGTTGGTGATTGGTTCTAATGATTTGTCTTATTTTGGTTCCCAAAAAGCCATGCTTCTAGACCTGAGGGTCCCTGCCCCAGCTGGCTTAGATTGATAGTAAAGAACTGCCATACAGCCAATGGCTGGGCAGAGAGAAGGAGGTGGGATTTTTATATTGCATGGGCAAGGGGCTGGGAGAGAGGAGAGACAGAATTGCTATGACAGGGAAGGAGAAAGGTGAAACTTTTTCCTGCCGGCATGTAAGGATCCAGGAATGCCACCCTAGAGGCCACTTCCCCAGTCGAGTGTGGGGTAACAGATGAAATTTTAAACAGATTTTAAAAGATATTAACTCAGGAATACCAGAGCAGGGTGTTTGTTAGCCTTGGGGAGGACTAGAAATGCCCAGCCATTGAGCTAGTCAAGGCATATCAAAATTAGCTTGTGTGTGTCTTTCATTCTCGAATCCAGAGGGCTCTGGTGGGTGGATGGAAGAGGGACCCACTGGGAGCCAAAAAGTGCTTTTTAAATAAAGGTTTTATTTATTTTATGTGTGTGAATATACCATCACTGTCCTCAGACACACCAGAAGAGGGCATCAGATCCCATTGCTGTGGTTGTGAGACACCATGTGGTTGCTAGGATTTGAACTCAGCACCTCTAGAAGAGCAGTCAGTGCTCTTACCCACTGCGCTATCTCTCCAGCCCCAAAAAGTGCTTTTTAACTAATTCACTGCTACATTTCTTTACAGCTCTTTCTTTTACTTATATTATTGAAATATGGTTCACATCCCAGAAGTTCTTTTTTCTTTTCTTTTTTTGTTTTTTTGATATCTTGCCTAAGGTGAAGTATAGTGTGTATAGTTCATTGTATTCAGAGGCATCACCACAGTCAGAACAGTTTCATCATACCCCAAAGATACTCTGTATTAGCTGGGACTCCACTATCCTCTTCCTCCTGCCCTGGCAACCACTAATGTCCCTTTCGACTCTACAGTTGCTGTTCTGGAGGATTAAAAAAGAAAGGGACAATTAGACAGCACGGTAGCATGACCCCAGCCAGTTCTGAGGCTGGAGCGGGTTAATTTTTTCCCAGTCTACTTTTTTACCATTTTAATTACATGCAAGTAATAAGGTCGGTTCTAGGTTAAGGAACAAGCAAGACACAAGCAAGACCATAAACACAGATAGTCACTGTTTCTAGGGGCTCATCAGGATGACCGGGGCCTACTTCCCTGTCCTAGCCCAAAGTCAGATTCTTGCCTGAAGCCTACTTCCCTGTCCTAGCCTAAAACCAGATTCCTGCCTGAGCTTATTTCCTGTCTGGCCCAATGTCAAATTCCTGCCACGTTTCTCTCAAAGTGTCCCAAAGCTCTCCACAGCTGACTGTAATGAAGACTGCTGCCTATAAACACTCTGCAAGTTTCTGTGAAGACACACGTCTTCCTCTCTCTTGGGTGTATACCTAGGAGTGAAATTGCTGGGTCACATGGTAACCGATGTAATTGCGGGAACTGGGTGACTGGTTTCCAAAGAGGCTGTACCATTTCATTCCCCTTTCAGCTGTGTTTAAATATTCAGATTTCTCTTTGTTTTCCAATCGTTGATCATGTCGTTTTCATTGCCCCATTCCAGTGACAGTGGAATTCGTTGTGACTTGGATTTGTATTTTCCTGATGGCCAATGCCATTGACCTTCTTTCACACCTTTGTCATTTGCTTATTTAAAGGACTGTCAGCCTCTCCTATTCCCATTTTAAAATTGGGTTGTCTCTTTTATTATTAAGATGTAAGTTCTTTATTATTTTCCATAGTTGTAAAAATGAATATCCTTCTGAGGGTGAGATTGGGTATTTTCATGTGTTTGTGATTCTTTTTCTATCAACTGTTAGTAGCTGTTTTACTATTTTTTTTTTTTTGGTGTTTTTATTTGGTTATCATCCCATTCATTTACTTATTAATTCATTAACACTTGTATGTATGTGCGAATGCTTACATATGTGTGAGCACACCATTGGGTATCTGCAAGTTTTTAGTTTTTGAATTTTTTTGAGACAAGTTCCTTTATTGTCCAGGCTAGTCTCTACTTGTGCTGAAGCTGAGGATAGCCTTGAGTCACTGATCTTCCTGTCTTTGCTCTCTAAGTACTAGGTAAAGGTGTGTGTGTGACTGTCCAAACTTAAAACTTGGACCCACCCCACCACCCCTAAGACAGCGTCTTACTGAGTTGCTCAGATAGCCTTGTACTAGCTCTGTACCCCAAGCAGGCCTTGTGTTGTCAGTCCCCCTGCCTCCTGAAAGCTGTGGTTAGATGCCTGTACCACCCGTGGCATTTCTGCAAAGGTAAGGATTGAGTGATAAGTGTCTATCATGCCTGGCCTTCACAGTCTCACCCTTTCCCCTCTGCCCTGGTAGAACCACGGCCTCGCATATACTAGGCAGGAGCTCTGCCACCAACAGTTAAGAAAGGTATATAGGAGGAGCTGAAGAAGTAGTTCAGAGGTTATGATCACTGGCTACTTTTGGTGACAGTCCAAGTTTGGTTTCTGGCACCTACATGGCAACTCAACAACTATCCTTAACTGGTACCAGAGGTTCCAGTGCCTCTTCTGGCCTTAATGAAATCTGCATGCAGGCAGAATACCCCATAAACCTTTTAAACAATAAGACAAAAAGCAGAGAAGTGTATGTCGGAAGCTAGGGAAATGGCTATTGGGTAAAAGCACCTGAGTCTGAGTCCCGGGAATCCACATAGCAGGAGCATCTGTAATCTCAGGTATGGGTCAGGTGAGCCGTGTCTGAGGGCCAGGTAGAGAGGCGCTCCTGATGTTTAGGGCCATGTACTCACTGACTTGGACATGATCTCACTGGGCTTATTTAGGTGAACCACTTGATGCAGTTGAGCGTTTTACATCTTGAGAG
Source organism: Rattus rattus (assembly GCF_011064425.1). Taxonomy (NCBI): domain Eukaryota; kingdom Metazoa; phylum Chordata; class Mammalia; order Rodentia; family Muridae; genus Rattus; species Rattus rattus. Next base: position 135,010,362 of record NC_046158.1, on the reverse strand, counting down.
CTCGGGATTGTAGTCTCTTGAGAAGCGCTGTGTATGAAAAGCGTTGGCTAATGCCCAGGACCCACATAGTGGAAGAAGAGAACTGACTACCACAGTTGTCCTCTGACTGCCTCAGTTCACCATAGCACCCGTGTGCCCACTCTCCCTCCCCACAATTAACTAATTATTAAATGTTTTTAGTATGCTACAGGAGGGCTGGAGGCTGGGTAGTAGTTATGCACAGCCTACCCCTCTGTTGTACAAAGCAAAAAGCTCCCTTGAGAGCACCTTTCATTGCTTGCCTGAGTCAGTCCTGAGACCTCTTTCTTGTCTCTTACAGTGCAGTTAGCCTTAAGTGCAGTTGTTCAGGAAGCTGAGCCCATGCGTCTCCAGAGGTGTCAGTCTGCTGCAGGAATGCTGACGGAGTTCATTTTGTCAGCCACAGTCATGTGCCAAAGCCCCTCCCCTCAGTGCTGGATATCAAATTATGACATCCACAGGAGATATGCTCATAGTAGGGTAATCCCCAACATGCATTTGCTGTCTAAAGATTTGTTGCTGGTTCGAGATGTGTGGAGGATTTCGTAGATTCTTCAGTTGATCTCTAGTCTTATAGGCTGCTGGTTGACTTTAAAACAATGAAAAGAAACAAAAGCTTTTAAAAAAAATGCTGTGGGATCTTTTTTCTCCCTCTTGGGTCAGGTGTCTCGGATGTGCTGTCCGGTACTGGTGTGTAGCTGTAAAGGGCCAGGAGAGCATTTTTGTTCTGTTCCAAAATTGTTCCAGCTTTGATTTAAGCAATAAAATAAAGCAAAATACCTATTTATTATGAATGTCTTTAGATACATGGACTTAGATATTTTATTAGCACAAGATTACTTTAAATACTTTAGTATATTTAAGTAGAAAGTAGACTGGAGGTGAACAGTTGTAATCCCAATACTTGGGAGGCTGAAGGATCATGAGTTGGAGGCTAGCCTGAGCTATTCATCTAAACTGTGTCTCAAAGATAACAAAAATACTGAAATAGAAAGCAACTTTATTCGACAATTAAAAAGCCTTGTTATAAAAATTCTTAAGAGATGCTCCTCGGGAGCCGGAGAGGTGCCTCAAAGTAGAGCGTTCACACTCTCTGAGGACTCAGAGTCTGTGCCCAGCACCCAAATGGGTGAGTCACAGCCTCTGGAACCCCAGCTCCAGAGGACCCAGTGCCCTCTTCTGGCCAGAGTGCAGCTTCTGTTGACCCTTACTGAACATGAGGGTTTGTGACAGCTCCTAGACTAGACCACATGTGTCCACAGTAAAAATTGGATGTGGGCTATACTTTGAATTAAGTTTTTAATTTATTGTTTTATTTTTGGTTTCAGCTTCTTGTAGAAATTCTTATGAGGCCTACCATCTCTATCCGGGGACAGAAACTGAAAAGTAAGTGTGCTTGTTGGGTTTCATCCCAGTGTGCTGGGGTGGTGGCCGTTGGCATTGGCAGGAGTGGCTCCATTTTGAGATTTAAGAACATGTCTTCCAGTCAGCCGTAAGTTGCTCTGTCCATCTCAAGCTGAACAAAGTACTATTAATTCTGTATTTGTTAGAAAGGAAGATTTGCTATCTTTAAGGAAAACCTGAAGACCACTGGTTTACAGGAATTGCGTCTCTTTATTTTCTAACAATCACTTGACCCAGCTTTCGTTTTCTTGGGAGGTTTTTATGTTACTTGTGTAGTTATCTACACAAGAAACAAAAGATACCTAGGAAGATCGTTTTGTTTGAACAGCCCATCCACCGTCAGACTCCTTTTATAAAAGAGAGTGATGCTCATGTAAAAAGTTCAGTCACGTTGGATGTGGTGGTGCCATGTAAGACCCCGTCTCTAAGGAAATAACCAAATCAGTGAAGAAAAAGCTCGTTCATTGCCAGAGTCCTGTATGGCAAGATGTCAGTGCTTGCGTACTACATGACTTTTTAGGTGGGCGTGTTGGGTCTATTATTTTTATACAGTCGCTCTGTTTTAGGTTTCAATATTTAATTTTTAAAAGCTCTACCATAAAGGTATATACTCTGCCCTAAAAGCTAGTGATCACTTTGGTTAACATGCGTGTGTGTGTGTGTGTAATATACACATTTTCAGTTTGCACCGACATCAGCAGGATATATTATTATATATGGCTCCATTGTACAGTAATAGTTAAAAGAATTTATTTATTTATTTATTTGGTGGGGCTGGGGTGAGACAGGCCGACCTTGAACTTTGTGACTTCCTTAGTCACATAACATAAATTCCAGAAAAAGACCATAAATTCCTGATCCTCCTGCCTCCACCTTCCAAGTACTGGGCTTGCAGACATGCATCACCATGCTCTGCTCTCATACTCATTCAGGTGTCTTACTTCTGTACTCTGAGAGCAAGTAGCAACCTTCCTAATGTTGCAACCCCTTAGTACAATTCCTCTTGTGTGGTGGTGCCAGCCATACAGTTATTTTTGTTGCTACTTCATAATAGTAATTTTGCTACTAAAACAAGTTGAGAGGTGTCATGAGGGAAACCACATTGTCAACAGTACGAGAAGCCCATCTGTCCGAGCAGGCTAGTCTGACAGGCCGCTCTTGGGATCTTGAGGGAGGTGCAGGTGTTAGAGTGGAGGGTCATGAGGAGGAAGGAGGGTGGACACTAATAAGTAAGTACACCACCACACAGAACACTCCTCCATGGCTCATACTCAGGCTCAGCCCTGGGGTTGTGGGGACATAAAAGTAAGTTATTTTTTATACTACTGTCTTGTTCTGATCATAAGTAATGAGATCTTTCTTCATTGGAATTGACAGTACATCAGACATTAGAAGCTACTTCCCTAATATAAATAATTGTAACAAACCTAAGCCCCCAGTTGGCGAGTTGGAGGCAGAAGTGATGCCTTATTTTCTGCTGGCAGAGTTTGCAGTGGGAATGTACATGAGGAATGCCCAGGGTTCTTACTCTGGATTTAGAAGTTCTGCTTCTGAAAATAGACCTTGAGTCTTTTCCTGTTGGCACTACAGCGTAGCGAGGGGCTCATGTGTTTGCTTAAAGCTGCGAGGACTAAGTACCTGTGCAGTGCCTGCCACCTCCACCCTAGTGCTGGGACTGAAGGAAGACAGCACGCGCCCAGCTAGAACATTGCTTATGTTCCTGTTCGGAAGCGTGCTGATGTTACACTGTCTTTTCTATGAGAAATAATGTTCCTCCTTCCTTTGCAGTAAGTGATGAGATGTCGAAGGACTGCTTGAGCATCCTGTACAATACCTGTGTCTGTGTGAGTACTCCTCCCCTCGAGGTCCCAGTTATCATCTCCTACTTTATCTTCAGCGGTGAGAGGGCAGTGTGAGTGGGGTGGCAGACATGAGGCCTGTCTTCAGATGTTTTAGGGAATTGATTTGCCTTATTTTCTGTGTGCCTGAGAATCTGGACCAGCAAGTGGAAATAATGGAGAGGCATAATTTTGTAGCACTCAGTAAGACCCAAATCTACTTCAGTAGGCCCCAAACTCTGTTGCCAGCACCCCCATACACAGGTGTCCAAGCAGAGGCTCACCATTGTTTGTTGAAAGGTGACAAGTGTTGGCAGAGTACCCATGTTCTTTAAGATATACCTTCCTTCATTTTCCTTAGTGGAAAACAAAAGCCACAAGTCCTGTCCCAAGAAGAATGGTGAATAAAGGAAGTAATTGGGTAGAAAGAAAACACTGAGCGCTGTTGGAAGTTGATTTTGTGCCCTGGTGTCTGGTTTAGTACAGCTCTGAGAGCCTGGTCCACACAGTGTGTAATCAAACATGGTTTTGGGGAGAACTGAATGAGATCACAGTGAATGCACTTGTAAACAGTGTGTAAATGTTGGACTTTAAAAGCAACATGTATGGTAAACTTACTGGTCACAGAACACGCTAAGTGCCGCTGTTCCTCTGTCACGGAAGCAAAAGAAATCTTTAACTCTGTTTCTTGTCTCATTCTGAAGAAGACTTCAGGTGAGTGCTGCTCACACACATGGGAAGTGGATGAGAAAGGACAGGATACAGAAGGGTGGGTCCATGGCCCACAGAAACGGACAGACACTCAGATGCTGAATGCTTCTTGGTGGCCAGCGCAGATAGCGAGCTGTTGGAGCGCCTGTGTCTGTGGATTACAACTCAGGCTTTGTCAGTCATTGTGCATTTCCTTACAGCCACTTTTTTGAAATAGGAAAAATAATTATTTTGATAATATATTTTATTTAACATATCTAGTAAGAATATTATCACTCCACTCAATACAGTTTTTAAGATACTTTACTTTTTTGTGCACGTTCTCAGAATCTAGTGTGAGACTCACACGGAGAGTGTGTCTCAGTTTGTCATGCTGGTACAGCCTAGTAGCACAGCAAAGCACAGGTGGATATTAGGGCAAAGGTTCAACTATTTTTGCAGCTAAAGTTCAATAATATTTAAGAAAACAAAAGAACATAGAAGAGAGTGACTCCATAGTTGTCAAGTTCCCTGGAATGGTGTGTATTTAAATTGTGACCTAATATTAATCAGAAACATTCTAGTAAAACAGTTCAGTTTTTAAAATGGAGGGCTGTGAGATGGCCCCTGTGGTGACTCCCCATGCAAGTGTAGGGACCCCACTTTGATTCCAAGTAACAAAGCAGATGTGCTGCTTGCCTATTCACAGTGCAAGGGGCAGAGGCAGGCGTGCACCAGGCCTGCTGGCTGGCCAGCCTAGATACCTGTTGAGTTCTTTTTTTTTTTTTTTTCCGGGGCTGGGGACCGAACCCAGGACCTTGCGCTTCCTAGGCAAGCGCTCTACCACTGAGCCAAATCCCCAACCCCACCTGTCGAGTTCTAACCCAATGAGATACTCAACACATTTTTATCATTCCCTTCATTTTCAAAATTAAATTTGATTGACAATTTATCTCATTGATTATAAAGTTCTCTTTGTTTGGAATACCCGCTCACCAGTTAAAAAGCCAAACTCTTGAACCATATTTAGAGGTTATTTTCCTTTGTCATCTTTGTATTTTATTCTAGTCTTTAAATACCGCCCATATTGTAGGCCTACTGTAGATAGCAGAGGTGTGACGTTAAATAATAGAATGCCTCTCTCACACGACAGTGCTGGAAGGTCGAGTGTGGTGAGGGACGGATGTAGACAGGAGTAGAGCAGGGCTTTGAGGCTTTGGAGGAGGAAAAGCACATATGTGTAGAGTGGGCTAGGATGCTTTCACTGAGGAGGAGAATCATCTAGATGAATGAGGTGGTAGGCTTGCCTCTTCCCATCTTTGTGTGTGTGTGTGTGTGTGTGTGTGTGTGTGTGTGTGTGTGTGTGTAAGTTGGAGATGAACTTGCTGAGGGGGACATTTCTACTTTTACAGCACGTGGGTCCAAAGATCAAATTGGGGTTGTTGAGTCTGGTGGCAAGTGCCTTTACCTATCATGTTGCTGTCCCCAAAGCATATTCTTGACTAAAGAAAATGGTAACTGTAGATAAGATACAGAGTGTAAATCACACGCGATCCCATTAACCAGATTAAACAACTGCCAGCAATCTGCTACAAATAGTTTAAGACTTTTGTAAGCTGTTTGTGTAAAAGCATTTCATAACAAGCCTTTTTATTCTACAAGAGGCAAAAACAATAGCTATATTATTTTTCTGATGGCATAGCCCATAACGTAGGCCAAGCATTCTTGATTTATATGTGTCTACTTCAGACACTCATCTTGTTCCCGTATTCTAAATGGTACTGGCAGATAGGAACTTTGTGGGCAATGTACTCTCCAAATGGTAGGAGTAGTGTTAACATCGAGTCATCCAGCCTGACCTGACCTGAGGTAAGTCTCTGAAAGATTCTCCCTGGTAGATACTGTCCACCCATTTGAAGGACCGTTGAGTGAGTCAGAAGAGTGAGTTAATTGACAGCAAAGGAAATGTAAAGCCTATTGGCTACTCCAAGATCACTTTGGCTCAAGGTTCGTGTCTAAATGAGAGAGGCTTCCTGTAAATGCAGGGTTTCCTGCACTCTCTCACAGGAATCTCCCAGACTCAGGAGATAGCCATGTACAGGTGAAGACATGGAGGTTCAGGGGTGAGAAGTAACTGTCAGGTCACCTACATGGAATCAGACCTCCGTTCTGACCCTCAGTGGTCAAGCATTAGACAGCAAGGTTGTTCAGGCTGAAGCCAGCCTGCAGAAGCCTTGAGCAGCAGCACCCCCCCCCCTTGTGAAGCATCACCTCACACTCCTGCTGGCGCTCACATTAGTCAGCGGGCTTTTGTCTGGATGATACTGTGTTGATTCTCTAACTGGAGCTATTGGGCTTAGGTTTTATAAGCCATCTGAAGCCGTTCATTGCCTCCTGCTCTTTTCCTCACTCCTAGCTCCAAAGTGGGCCCCCTGCTGTGTGGTCTGAAGGCCGGGATCCTTACACTTGTTCCCCACAGTACACGTGACTTCTAGATTTGTAGGCTCGTGCTAGTTTTCCAGGACGGGACTACTTTCTGCATCTGGAACAGTGCTTTGTGTTGTGGTCACAAGCTATTCTACCTTTCTCTTCTCCCTGTGACAGACGGAAGGAGTAACAAAGCGCTTGGCAGAAAAGAATGATTTTGTGATTTTTCTGTTCACACTGATGACAAGTAAGAAGACGTTCTTACAAACAGCAACTCTCATTGAAGACATTTTGGGTGTTAAGAAGGTGAGCTGTGTTGTGTTGCTGTGGAGGGGTCTTGGGTACTGGATTCATGAGCCTGGCTAATGATTAGACAGTCTCCTTTCAAGGAGGTTCTTCCATGCCCCGGAGTTAGTCTTCGTCCTTAAAAGGCAGGAGCTTGACATAGAAAGTCAGGTTGTGCTCCTTATGCCAGTGGATTCTCACGGCTGAGAAACATTAAATGCCCAGATAAATTGAGTCCAAGAGTATGAAATATGAACTTCACATTCATGTGCTGACTTTAGTGTCATTTTTCGTGTTCCTTGCTACTCTAGTGAAACAAGTTGTTTCTAATGTGCGTTTGCTGCTGTATGAGCTGCGACTGCTCACAAACCAGCTCTCTGTGGGCTTTGTTTACTAGTGTTCCCTCTGGCAGTGATAGTTGGCCTTCGCTTCTTTAATCTACCTGTATCTTTTCTGACCAGCCTTCAGCTCAAGTTGGTTAATTGCCTTAAACATAAGAAGGTATCAGTGTAAAATATCTGAAATCCTGCCATTCCTTTCTGTTTTGCTTTGTTGTTGTTTTACAAGACAGGGCTTCTCTGTGTGGCTCTGGCTGTCTTGGAACTCATTCTGTATACCAAGCTGTCCTCAAACTCAAGAGATCCCCCTGCCTCTGCCTCTTGAGTGCTGGGATTAAAGGTAAAGGCCACATGATACTTACTGGGCAACTCATCACATGTTTAAGGTTATCAGGGCCAGAGTGAGACTTTGTCTCAAAAAATAGCAACAAAAAGATGAAAACATTAAAGTTTTCTCTTCAGAAACTCAGACTTCCAAAAATGCACCTGTGTACACTAGGCTAAAGTTAGAATAAGAGCTGGGTAGGGCCTGGAGTTCATTTTTTCGGTCCTGCCGTGCCTCCGTTGATTGCTATTTGGCAGGTTTCCTGTCATTGCTGTCTAGTCTCCTGGAGGTTGCTGTTGCAGATAGGAGAGCACACACGCACTGTTGCCCAGCGTTCACTTAGGCCTTGCCTGCTGTTAGCCAGGCAGAAGCATCACAAGTGTCCCATTGTCTCTGAGAACATATTCCCAATGTGTCCAGTCCCCAGACAGTCCCTTTGTGCTCTTTGATAAAATGTCTTTGTTATTTCCCAAGAATCATGTGTTTAGCCCAGTGTGTGAGAGCGGCTGTCAGTGCAGGACCCCGTGCTCCCTGGTCGTCTGAGTAGGAGACAGTAATTGCTTCTTCCCAGCTTTGCCCACTTGGTCCCTCATGCCTTCTCAGTCCTGTCTGTGTTACCCAGATAGTGATAGGTTCCACCATACTTTGTAGGTGCCTTCATGTAACATGTATAACATGTGGAAAGAGTACCTGCAATTCATGCAGCAAACAGAGGATTAATATTCAGAATTCATCAAAAATTCCTACAAATCAATATGAAAAAGATATGGACTTGGGGTTGGGGATTTAGCTCAGTGGTAGAGCGCTTGGGCCCTGGGTTCGGTCCCCAGCTCCGAAAAAAAGAAAAGAAAAAAAATATGGACTCATTAACAAATGAACAGTGATACTTGAACAGGCATTTCACAAAGGAGAAATAGATGAGCCATTGATAGATACTTGGCTTCATTAAAAGTCAGGAATTTAGATCTCACACTGTGTGTGGTGAGCAGATCCTCGTGGATGTGGAGTGGAAATGCTTGAATGGGTCCATGCTGTGTGCCAGCCCTAGAAAAGCCCTGCCACGAGGGCTGAGACCTCAGTGCTCTACCGAGAGTGGGCTCTTTGTGACCTGTGCCTCAGCACGCGTGTAAGTAAACGATCTCAGAAATGATTGCAGCGAGAGGGGGCATGTCAGGTATAGGCACCTGCCACCAGGCTGAGAACCTGAGTTCAGTCTCTGGGAAACAGGAAAAGGAGCAAACCAACAACTGTGAGTCCACCAGTGTATACAGACATAACATATACACATACAGATGCTCACCTCACATACATACACATACACATACACATGCACACATTCATATACACACATGTGCAGGCAACTACAAATAGACACATATACATATAATTCTATAAAATATAATTAGGGAAAGGTTTTTTGCTTTCTTTGTTTGTTTGTTTGTTTGTTTGCTTGTTTTTAGAGACTAGGTTTCTCCGTGTAGCCCTAGCTGTCATGGAACTCACTGTAGACCAGGCTAGCCTCAAATTCAGAGATCTGCCTGCCTGCCTCTGCCTTCTGAGAGCTCGGATTAAAGGCATGCACCACTACACCTGGCTAGAAAAGTATTCTAAAGGCTGTGAAAACACTAGGGCGCAGGGAAAGGCTGGGGGTAAAGCACTTGCTGTGTAAATGTGAGGACTGGAGTTTGGATCCAGAACACTCCCATAAAAACCAAATGGTCTGGGTGGTCCATGTTTGCTCCTGCTTCCTAGAAGGCATGGACAGGGCGTCCTGGGTGAGCCCCATGCTTTAGTAAACAAAGTGGACCAAGACCAGGAGAGAACGGACATCAGCCTCTACCCACCACATGGACCTTCTCAAACGTGTGAACACGTATGCATACATGCAAGCACAGGAGAAATGAGAGCACTAGAGCAAACCCAGAAGGTCTGTCTGTCAGCTAGAGAGCAGATGCAAGCGTGTGGTGCAAAGACACTGTGTGAAGACACCACCCTCCTCCCCACACATATGCATTGTGTTGTGATGGAGAACTCACATCCTACCGGTCAGTCAGGGTCTCTAGCAGCTCCTGCCCTAGAAAAGCTTCTCTGTGGGCATCAAGAAACAACACTTAGGATGTCACTATTTCAGAGTAGAAAGCTTAAAAGCAAGCCTGTATGACCCTTGTCTCTTCATATGCTGGAATATAATAAAGCATTAGGCATGACTGGTCTTGTGGGAAAAGTGCAGCTGAGCAGAAGTGACTGTGATAAAGCCAGCTGCACAGCACTGAGGCTGCAAGTCATTTCATGTAATTAAAAAATAAAACATAAAACCAGTTAATTATAAAGTAATAGTTTAGGGCTGGAGAGATGGCTCAGTGGTTAAGAGCACTGATTGCTCTTCCCAGAGGTTCTGAGTTCAGATCCCAGCAACCACATGGTGGCTCACAACCACCTGTAATATACATTAGATAAATAAAAAAAATGTAATAGTTTATACAAGTGGTCACCTGTGACAGAAGCAGAGAGAGATATGATGGGGACACTAAATTAGAAAAGTTGGTGAAACTGAGCGTAGTGTAACCCATATTCTGCCACTGGGGAGCCTGAGCCAGGGGGATTACTGGAAATCTAAAGCCAACATAGGCAATATTGTGAGTTTCAAACCAGCCTAAGTTACAGTGGGATACCCCATCTCATAAGCAACAATAAAAGTGGGTGTGCGGTGGTGGGACCCGGTTTTGGACCCACACCCTGGGTTGGACAGGGTGAGAAGGACGGAGGAGCCAAGAATCATGCCCTCAGCTCGATGGGCTGGGCTCGGAGGGGCAACAGAGTGGCTGCCCTCAGTGCGTACTGCCTGGGGAGAGGCCAGGCGGTCTGCTCCCAAACGCTCCTCCTCCACCACCGATGGTCCAGGAGTCCTTTGCTTGTTAGCGCGGTCACCGAGCTCCTTGCTGCCCGGTGCTGTGCTCTAAGGAAAGGTAAGGCCTGTCCCTCCCCACATAGTGTCAGATTACTTGGGAGTAGACTCAAGACAAATAATGACAAGTTTCTGTGCAGCGATAAAAAAATACTCAGGCCAGTGGAAGGTCAGTGAATTGGAGCGGAGGAGGAAGCAGGTGCTCTCCGTAGACAATGTGATGATTTAAACAAGGAGAGCTCCTGGAACATCTGTACAGATGTGAAGGAAGCAAAACCACGAGGTTATAAACAAGCATTTTTATGTGTGTACCCTACTTGTATGGGTATTTTGCCTGCATGTGTCTCTGTGCACCACCTGCATGCAGTGCTGCAGAGTCCAGAAGCAGGGATTAGCGCTCCCAGAGCTGGAGTTACAGGGAGTCATGAGCTGCCATGTGCCTGCTGCTAACTGACTGGGTCCTATGGGAGAGTAGCCAGTGCTCCTAACCAGTGAGCCATCTCTCCAGGCCAGAAACAAACATTTAAAAAAAAGGAGGGGTTGGGGATTTAGCTCAGTGGTAGAGCGCTTGCCTAGGAAGCGCAAGGCCCTGGGTTCGGTCCCCAGCTCCGAAAAAAAAAAAAAAGAACCATAAAAAAAAGGAAAAAGAATAGAAAAAAACTTTTTTTTTTTTAAATAAAGAAAGCATTTAGTCAGGTTATGTTAGTAAAAAACACCTGACATGGACTTCTCAGGAAGTAAATGAAGTTGATTTGGCTTACAGTTCTGGAGCCTCAAAGTTCACACAGCACAGTCTGAGCGGCTGTGCCACCTCATGGCAAATAACAACACTGAGTGTGAGAGAACTGTGAGGAACGGCTAGATGGCTTTTTATACCTTTCTTTCTCGAGTTACTAAGGAATCCCAAGAGAACCACCTTCCAGCTGGGTACCCCTAATTTCCTAAGGATCTCTTGAGGGTCCCACCACCTTTCAATAGCACTCCTAAGATCCTAGTTCTCCATGTATGAAGCTGTCATGAGACTGAAGTAATACAGCTAGGAATAGAAGGGAAATTCCTTTGCATGCTGTAGAACATCTGCTAAAAGTTAGAGTAAACATTAATTTAAAAACTTTGGACATAATGTCGATAAAGTTAGAAGTTCTATACTGTGCACTGTACAAAAGGAGCACCTCTCGGTGCTCACTGCAGTTGTTTGCTCACCCAAGTGCACAGAGGAGCAAAACACTGCATGTGGTAAAGCGATGGAAAGAACTGAACCAGAGCTGCTTGTCGGGTTCTGTGTGGATGTCAGTGTGGAGCCCCAGGAAAGTCTAGTATATTCACGTCACACACCCAACCATGCTGTGGAGGGAGGGTATTTATGAGGCCTGAAAAATCCCTGGGAAGAGTAGGCAGACACAAGTTCAAAATTATGGCTACTTCTGGGAGGAGATAGGAGACGAAACTGTGGGACTTTGCAGAGGCCTTTGACTGAAAAGTTTTATTTCTTTTTTAAAAATTAATCTAGGAATAGGGTCTGTAGCTCAGCTAGTAGAGTGCTTGCCTGGCGTGTGCAAAGCTCTGGGCTTGATTCCCAGCACCACACAAACTTTGGGGATAGTGGTGCACATCTGTAGTCCCAGCACTCACAGGGTGGAAGCAGAAGAATCAGAGACTCGAATTACTCCTCAGTCATAGTTTGAAGCTAGTCTGAGCTACACGGACCCTATCTCAAAAAAATAAATAAATCTATAGGTAGAATAGTGATTTGTGATTTATAAAATTTGAATGGTAATTTTTTTTTAAGGGGGGCAAAATGTGCTGTCAGAACAAAGGTGAGACAGTGAGGGCCGTTATGCTTGCAGGGTAAACGTAACCTCCACACCGAGATAGGTGAGTTCCACTCTGTTACTAGCCAGGAGGAGGAGAGACTCCAGAACTGACTGAGCTTGTAGAGCTAGTTACACCTTAGTGGTCTCGCTGCTGAGCCCTCATGGGAGGATGCAGGGGGACGCGTGTGATTTCTTGAGGAATTAATAAGCATATGGATTGTTTATTTGTGTCTCCCATAGGAAATGATTCGGCTAGATGAAGTTCCCAATCTGAGTTCCTTAGTATCCAATTTTGATCAGCAGCAGCTTGCTAACTTCTGCAGGATCCTGGCTGTCACCATTTCAGAGATGGACACAGGGAATGACGACAAACACACGCTTCTTGCCAAAAACGCTCAGCAGAAGAAGAGCTTGAGTTTGGGGCCTTCTGCAGCTGAAATCAACCAAGGTAGTGATCTCCAGCATTTCTAGAGCATAGCTGAGGCTCTTATTAGAGCGCCTGAGTCTTTCTGTTATTATTATTTACTGATTCACATCATATCCTGCTCACCACCTCCCTCCTAGTCACCTCCTCCCATAATACACCCCACTCCCACCCCACCCCTACCCCACCCCCGGGGCACAGTCCCTAAGTCAATGAGAATAGACACATACAAAGCAGCCCAACTAACTAATCAGTGTATTAGGGCTTCTGGGGTCCACTTGGAGGATGTAAATGTTTTATGTTTATATATTAAATTCTTTTTATGTTTCCAGACAAAGTTCATTAGCTCTAGTCAGATTTTTAATGAGTCTAGAAGTTCAAAAACCCAATGTATAATCAGAATTACAAATGCATGTGCTTTAGTCTTCTAAGTTTCTTGTAGACATGTTGTATACACACCCTGCTTGTCATTGTAGCATTGAGATGACAAAGGACCACGAAGAACTCAGATGCTTGACAGTGAGAGTCTGCAGAGTGGAAGTGATAGAGAGACTCTGTGACTAGAACTTGTGCTGTAAGATAGAGAAGGTGAACAAGACACACATTTGCTTGCTCACACGCTCACATAAAGACACGGAGGAGGACAGGGCACTGTCAGGTGGTTACTTACCTGCCTGGAGTGGTTGGCAGTGTGACCGGGTCTTCTTACTGTCTGCTTCTTAGGCTGTTTGATGTAGAATGCTGTATTTGTTATTTTTAAAAAAAAAAAGTTCCACTATTTAATCTACTCCAGTATCTTTCTTTGTAGTGGTGCAAGGAATTGAACTCAGTGCCTTGGGTATGCCAAGCAAGCATGTGATGGATGAGCAGACCCTTTTAAGAAAAGGTCTCTTGGGGTTGGGGATTTAGCTCAGTGGTAGAATGCTTGCCTAGCAAGCGCAAGGCCCTGGGTTCGGTCCCCAGCTCCGAAAAAAAGAAAAAAGAAAAAAAGAAAAGGTCTCTTTACATTGCTCAGGGTAGCCTTGAACTCACTACGAGTCTAGTCTGGTCTCCAATTCAGCCACCTAAGTAGCTAAGATTCTTTTTTATTTTTATTTTACTGTGTGTGTGTGTGTGTGTGTGTGTGTGTGTGTGTGTGTGTGTGAGAGAGAGAGAGAGAGAGAGAGAGAGAGAGAGAGAGAGAGAGAGAGAGATATTGCCTTACATGTATGTCCATGTGTTGTTTGGGACTGGAGTTTCAGATGGTTATGAACTGCCATGTGGATCCTGGGAATTGAACACACTGGTCCTCTCTGGAAAGCAGCCAGTGCTCTTGACTGCTGAGCCATCTCTCCAGCCCCAGTAGCTGAGGTTTTAGGCCTATGCTGCTATGCCTTACCTTCGATGATGAAGTGTTCTGCTTCAGGCTTGGTGGAAGGGTGTAGATGATTCAGTTCATCACTTATCTATGTGGAAGGGTATAGATGATTCAGTTCATCACTTATCTATGTGGAAGGGTATAGATGATTCAGTTCATCACTTATCTGTCTTTAAAGTTAGTGGCTGAGGATGAGCAGCTAGATACTAGAAGCCAGGCTGGTGAGACAAAGGCAGCACCGCATTAAAATAATAAAAAGCAGGAGGGTGGGTAAGCTGGAGAGATGGCTCAGTGGTTAAGAGCACTGACTGTTCTTCCAGAGGTCCTGAGTTCAAATCCCAGCAACCACACGGTGGCTCACAACCATCTGTAATGGGATCTGATGCCCTCTTCTGATGTGTCTGAATTTACAGTGTACTCATACACATAAAATAAATAAATATATCTTTTTTTTTTTTTAAAAAGGTATTCAAGAGCAGTAGGAAGCCATTACCACCCCAAGGTGCATCCTCACAGGCTCTATAAATAGTACTTTGTTTTGTAGCCATTTGGTGGAGTGCATGTAAACGTACTTAAGTAAAAAAGCATTACCCATCATTCTCCGGGACCAAGATACTCTAGCTAACTGGTTTGTGATTAATTAATAATTCTAAGGCCACTTTCCTTTGATTTAGGGTATTGAAAAAAAATTATTAAAATAGCTAGGTTCAGTTGCCGACTTGTGTAGTTGGCAAGAAGGCTTAAGGAAAGGTTCTTGCGGGGTTGGGGATTTAGCTCAGTGGTAGAGCGCTTGCTAGGCCCTGGGTTCGGTCCCCAGCTCCGAATAAAAAAGAACAACAAAAAAAAAAGGAAAGGTTCTTGCCTCCAGGACTAGTGATGAGTTCAGTCCCTGGGACCCATGTGGTAGAAGGAGAGAACGGACTATTTCAGACTGTCCTCTGACCTGCACGTGCCTGCTGTGGCATGCCACTACCACCACCCGCAAATAAATGAAATGTAATTTTAAAAAATGTGGATGCCAGTGAGCTGCTTACAGCTTAGTGGTTAAGAGCTCATATACTGCTTTTGTCTCCCAGTAGCCACATCAGACAGCTCACAACCGCCTGGAGCTCCAGCGCCAGAGAATCTAATGCCTCTACAGTCACCTGCACCTGCATGCGTGCACCATGCTTACATAATTAAAACGATAAAATAAATGGCAAAAATGTGTATATTCTGCAAAAAGAACAAAAATCTAGCTTGGAGAAGATTTTGAAGTATTATTTGATTGATTGATTGATTGATTGATTCGAAGTAATACCTGGGCTAGAGATAGACCTCGGTTGGTCTATCATATCATATCATGCTTGCTTCACATACCTTAGGTTAGTCCCCAGCGCTGCATAAACTGGACTGGTAGCAGCACTTGGGAGAGAGAGATAGGACCTAAGAAAGTCAAGGTCAGCTTCAGTTACAGAGTGAGTTCAGGGTTCCTGGGATACAGGGTACCCTGCCTCAAAAAAAGAAAAGAGAAAAGGCAATGCCTATCTGAGTTTTTGTTTTTATTTTTCCAAACAGTATAAAGGGACCAGCAGATAAGCAGTGTGTTCCTTCCCTGTGTTAGTCTATTGCAGTCTCCCTCGAGAGATACCATACACATCCTCATCGTGGGGTCAAGGGGCAAGAAGGGAAGATGCAGACTTATAGTTAGTGCAAAGTGTAAAGTAGACACTATGCTGTTCCCCTGCTGGTTTCCAATTTACTTTACTTTCAAAGCATTCCATTCCATACATGTAAAATTGGACAGCACCATTTACAGGTAGATGACATTCCAGTCATTTATTTAACTGATACCATGTTGACACAAATTTGGTTTATTTCAGGTCTTCGTTTCTACAAAAAACACTCTTGAATAATAGAGTATAATGGGCTGGGTATTTGAATTTTATACTTCGATGGGTTAGCCCTGCAAGAAAAATTGCTAGTCTTATTACTTTCTGTCTTTGTGCCTTCCCCCGTACAGGACTTTATAATTTAATATGTAGTCTATACATTTTTGTATTGCTTGATACTTAGCCAAGCTGATAAGTTAAACAAAACAAAAACACTTTTCCTCACTGTAATTCTTCTACATTAAGATAAAGGTCACTGTTTAGTCTGGGTTCTCGAGAGAGACAATGTGTAGAAATACATAGATTTTATTGAATCAGCTTATGTTGAAATAGCAGCAGTGCTATCTAGGACCTAGAGGCTGAGGACCTGGTAGGTGTTCAGTTTGAGGGGCTGGGCACGTCACCAGTGCCAATCTGGTACCAAAAACTTGGTGGGTTCTTAGAGAACGTCTGCCCCTGTGTCTATGAAGGAAGTCTGGAGACGCTGACTCAGTTACCTGTGAAGGACTTGTTGAAGGGAAGCAAAGATCTTCATTTTGCTGCACTCTTTCTTAAGTCCAGGCTGCTTCGAGAAAGTGTGGGCCAGTCTTCCCATCGCAATTAAGACAGTCAGGACAGCTCCTCAGGTGAGGCTCCCTGCTCAGGTAATTCTGATTTGTGACAAGTTGACTTTAAAGCCAGCCATCACACTCAGATAACATCAAATTAACCCCTTTCAAGTGAACATCCCAGTGGCATTGAGTATATTTACAAGCTGCACAGCTCACTTTTGATGTGCTCCATGACATCCCCCCTCTCTAGATGAAACACTGTGCACAGGAAGCAGCCATCCCTTGTTTGCCCTTGCTCTAGACTCCTGCCAGCCTCCAGTCTGCTTTCTGAGGTATAAATATCAACAGCTTTACCTACTATATGAGTTTTTGTACATGGTTCCTTTTTGCCTGGCATAATGTGTTCTGAGGTAATGGACATTGTAGTGTCATTCTTTCATTCATTTGTATGGCTGGATAATGTTCATGGCGTATATGCCACAGTTATCTGTCCAGTCATCAGTCAGGGACCATCTGCATGTCCTGTTTCTGTACTCGTTGGGTGTGTGGCAGTGGTGCTGCCGTGAACGTGTGCATTTCGGCCTTCACAGTCTGCTCTGGGTATGTGCCTAAGAGAGGAATTGCTGGGCCAGACATATGTAAGGTGTCTTTAAACTTCTGAGGAACCTCAGTCTACAGGTGTGAGTGAGTGTGTGTGTGTGTGTGTGTGTGTGTGTGTGTGTGTGTGTGTTGTGGTATTGAAGCTTTTTTTTTTTTTTTTTTTTTTTTTTTTTTTGGTTCTTTTTTCGGAGCTGGGGACCGAACCCAGGGCCTTGGCGCTTCCTAGGCAAGCACTCTACCACTGAGCTAAATCCCCAGCCCCGTGGTATTGAAGCTTAAACCCAGCGCTCTACCGCTAAGCTACACCTCCACAACTCAGTCTGCTTTTAACTAGTTTCTCATTTTTAAAATTTTTTTAAATGAAATCAAACACTGTTTTATGGAGTATGAAAAAGAAACTAAAATCATTTGCCAGACTGTAATGGGCATTAAAAATACCTCTTTATTACTATCATATTATTAGTAGTAATCATACGATAATTTATTTTTAAAGAAGTTTCCTTAAGGGTTAGAGAGATGATAGCACTGACTGCTCTTACAGAGGGCCTGGGCTCAATTCCCAGCAACTGTAGTTCCAGAGGATTCAGTGCATCTATGAGCACCAGGCATGCATTGGGTGTACATAGAGTCTTCTCTCTCTCTCTCTCTCTCTCTCTCTCTCTCTCTCTCTCTTACATAGAGTCTTCTCTCTCTCTCTCTCTCTTACATAGAGTCTTCTCTCTCTCTCTCTCTCTCTCTCTCTCTCTCTCACACACACACACACACACACACACACACATTTAAAAATCATTTTTAAAAAGTAGCTTTCTTTAATGTATTCTTTGAAATTTTGCTTTAAGTTCTTGCCAACAGGAAGTGTCCCACTTGGGAACGTAGAAAGAAGACGCCTGTGGCCTGTTCACTTGCCACCCAGCGTCAGGGGAGTCTCTGGTGGCGGTGCTGTCTGTCTGCTCCGTTGACTCTACTTTTCACCTCACAGCTTTGTCTTTTGAGGGAAAAGCTGGGGAATTAGTGATTGCATTGAATCCAAAGGCTCCTGTGTGCTTAGTTAGTGCTTGCCCTCAATGGGTTATACCCCTAATACTTTTGGATTTCAGTGTTCTACAGGATGATTTTTTTTTTCCCGGAGCTGGGGATCGAACCCAGGGCCTTGCGCTTCCTAGGCAAGCACTCTACCACTGAGCTAAATCCCCAACCCCCAGGATGATTTTTTAATTTTGAGATAGTTGTGCTATGGAGCCCAGGCTGGTCTCACACTCCTGTGCCCCTTTGATCTTTTCTGACTTGTCCTCCTGGGTATCTAAGTAACTACAAGCACATGCCAGTGCACCTGGCAGATAATGCACATGGGTGTGTGCGTGCGTACATGTGTGTTCACGTGTGTTCTTAGACAAGTTCTCATGTAGCCCATGCTCTGTATCTTGATCCTCCAGCCATCACCTCCTGAATCACAGGCGTGTGCCATCCTCTCCAGTTTATGCAGCGCTGGGGATCAAACCCAAACTCCGTGCTAGGCAGGCACATTGCTTACTGAGCTACATCTCCAGCCACCAGATAGAAACTTGTACCTAGTACAATTGCACACACAAAAAAATTAACAGTGATCTCTTGCTGTCATTGAATAGCTGGTTGTTAATGTTTAATGGTGTGTTATGTGGCTTAGAAAAACCCAGAGATTCAGAACGATGCTCAGTGACAAGTATCCTTGGCTTGGTCTAGTCTGGTTGGAACTGTTTCCCGTGGCAGCCACTGCTGATGGTTTCTCTGGTCATTCCACAGAGACCTGATGCTTTCTGTGTAAGCAGTGTACACTGTTCTTAGTCTCATTTTAAAGGTTGAAAGAACCAGGTTTGAACCTGGTGTCCTTACTGTCACAGTTGATCACGTCCCCTTGTATTGATGAGAATTTGTCTTATGTTCTGAGTGAAGTGGGGTCTAGAGGAAATAGGTGTTGAGTAATTACTCCATTTCTTTTTCACCTTAAAGGAAATGCTCACCTTTTTTCTTCCTAATAGTAAACATTTGTTTCAAAAATGTTAGGAACTAAAGATGGTAGGTTTTCCTTTGTTTTGAGGCAAGTTTTCTGTCGTGTATCACAGGCTGTCCTCAAATGTGGGACCCTCCTGTCCTACCATATTCAGTATTTTCAGTGATCTTATATTAACATATATTAATTATATGAAATAATGAATTTCATTATATTTATTTAAAGTGGGGTTTTGGCTTTGGCTTTTGTATCCCTGGCTGGCTGAGACTTAATACATAGACCAAGCTGTCCCTCCAACTTAGAGAGAGATGCTCCTGCCTCAGCATCCCAAGTGCTGTGATTCAAGGCGTGCACCACCATGCCTGGCTCATCGTGACATTTTCACATGTGTGGAGAATGTGTTTTAAAACATCACAGCCATCCTTCATCGTTCTCTTGTTCTCCCACTCCGGCGGATCCCTAGTGTGTGTGCGCGCACACGTGCGGGTAACAGAGAGACAAGCTGCATTTTATTAGGGTGTTTGGTTGTTTTGTTTTTACAGGATCCTAGAAGAGGGTTTACTTGCAAAAGCCTTGGTCTCTTACCAGTAGTCACACCACTAAGAAAATCTTCCCCTCTCCCCAGTGACAGGTGCCTATAGATAATCAGGAGTGAGAGCTGTTGAGCCCTTCTCCTTTGCTATTGCTATCTGCCTACTGGTCCTGAGGGAGAATGGGCCTCATGGACTCCCTCCCCACCCATGGCACATGGTTGGCAGACCAGTAGTGTGCAGGTCTCGTTCTGGTACACAGAACTTCTGTGAGATGAAGAATACAGCGGCAGGCAGGGTTAGGCATCGAAGATGGCCGTCTATCTCCTCCTCCCTCCCCTCTCCCTCTTCCCTTCTTTCTGCCCCTCTTGTGTGTTCCTGAGCCTTGAGGGTGTGATACGGATGCTGTGGATGGCATCATACTCAGGCCTCGTTTGCTCTCAGCACTTGCACTAGTTGTGAATCCTTGCCACCGCCTACTGCGAAGGGAGCGTGTCCATGTAGTAAAGCAGCAGCAGGAGCTTCCCATGTGTCTGTGACTACTCAGACTCCCACCCCCATTAGAAAGCAGTCGATTAGCCAGCTATTCACTTGCACTCATTCACCCGTGGGCACTTGTCGTTAGTTGGTAGTATAGCATGCAGGACCCAAAGCTGAGGAAGGATGTTACGGCAGTCCTCCCCCGCCCTCAGCAGCGTGCATAGCACTGACCGGTACTTCTGACACTGCAGGCAGCATGGAGGAGGATGTCATCTCAGTTCCAGCTTTGTTTTCCCAAGACCTGCACCGGAAGTGTGGTGTCTTCAGCAGTAGGGCCTCACATCCAGTTTTCGTTGTTTGTTCAGTTTAAAGAATTAAAGTTAAGCCAATATTGTTTAACAATTTATATTTTTCTCCTTAAACAACTTTGCTGAGGACCTGTATGGAAATGTGGTCATGACTTTAGTGTCTGTTATGTTTTATATGGATTTAGCATATGTGCTGTTTGCTGCTGATAGGCATTTAATGATCTCCATATTTGTATCATTAAAAACACCATCGAATATTTTTATATAGATGCGTGTGTGCTCATTTGTGTGTATGTGTGTATGTGTGCATGTGTGTTAGGGGTTACCAAATGGCATCCTCTGCTGTTGTCCTCAGTGACTCCACCTTGATTTTTGAAGCAAAATCTTTCATCTGGGACCTTGTCTGTTTTTTTGTAAACATCACATAGCAAGGATCACATGGGAAGAGGAGCCTCAATTGAGAAAATACCTCTGTCATATTGCCTGTAGGCAAGACTGTGGGGGGCATTTTCTTAATTGCTGATTGACAGAGAAGGGGCCCAGAATGCTGTGGGTGGTGCCACCTCAGGGCCTGAAGTCCTAGATAGTGTAAGAAAGATGTCTGAGCAAGCTAGTACAAACACTCCTCCCTGGTCTCTGCTTCAGTTCCTGCCTCTGGGTTCCTGTCTTGCTCAAGTTCCTGTCCTGACTTTGTCAGTCATGGACTGTTAACCTGGAAGTATAAGTTGAAATAAACTTCTCCCCGCAAGTTACTTTTAGTTGTGATTTTTTTAATCATAGAAATAGAAGCCATAACTAAGACAGACCTATGGCTTGCCAGTTAGGCTAGTCTGGCACTGAGAGCCAACTTTCTATATGGGTGCTAAGGTTCAAACTCAGATCCTCAGTATTGTGCAGCAAACACTTTACTAGCTGAGCTGTCTCTCTCCATCGCTTTAATACAGATATTTTTGTTTATATGAATGCATATTAATGAAAAATGTATCAAAAATGAGTCTTTAACTCATATATACTATATTAAAAGCACAAAGTTATTTTGGGTGTGTGTACATGTGTATACGTAGAGTCAAGTTCCCTGTACATCTGAAAATTGAACTTATTATTTATTATTTGTTTTGGGTTTTTCAAGAGGATTTGACAGCATAACCCTGCCTGTCCTGGAGTTCACTCTATAGATTAGGCTGGCCTTGAACTCATAGAGATCTGTCTGCCTCTGTTTCCAGAGTGCTAGGATTAAAGGCTTGTACTACCATGCTTGAGTACTTAGTCATTTTTTATTATTTTATGTATATGGGTGTTTGCCTGTATGTATGTCTATGTACCACATGGATGTCTGGTGCCCAAAGAGGGCAGAAGAGGGTGTCATATAGTTGAGGACTACCATGTGGTGCTAGAATTGAACCCAGGTCCTCTTTACACCTCTGAGCCCGCTCTAGCTGCTGTCACAGCAATCTTTCCTAGCCGGGTGAGGTAGTGCATACCTGTGTTCCTAGCACTTGGGAGGTAGAAGCCAGAGGATCAGAAATTCAAGGCCAGTCTAGGTCTCAGAGACTCTGCCTCAACAGAAGAAAAGCACAACAAAGGAACAAAGGAACCAACCCTGTGGAGGTTAGGGTTGTAGCGCTGTTTTGTACATTCCTTCTCTTTCTCTGTTTGCAGCTGCTCTTCTCAGCATCCCTGGCTTTGTGGAACGGCTTTGCAAACTGGCAACTAGAAAAGTGTCAGAGTCAACGGGCACAGCCAGCTTCCTTCAGGAGCTGGAGGAGTGGTACACGTGGCTGGACAATGCGCTGGTGCTAGACGCCCTGATGCGAGTGGCCAATGAGGAGTCTGAGCACAGTCAAGGTACTTTCTATAGGTCCCCTGAGTGGTGGGGTTTTTCTGGGCCCCTTGGAGATGATGTTGATCTCCTTTCTGTGGAAAATTAAGTTACTTACAGTAGAATTTTCCTTAATGTGGTCCTACACAGGATACTATTAAAACTTTAATAAGTTCCCCCATTGCTTCATAAAAAAGAAGAAATAAAGAAATCTGAATTTGTATAATAAAGAGATTGAATAAGGATGCAAAAGCCACTCAAAATTACCCTATACTGCATGACTTCGCTGGTTATCTCTGCCAAACATTTAAGGAAAATAACACTGATACTTTGTAAGTCTTCCATAAAGCAAACACTTCTCAACTCTTTCTTTGAGACAAGGTTTACCTTTATACCAAAACCAGAGAAATAGATCATGAGAAAATTACAGACTAATATCTTACAAATATAGATATAAAATCTTTTTAAAAAGACAAAGAAAAAAAAAAAAAAAAGACAAAGAATACCTTCGGCAGCCAATTAAGCAGACCAGGTTCCTCCAGACATGGGGGACCGGGGTAAGGGCCTCTTTGGGATTAAACCTTGCCTGTTACCTCTGTAGGTTGCCCTAACAGACCTGGAGACAGTTCTCAGTCTGTGATCTCAGTGTTGGGCTCCAGACAAGTGTGCAGTGCCTTGGGACGCATAGGAAGTGCCTGGTAGATGGAAGGGGGAAATCTTGCTAACTCCATCTCATGGTGGCCTCACAAACATGGCTTCTGAAACGCAATGAGCAGATTAGTCATAGATAATTAGACTTCAAAAAGTCTTTAAAATGTCACCAAGAAACTGAAGGCCTGACCCACAGAACAGTTTTGCAAACTGTATAGATAATAAGGGCCTTGAATATAGAATGTATAAAGGAGTCTAGGGTAATGATTTGCCGAGCACGTGTGAGACCCTGTGTTTGATGCCATGTACTGACAAAAACAGTTGATGAATTAAATGGGAAAAAAATACCATGGGGCTGAAGAAATGGCCCAGCAGTTAAGAACTCTGCTTCTTGCTCTTTTAGAGGACCTGAATTTGATTCCCAGGGATCCAGAGCACTCTTCTGGCCTCCATGGGCACTACCACATACAACCACACAGACATGAACATACATAAGAATTAAAAAACAAAACATACAGAGAACAGCCATAGGTGAATAATAAAACTCATTTCAGAACATGGACAGGAACCCAGATAGACACTTCTCCAAACAGGAAAAAGGCCAAGCACACACGAAAGCTGCCCAACAGCTTTAGCCATTAAAAGATAAAAATCAAAGGACTGAAGTAACATTTCACACTCACTTCCTGTCCCCATACCTTCTCTGTGTCCCCTCCCTGCCCTCTCCACGGATCCTCATTGCTTTCAGTACTGTGTACTGCTGTGCGACTCCCCTCCTCCATAGCGCCTCCCCAGAGCCCAGCAGAGCCAGGTAATAAAGTGTTTAAGGCTTGAGCGTGTGGCCAGATCTGTGTTCTGCCCCAACCCCGTCACCTCAGACCACTGGTTAGGATGTCCCAGTGGGGATGGCGTGATCCTGGGTTGTTCTCCTCTATGTAGACGCATATGTTAGATGGATAGCATTTTCTCAGGCCTTTTTTTAATGGTACAATTTTCCTTTGCCTGCTGACACTTGAGTCACCAGGAAGAATACAAGCTGAAAAAATAAAAGCAAAACCAAAGCAAAACAAAAGCCATAGATAGGTGGGAATGAGGAATGGTCTGCGGAGTATGACCAACTGTGCCAGCTCTGGTCCCACTGTGGAACGCAGTGGCAGGTGGATGTCTGTGTTCAAGGCTGTCCTGGTCTGCATAGCATGTTCCAGGCGAGCTAGGCCTAAAGAATGAGACTTTGCTCAAATAAACAAATAAAATAAAATAGAAATGAAAATGAAAAGTCCCATAGGTTATTACCCTGTGACTAGAGACTATATTACTGTATGTCTCAAAACACAGAATTGTAGATGTTTGAAAAGATACCCTTTAACTTGATTAAATTATTAAGCGGTATATATGTATGTGTCTTATCAAAACTCCCATTAATAGGTATAGGTTTTTATGTATTAGTTAACTTTTTTAATTTCTAAATTACTGCAAGCAAGCGTTAGCAGAAGAATTCAGTATTTTTACATTATTTAACATTGTGCTTGCGTGTACCAGGCATTGTTCTAAGCACCTTCCATAGGTTCTTTCCTCCATCTCTGTAACGGTAGCAGCTGGTACTCCTGATGTGGCCACTGACTCAAACGAGGATGAGCAGTGTACACCGGGAAGCCACCCTGCTTCCCCAGCACCACACAGCCAGGGCATGCGGTCTAACCACTGGCCAGGCTGCCAGTGCTTGTCAGCTTCCTGCAGCTCTGTGGGTCCAGAGCTGGGCTCCTGTTCAGTGAGGAATAAAGTGAACCAGAGGGATTTCCTGAAGGAAGGATTGTAAAAGAATCCTTCACGTTGTCTGCAGAATAGACAGCTGGTCATTGGGACCCAATGTTCTCCACAATTTGTCTGTCAGATATCTGTCTGTCTGATTGGCAACAAGAAATACAGGGAGAGTGACTGTTGGCCAAGTCAGAATGTTTACTTGATGTTGAAAAGGATGGAACTGCAGAGGCCTTTTCCTGTGTTTCTAAGCTGGTCTTGCTCTTGAGGGCGTGAGGTCTCCTGGGTTTAAAGTGTCTAATGAGAGCCTGAGTGAGGTCTGATGGCACTTTAATTCCAGTTTCTTCACAGCAGACTTCTGAGTAGAGTGAGTTTCTTCAGGAGCCATGCCTCACCCACCGTATGGGGGCTATGCCAGCCTCCACTGTGTTCCCTCCTCTAGGCACTTCGGAGGAGGGCGGGCTGCCGCATAACTCAGCCAGGACGCAGCTGCCGCAGTCGATGAAGATCATGCATGAGATTATGTACAAACTGGAGGTGCTCTATGTCCTCTGTGTGCTGCTCATGGGGCGTCAGCGAAACCAGGTGGGTGCTGCTCCAGCCTCAGAGTGGGAGAGCCAGAGCCGAGCAGAGCCCTCGGGGGCCAGGAGGATCCCACTGGCCTCGGACGGCACACACTCCGGCCCAGCTATGCGCTGTTTCCTTCTTGTGAGGAAACCAGCCTGATTCTAGATTCTTTAATACTTATAGAAGCAAATATGATTTTTATTCATTTAACTGAGTAGAAAGCATTCTTCCTTTCCTGCATTTCAGCGACTTCACAGTCTTTCTTTTCCACCCCTGCTTTTTCATCCCACCATTTGGATGGATCGTTATTTGTTTAACTTCTCTTCTGTAATATAAGTATACGTGAGAGTCTCTGTGCTTCAGGCAGCATCTGTAGGGAGTGACAGTGTGCAGGCCAGGAGCAAGCATTTTTCTTTAGTAATTAAAGATTAAAGACTAATGCTGTATGCCCGCGTGGTGATGATGCACACCTTTAATTCCAGAACTCAAGAGGCAGAGGCCAATGGAAATCTGAGTTCAAGGCTAGCCTGGTCCACAGAGTGAGTTCCAGGACAGCCAGGACTGCAAAAACAAAACAAAACAAAACAAAACAGATTGCTGTGAAAAACATACCACCAATTGGTTATCAAATACCAAATGGTCATTATCAAATAGCAAATGATCAGCCCTAAAAAGTGCCTATGAGAAACATTAGATAGACTGGGCCGGGTGTGTGCGCGTGTGCGTGTGCGTGTGCGTGTGCGTGTGCGTGTGCGTGTGCGTGTGTGTGTGTGTGTGTGTGCGTGCTGGCAGCTGCGTTTGCGTTTGTGTGTGTGTGTGCGTGTGTGTGTGTGCGCGTTTGTGTGTGTGTGCGTGTGTGTGTGTGTGTGCGCGTTTGTGTGTGTGTGTGTGCGCGTTTGTGTGTGTGTGTGTGTGTGTGCGTTTGTGTGTGTGTGTGTGTACATATATGTATATAACAATTCAAGAAACAAGAACGGGGTGGGGAAAAAAAAAGAAGAGAGAACAAGGGGGAAAGGATAGATTGGAGGGTTGGAAGGACGAAAGGGAAAAGAGAAATTATGTAAATTTAATCTCAAGAAATTAAAACACCGGAGTGGTCCTGGTAGCTGCAGCAGAGCCCTGCCTCTCTGACGTGCGATCAGGAGACTAGGGCAGCTCCTAAAGCTGTGCCCACTTAGGAAACCTGGGCAATGCAGGGGAAAGGGGTCCCTAAGCCTCGAGGTAGGAGAGGGGAACAGGACTTTCTTAGCTTTTGTTGCCGTGATGCTGTCTGACAGAAGCAGTTTAGGGGAGGGATGGTTTATTTCAGATCACATTCACAGAAGTCTGAGTTCTCCTGATTGGGATTTTTGAGATTGTACATCAGGGACGAAGGGTGTGCAGAGCAAAATTGCTTACTTCATGGCAAGCAGGAAGTCCTAGCTGTAACCCCCAGGAACATTCCCCTAATGACTCCCTTCTTCCTCCTGGGTCCGGGCTGGGAAGAGACAGAGCTGTGGATGAGGCCTGAGTAAGGCGGTGTCTCCTTAGCCAGCCCTGCTGCGCTTCACTCCCCGTACAGTGACTGTCGCTGAGCAGAGGCTTGGATCCCAGCCCCGGTCATTCTGTGGCTATCATAACAGGGATAGTCTCAAGAGTAGCAAGGGTTTTGTTTCATAAAAAAATGTAGTAGGCACATAATTCCCATAGGTGATACAAATGAGGATCCGTGGAACCTGTCTTCCTCTGGGCCCTAGCATCCTGAGACACATCCGAGTGTTTCCTCCCACAGTTCTTTATCCTTACAGAAGCGAGCCTTTATGCACCTACTTGCGTGTAAGACACATCTTCTTTCATGTATTTCGGTGGTTGTTTAGCTCACTACATGTGAACGACTTGGATTATTTCTTTTCTACTCCTGCTTTTCTCCCATAATTTGTTTAGCTAATCTTCTGATAGAAGTGTAAATTAAGCCTGCCCTGGCTGATGTGAATGTTTCCAGCACTGCTGCTGTAAAGACGCCATTCATCATATGGAAGGGTCTGTCCCATAACGAAAGGGAAATTGTTGGCTAAGAAAGTGTGGACTTGTAAATTGGGGGATCCTGAAAACCACCCTCCTTCTGCAGGAAGTACCAGCATGCCCTGTCACCTGCAGTATTTAGACATGACTGGTGTCTACGTCACCAAAATGACGCTGTATTAGCCAGGCTGTTGCACTGATGACTGGGCACTGGAGGAAAGTCTCATAAAGGAGGGAAGGTTTATTTTTGCCCATAGTTTCAGAGATGTCATTTAACTGTGGGGAAGGTGTGGTAGAGCAGGGCAGCTCTGTCATGGCAGCCAGAAACAAAGGGGAAAGGGGGGAGACAAAGTAGATCCTTCCTCCTTATGTTTCTAAAGCTCCCCCAAAGTAGAACCACCAGCTGAACACTGAGCACCAAGCCTTTTACCGTTGCAAGCCTGTGTGCGTGTCTGTCTCTGTGTGTGTATGTACGTATACATGTGTGTGTGTCTGTGTGTGTACGTGTGTGTATGTGTGAATGCACATATGCATGGATACCTCCAGAGACCGGAAGAGGACATGAGATCCTCTGGAGCTGGAATTGTAAGCTACCTGACATGGATGCTGGAAACCAAACGTAGGTCCTCTGGTTACAAAATGAGAGAAGAACCCAGGAGAGAACCATTAAACCTGTAACAGTGTGTCTAGAGTAGGAAGTGTGCTGTCTTGAGGTGAGTGCCAGTAGCCTGGAGCCTTGCCCTGTGACCTTGTCACTGCAGCCTTCATGGCCTCTCTCCTGGGCAGGCTGTAGATGCTCCCTGTAGTTGTCGTAGGTACACCTAGTGTCTCCACTATGGCTTGGGTTCATGCATCACCCTCTCAGAAGCTTCCTGTAGGACTCTGATACTATACTTATAGGATCCTGGCCCCTGGGCTTTGCTTGAAATCTCAGTGAAAGCTTTAATGATTCCATAGCTTTTGCATTCTACATGCCCACAAAACCAGCATCGTGTAGCTGCATGTGGTGCTATAAATCTATAATTCCCAGCATTCAGAAGGCATGAAGATCCCAAGATCAGAACCAGTCTGGGCTATGTAGAAAAACTGTCATAAAAATAAAACAAAAATTTAGTATCACACAAGCGGTTCCAGGGTGTGCTACTAACTTAAGTAATGGCTAGGTCCACTTGGACTGTAACAGCAGTAGTCTTCAGTGTGGGGGAAGCTGAACCTGAGAGAAAAGTGCTGTAGATGCCTGTGTGAGCAGAGCACCCTGGCAGGCTCTGCTCACAGGAGAATGCTTCAGATGAGCTTATGACTGGGAGCCTGGAGTGGGCAGGCACAGTGTAACCCTGGAAATGCTGCTGGGCACTTCCCTTGATCTCTGTTTTCCTGTCCCTGTGCACCAGGCTTGGCTTTTAATGCCCCGATCTGCTTCCCAATCACATCCTCCTTACCCACAACTTTGAACTCTGACTAGCCCACTTTGCTTTTTAAATTCTTCTCTGCTTTCTGCTCCTAATTTTCACTAAAATTGGCCAGGAGCAGTCAGTAATAGCCATTTCATAGCCCAAAGCTGTCCTGTCTTAAAGTTTCTCCTCCGATTAGTCTGTCACATTTAAACTCAGCCTCCCAGCATCAGGAGGTGGCAAAATATAAGCAAATTATTTGCTGGGATGTACTGGGATTGTTCTCTAGATCCTGTTCCCATTGAAACCTCACGAGCTGTCTCTTTGGTTTGCTCTTGTATGGTATTCTGGTCTTTTTGAATCCCATTAGAACTTCCTGTTAAGCCCTGCTGGATCTCCCCTGGATCTCCTCTTCTTTCTCCTGCTCTCTCTTCCTATACTGCCCCCTTCCCCCGACTTCCAGTTTTCTCTGGCAAACAAGTTCCAGAGGCCTAGGGGCTACATAGTCTGGTTTGGCCGAAGCAGTGGCACTGCTTCTCCAGATCCCTGTCTTCTCTATCAGGTCTGTGTCCCTGGGAACTCCAGATCCCTGTCTTCTCTTATCAGGTCTGTGTCCCTGGGAAAAGCAGGCTGGAGGAGAACGGTTTGTTTTGGCTCACTGTTTAGAGGGATCAGTCCTTGTGGCAAGAAATGTGGTGTAACAAAACTACCACATGACAGCCAGGAAACAGAAATAGACAGGGAGAGGACAGGAACAAGATACTCTGAAGGATCTACTCTCAGTGGTCTGCTTCCTCCAATAGATCGTCCTGGATTTGAGAACTGCTGAAATGTTACTACCAGCTGTGAAGTGACAGTGACAGATGCCAAAGTCACGCTAGACCTCTTTCTCCTTTGCCCATCTGAAAAAGCAAGAGATTGTTTGAGATGTGAACTTTTCTTCATATTGAGAGGTTGAGCTTTTTCCATGATTTAAGAATATTTTTTCGGGCTGGAGAGATGGCTCAGTGGTTAAGAGCTCCGACT
The DNA here is from genome assembly GCF_011064425.1 of Rattus rattus. Taxonomy (NCBI): domain Eukaryota; kingdom Metazoa; phylum Chordata; class Mammalia; order Rodentia; family Muridae; genus Rattus; species Rattus rattus. The sequence continues at coordinate 134,980,997 of NC_046158.1, read as the reverse complement.
GCTTTTCCAGAGGTCCTGAGTTCAATTCCCAGCAACCACATGGTGGCTCACAACCATCTGTAATAGGATCCGAAACCTTCTTCTGGTGTGTCTGAAGACAGCTGCAGTGTACTCACTCTACAGTGTACTCACATACGTAAAATAAATAAAATTCTTAAAAAAAAAAAAAAAGAATATTTTCTCAGGGCTGGAGAGGTTGTTGGTGTTTAAAAGTGAGGCTGTTCTTCCAGAGGATCAGAGTTTGATTCCCAGGACCCACATAGCAACTCACGGCTATCTTTAAATTCAGTTCCAGGATCTGACACTCTCTGGCCTTCATGGGCACTAGGCACACATGCCCCCTGCCCCGTGATGTGTGTGTGTGTGTGTGTGTGTGTGTCTGTCTGTCTGTCTGTCTGTCTATCTATGTGTGTCTGTGTGTGTCTGTGTGTATCTGTGTGTGTCTGTGTGTGTGTGTGTTTTTTGCCTGGGTGTCTATATACCATGTGTGTGTGGGACCTTCAAATGCCAGAAGAGGGTGATGGATCCTCTTTGACTGGAGTTACAGAAGGTTCTAAATAGCCATGTAGGTGTTGAGAATCAAACCCCCATCCTCTGGAAGAGTAGCCACCAATGCTTTTAACCACTGCTTTTAACTGAGCCATCTTTCCAGCTCTTAAACACATTTTCTAAGCCAAATAAGATGGCTTACTCCTCCTGGTGAGTTGCAGGCCAGGCTTTAACAGCGTCTCTAGAGGATCCAATGCCCTTTTCTAGCTTCTCAGGCCAGCAGCACATACATGCGTGCTCACACACTGTTTTAAGAAAGTGTTACTGTAGAGTCAGGGTGGAGGATGTCTTTAAATGGCAGCTCTCACTACTGGCAACTGCTCTTTTCACCCTGAAGATGGTTGAACTGGAGGAGAGGCCTTGCTGACCTTATGCACACATTGGTCTCAGTCTTTCTCCCTACACAGGTCCACAGGATGATTGCTGAGTTCAAGTTGATCCCAGGACTCAACAATTTGTTCGACAAACTGATTTGGAGGAAGCATTCAGCATCTGCTCTTGTCCTCCATGGTCACAACCAGAACTGTGACTGTAGCCCGGTAAGCAAGAGAGCCTGGGAGCAGACAGGGTGTTCACTGCAAAGACTTAGTGTTTTACGAACCACTGCTGACCCTGAGGCCAGAAGAGAGCAGAAACAAGTTTTTAGGCCAAGAACTTACCTCCGGCTCTATCTCAGAGCATGCCAATGGGGTGTTGAATGGGCATCAGAAGGCCTTTGTGCCATTCGTTCACGTTTGACTGCATCACAGAATCTCTAATCTCTGAAGCTGTGTTCTTGGACTGGGAGGGCCATGGGCCTATGCCCTCAGAGCACTGCCTTCCCACAACTCTGGCACGAAATATCTGATAGCTAGTGGGACCTGCTGCCGTGGGTTCTCGAACCTGTGTTGTGGGACTTTCCTCAGTGCCCTGCCTCCAACCTCATTTGATTGCTTTTCATTCTTCCATTTAAGTTAGTATTAAGTGAATATATCTGGATAACATGTCTGACTGCAGGAGACCACTTGGGCTTTGTTCATCGTGGAAACATACTGTGGCTTCTGCTTTTGCTTTTGCTTTTGCAGTTTTTCTCTCATGGTTTGTTACTTCCCTTTGGTCTCTTGGAGATGCTGCTGTGGTGCCAGCAGCTTGTGTTTGGGTCTTTACACACTCAGGGTGGCATGCCTCTTGTTCCCTGATGTTGGGAGGCAGCCGTCCTGGGGACCTGCGCCGCCCCCGCCCTGGGCACTCTTCTGCTTGTGCTCTAAGAGGAGCCAGTTTCATGGTTAGTTCCCTTTCAGAATTTCTTACTTCTGGGAGACTTTACCAGGTCACTGCAGGACCTAGAGTCCATAGCTGTGTTGTGACTAGGCCTCTCACATCATCCACCTGCTCCCTGAGCTCCAGAACACCGGCCTACTTCTCAGGGCCAGGCTTTTCTGATTCCTATAGTTTCCCTTTCTAGCTTCTAAGCCTCACATATAAAAGAACTTGGATATTTTTTTTAATCCAATATGCTAAGGATGTTGTTAGCAGAAAAGGTCTACATTAGTTTACCTTGACATTGGTGAGCTCTGAAGTCTGACTTTTCAAGTAAAGAGAACTCATTGTGCTGGAGGGCAGGGATGCAAAGAAGCAATGCAGCAAGACAGGGCTGTTAGCAGAGCCTCGCCTTGTTTTATTTAGAAGTATTGTGACTAACGTAGCTTTAATATGTGTCATAGGATATCACCTTGAAGATCCAGTTTTTGAGACTTCTCCAGAGTTTCAGTGACCACCATGAGTAAGTATGAGTGCCCTGGAGGCGTCTTCTACAGGCCCCTCCCCGGCTCTTCTCTCTCTCCTCTCTGACCGAGGAGCCCCGTCTGTAGGGCTAGCAGGAGCCCCTGTACCTTGTGTGGCTGTGCTCCTCAGCCATGTAGGTGGCTACCCTTCCTTCCATCTGGGTTCTGGGTTTCTCCTCTACCTTCACAACCACCATCAAAGGACAGAAGTGCTGCCTCTCTTTGCCCTTGGAACAACACACTGGTCCAGTGACTAGCTCTGAGCCTCAGAGTCCCTGACTGGAAACATGGAGGCTCCCACCTCTACAGTGAAATGTGTTGTTGACTCCCCCTTCCCACTTGTTCGAGATATTCTACTCTCTTGATTTTTAATGGTTAAGCTTTTGGGAGAATGTACCAAAAAAATGATTTGCACTATAACAGGAACAGTGTAGAGGAGGGGAAACGGGATTCTGGGCCTTGGCATTAAGGTAAGGCCCTAACAACTATGTGCACACAGAAGTAGATGTACTGAGCTTAAGGCTTCCATGAAAGGCCCAGAGGAGGGGTAGCCATGACCGTGCTGGAGGTTAACCGGATTTTTTTTTTTATTAACTTGAGTATTTCTTATATACATTTCGAGTGTTATTCCCTTTCCCGGTTTCGGGCAAACATCCCCTCCCCCCCCCTTCCTTATGGGTGTTCCCCTCCCAACCCCCCCCCATTGCTGCCCTCCCCCAACAGTCTAGTTCACTGGGGTTCAGTCTTAGCAGGACCCAGGGCTTCCCCCTTCCACTGGTGCTCTTACTAGGCTATTCATTGCTACCTATGAGGTCAGAGTCCAGGGTCAGTCCATGTATAGTCTTTAGGTAGTGGCTTAGTCCCTGGAAGCTCTGGTTGCTTGGCATTGTTGTACATATGGGGTCTCGAGCCCCTTCAAGCTCTTCCAGTTCTTTCTCTGATTCCTTCAACGGGGGTCCTATTCTCAGTTCAGTGTCAACCGGATTTTTAAATGTTGATTTAAATTTTTGGAACATTGTACAAGTTAATAGAACATACGTGAGTATAATATGGCCTAGTGGTCTCTATTGTTTTGTGATTCTGTCTTGTGAGATCGTCTGTGGCCGAAGGCACCTGTAGGTGACAGAATTGTACTGATTCTCTCTCCCTCCCTCCCTCCCTCTCTCTCTCTCTCTCTCTCTCTCTCTCTCTCTCTCTCTCTCTCTCTGTGTGTGTGTGTGTGTGTGTGTGTGTGTGTGTGTGTGTGTGTGTGTATTCCTGTCCTAGCTTTCATCAAACTCTCAGTTGGCACTTCTGTGTACCTGGTTCCATGGAAATACTATGGCCCCTGCTGTCATGTAGGATACATTTGGGAGAGGAAGTTTACCATAGAGAAGGTCACCAGTTGCAGAATGCCTGCTGACAGATAGGCATGGTGTATGGGCACAGAAGAGCACACTCTGTGAAAGGACAGTTGCCAAGTGTCCTGACTGGCTGGCGGTGCTCAGTGATATTGCAGAAGCTGTTTTTGGGCAGAGGCCTGAATGGGATGAAGAGGCAGCATGAGAGTGTTCTAGCCAGAAGGCCCCCACGAAGAGAAGGCCTGTAGGAGGACATGGCATGGTCATGAAAACCAAGGTGGCCAGATGGTGTGGCAGGTGTGAGCTGCTCAGTTTGTTGTAGCCACAGAGATGGCATGGCCGCACAGGGCCTTGAAGACACAGTCACTCCCTGGGTGTTAACACAACAGAAGCGTGAGAACTAGGGCAAGCATTTCAATAATGACATTGTCCAAGGCCTGTTCAAAAACTCACTCAAAGAGCTGGGCGAGGGTTCCCTTCCTGTGAGAAACAGCTGAGGAAGTCTTCTGTGCTACACAGACTATAATAACAAGCCTGGGTGAAAGAGGAGAGGTGTCAGAGTGGGTCAGGCCTCTGCGTCTGTGACCCTGGCCACTGAGAATGCAGCAGAGCTAGGCTCAGGGCTAAGATGGAGACGATATTGGACGTGCTGAGGTGCAGGTGACTTTGAAAAGTCATATAGAAACGTTCGGTGTACCACACAGACCTGGAGATGCCGAGGAAGGGCTCTAGTGAGTGACAAGCATGCGCAGTAGTGCTGGTGGACCCTCAGCTCCTCCCAGCAGGAGTGGGCAGAGGCAGACGGAACTCTCTGCCCCGCGGCAGAGCCGCAGAGCGGCCCCAGTCCTGCCCTTTACCTCTGACCCGTTTGTTTCAGGAACAAGTACCTGCTGCTCAACAACCAGGAGCTAAATGAACTCAGTGCCATCTCTCTGAAAGCCAACATCCCTGAGGTGGAAGCCGTCCTCAACACTGACAGGTGATCCTGGTGGGAGACAGCCGTGGATGCAGGGCTCCCAGGGTACACACAGCCGTGTGTTCTTGCACTTTCTCACACGTAACTGCCACTCACCATGGCTTTGTGTGCTAGATACTCACATCTCCTGCATTTCCTAACCGAGCATCACAGCAGCCCTCAAAAGGAAGTGCCATCGTCATCTTCCTATCTAATGTAGATGACAGAGGTCTCATCTGGCCCCTGCCAAAGGTCAGCTATACTCTGCCCTTCCACCTTGTCCCATGCAAATGGCCCCTCACTGGTATCCTCAGTTCCTGCCCGGTGGCAGCTGTGCCAAGCAGGGTAAGAAGAAGCAGCCCCATCACCCCTTGCCCTGTGTCTACCTCATCTTTGGGATCAGCACAGTGACATGGCAGCCTCTCGGGAGCTTATGAAGTGTGAACCTAATCTAGCAACTAGAGTCACACCCCACCTCCTCCTGAGAAGTGGAGCTGCCCGAGTCTACAGGGATGGAAGTGGAGCTGCTGTGCGGAGAGAGTCTGAGGGCCCAGACACCTGCCACCATGACAGGCCGAATTACTTTCTCACCTACTACTGCCTCTGCCTCAGACAGGAAACTGAGGCCTAGAAGCTCACAGCTGAGCTGGAACTGACCCTGGGGCAGGAAAAAGAACTCTGGGCCCTACCGGTTGGCACAGATGTTATTCTATCTGGCATACTCTGCTGTAGCCTGGATTAAACCCGTTTGTGATGTAAATGGCCCTTCTCCTGGAAGTTCGGAGCCCCATTTGGCCCTGGGCGTGCCTCTGCCTCTTGCCAGTAGGGTCTGAGGAGGGAAACGTGGCCTAAGGTGCAGAAGTGCACTTGGCTATGGAGCTGACAACGGCACAGTCTGAGGTCCCAGCACACAGTGGAGCGAGAGAGCATCCTCACAGACTCAGACATTACCCGCTCGTTCATCTCCACACCCCACAGGACTAGCTCAGTGGCCCATCAGCCATTGAGATCTGTCACCAGCCCTGTCTATCCCTTTGATTTCAGGAGTCTGGTGTGTGACGGCAAGAGGGGCTTACTAACCCGGCTGCTGCAGGTCATGAAGAAGGAGCCAGCAGAGTCTTCATTCAGGTGAGTAAGGAGCAGATGGCCCTGGGAGACGTCTAGGAGCCAGGGGGCTCCCAAAGGGTAAGGATGTTAGGTGGCTCCATGGGACTCGGCTGGTAAGTGTGTGTGTCCTTGTCACATACCAGCAGGGTACGCTAGGAGGTGACTGAGCATGCATCAGGCTGGCACTAGAGAGGTAGAGCACAAATAGGATCCAGGCTATGCCTGTGTGACTACTTGGGATCATGGGAAATAAGCATGAAAAGAAAGAAACCTGCTTCAGTGCAGTATGGGAAGAAATAGAGCCAGGAACCACCCCAGAAGCCATCTGCTAGGTGGCACGGCACCAAGGAGGAGGCTGCAGAGCTCCTGGCCACCTAGGTGGGCAGGGGTGGGATTGGGAGGTTTTAGACAAGAGGATTTCAGCTGGCCTGGCTACAAGGCTCTGTCCCTACAAGGTCCCCTGTCATCTCAGCCTTACCTATTCAGACCCTCCTTCAGGGATCCCAGCTGAGCCTCTGGGCCACTCAGTGTCTGTTGGCTCTTCCTAGAGAGCTCAGTGCATATGAACTCAGTGACATCTCACACATACCCTTCTGCGGCCACACGTCCCTGGCTTCTAGGTCCATGTCCTTCCAATATTCTGAGAGTGGAAAGCCTAGAGTGGTTTTACATGGAACTTATTAGAGGCTACTCTCTGAGCCCAGATGCAACTGTGTATGCCCATATACCACAGAAACCCATTCTGGTATAGCTACATGAAAGACTGGTCCCTGCTGAGCTGTGAACACCATATACGAGAATGGCGGTTCTCTTGTCATTGCTGTGTCCTCAAGACCTAGGGCTGGTACCCAGACTGGAAAATGTTAAGTAAATATCAGATACTTGGCTGCAAACCGCTCTGACCCTGGGGGCATTGAGCCTGCACCAGGGGAGGACAGCCAAAGCCACCTGGGCCAGGGGTCAACATTTTGGTCATAGGTTTTGGCAAGCCCGGGCTGTGGAAAGTTTTCTCCGAGGGACTACGTCCTATGCAGACCAGATGTTCCTGCTGAAGCGAGGCCTTCTGGAGGTAGGGTGGAGGGACCAGGAGGGCGGAGGGTGGGGGCGGAATCCTCCCAGCCCCATGCATTGATTCCTCATCTTGAGCCTAGGGAGTTTGGTCAGAAACAGACCTGTTCTGGTTCCTAGTGCACATTGCTCAGGGTTGGTCCTGGGTTGCCAGCAGTGGGCTCTCTGTAGGTACTGAAGGCTAAGGGACTCAGGAATGTAGAATATAGAGTTACCCAGCAAGCCCTTTGACCCTGAGGACAATTTGGTATTGACTAAAAGTTAACAGAGCCACCAACCAGGCAGCATACAGGAGCTGGGTCAAGGCCCCGACACATATACAGCAGAGGACATGGCCTCAGTGGGAGAAGGCATGTCTAACCCTGGGGGGACTTGAGGCCTCAGGGAGTGGAGAGGTGGGGGTTGGGGAGAAACATCCTGTTGGAGAAAGTAGGGAGGAGGAATAGGATGAGGGACGTGGGAAGCGGGCAGTGATTAGACTGTAAAACATGAAAGTAATAAAAACAAGATTGCCATGTTGATCAATGGCTGCAGTGAGAGGACATGGAAGGGAGAGCTACAGCTCGAAGTACGGGGGGAGGTCTAGAGAGTTACTGTCAGTGTGGAACCATGAATGTAAGGAAAATGGCTGCCTATCAGTGCAAGCCCGAGAAAATGAGCTGAGCTTGGAAACCCCCGCACTTCAGAAGGAGAAGCAGGAGTTGTGCAAGTTCAAGGCCAGACCCTGTTTCAGGAAAACCAAGACGATAATGAAAAGAGGGAAGGAATGAAGAGAGAGAGGGAGGGGAACAATTTCCCTGATGAGGAATTAAGTTTGCTTATTGTTGTTAATAAACATTTATTGATTTTTATGTATTCTAAGCAGTTTCATTGGTAAACATAAAAACAGTGCAGAGGGTGAGAATATATGCTCTGCCCTTTAATTCTAGGCCCTAGTGCACAGGGCAGCAGCCCTTGTTAGGTCTGGAGACAGAGAACCATGTAGGTAGCTGGAAAGCAAGCCAGAGACGTTGTGTGTGACCTGGGAAAGCAAATACCACACACCCACTCAGTTCCCCTGCTGAGGCAGTTACCTGGCTCTGTCCTTGGAGCCACCAGGATCCTCAGAAAAGAGTCTACACAGTCACAGGTTTCAGCCATCTGTGTGCTTGCTTGAAGCGGTGAGCAGTCTGAACTCCAGGCCCGGCCTGAGTGGCATACGGGTAGGGGCAGACCCATCCACACCCTTACCCTGTCCCCTGCCCAACCCAGCACATCTTATACTGCATTGTGGACAGCGAATGCAAGTCGAGGGATGTACTCCAGAGCTACTTTGACCTCCTGGGAGAGCTGATGAAGTTCAATGTTGATGCATTCAAGAGATTCAATAAATATATCAACACTGATGCAAAGGTAGGGCTCGCCCTTGGGCTCCGTGGCGTTAGCTGCAGCACCAGCTGTCTGTGAGGATGGGCGGTCACACAGTTGGAAGAGTCTGGGATCTGGTTGGGCAGCCTGAACATCCACTATACCTACTCTTTCTCAGTCTTTAAACCAGATCCTGTAACTATTGGAATGAGAACTTTGGCTGTTACAGTATCTTTGCGGCCACTGGGTGTGTCCTGTCTGCAGGGTAGTGGAGCTGGGGTAGAAGGTCGGTGGTGACCTGGCCAGCAGCCCTGCCAATGAGCACCATCTTCTCCAGTTCCAGGTGTTCCTGAAACAGATCAACAGCTCGCTAGTGGATTCTAACATGCTGGTGCGCTGTGTCACTCTGTCGCTGGACCGATTTGAAAACCAGGTGGACATGAAAGGTGAGGAGGCCAAGGTGCCAATGCAGATGGCTGCAGCCTCCAGCCAGGAGTTGTGTGCCTGGGGTCAGGAGGGCTATGTCAACTTCTCCACTGGTTTGCTTCCTTTAATTGAACAAGTGTAACATCTTAGTAAAGAAAAAGGTGTCTTCTACACTGAACAGGGTCCCTTCCTCTGTAGCGTGTGGTTGTGGTGGGTGTGTAAGACCTCAAATAGAGTGGCGTGAGGTAACACATAAGTACATATGGGCCCCTTTCCCTAGGAGGTCTGTGGCACCAAACAGATTGTCACAAGTTTATGAACACTTCCAAAAAGACAGTGTTCCGCATCATTGTCATTGGTACCAAAAGCATCCTGGTCATGAATAACTAGACCCTTCCCTCCTCTTCCTTCTCTGAAGGGTCTGTTTCAGAAGACCTGATCACATACACTTTGATGTGATCAGTGCTCTTTCTCCCTTGCCACAGCATGGACACAGATGTGTGAGAGCTATGGCAAACCAGTCTCATTAAGAGTTCTGGAAAGTGGGGTTGGGGATTTAGCTCAGTGGTAGAGCGCTTGCCCTGGGTTCGATCCTCAGCTCCGAAAAAAAAAGAAAAAAGAAAAAAAGAAGAGTTCTGGAAAGTTCAGTTCGACTGTTTGTTTGCGTGTGTGGGTATGTGTACAGACGTGGAGGCCAGGGGTTGATACCAGGTCTCTATTTCCACCTTCAGTTTTTGAACACAGTCTCCTACTGAGACTGGAGCTCATGGGTCTGCCTAAGCTGCTGGCTTCCAGGTCTGCCTGCCTGTGTGACCCCAGCTCCCGGGTTTAGACGCCTGCTGCTGCCACACAGGGTTTACCGTGGGTTCCTTCCGGTGACCCCAGCTCTGCTGCTCGCTCTGCAGCTAATGCTGCAGTGGCATTGTTGTCCGGAGGGCCATCTCCCAGGCTTGCTGTGTTTCTTCTTAATGCGTATTCTCCACCTGTCTCCCAGAGAAGGAAAACAGATAGGAGCTGAGCTGGTGTCCGCTGGGAGGCCGCTTTCTGAGTGTGGTTTCTCTGAAATTTGGCACAGCCTGATGACCAAACAGTTGGAGATTGACCTGCTGTTGCAGCTTTTAGGAAAGCTGGGGTTTTGTGGTTGTCTATACAGATTTATTTTAATCCTGTGTGTACATACGGGTTTGTGCGTGTAGTGAGTGCAGGAGTAGGTAGAAGCTGGAAGAAAGTATCACACAGCCTGAAGAGCCGCCATTGTGGTCCTCTGGAAGGGGTCTCTGACCCCTAACGTAGTTGTTTTGGTGGTGAGAGAGCACCAGCTGCAGGGTCAGGACCAAAATGGACTTAACCCATGGCATGGATGACCCGCCACTGTATGCGCCTGCTGCTACACCTCTGCCTTCCTCCACAGTGGCCGAGGTCCTGTCCGAGTGCCGCCTGCTCGCCTACATATCCCAGGTGCCCACGCAGATGTCCTTCCTCTTCCGCCTCATCAATATCATCCATGTACAGACACTAACCCAGGTGAGATGTCCCAGCCAGTGAGCAGTCACAGAGGGTAGATTGGAAGCCATCTCTCCTCCTGGAGGCCAACATGTCTGTGTTCCCCCTTCTTTCTGGAAACAGTTCTTCCTAGGGTGTCGCCCCAGTTTACAGGGGAACTAAGATCAGATACCCAGTCTGCTGTGGCCACAGAGTCAGTTGGGGCAGAGGTGAGGTTGGCACTGCATTCTTCTGACTCCAGGCTACAGTTCTTCCCCATGTGCCCGCCCCCTAACTTCTGGCTACAGTGAGCTATGGAATTGGACCTGAGTTCCCCTCCCTTCACTAACTGCCAGCCTTCTCTTACAGCCTTACACCCCTTCTCTAAGATGAGAGACAGGCTGGCACCTCTGAGCAGTGGTTCTTTTGTTGCTGACATGCTGGGAGGCGAGGTCTGGGGCTAGGGAAGCTTGGAGAACAAGGTAGACTAGACTCTTGCTTCTGAAGTCGCAACCCAGTGCAGCACTAAAATCCTTAAGTGAATAACTGCACACTTAGCTTGTGCACCTGGCAGGGGAGAGAAGCTTCTGGAAGAAGTCACACCTGAACAGAAATGTAGACAAGGACCAGTGCTACTGTCAGTGCAGGTGGTAATAGGTGGGCACAGGGTACAGGAAGGTGCCATAGACTGTTGTGCCATTGTGTGGGCCTAGGATCCCCTCTTCCCTGCCCTGCGGCTGTCCAGGCTCACTGGCATCCTGAGGCTGCTGACCCAGCCCATGGGACATGGGAAACCGTCTCTGCCTTTGGCCCTGCAGGAGAACGTCAGCTGCCTCAACACCAGCCTGGTGATCCTGATGCTAGCCCGTCGGAAAGAGCGGTTGCCCCTGTACCTGCGGCTGCTACAGCGGATGGAGCACAGCAAGAAGTACCCTGGCTTCCTGCTCAACAACTTCCACAACCTGCTGCGCTTTTGGCAGCAGCATTACCTGCACAAGGACAAGGACAGCACCTGCCTGGAGAATGTGAGTGCCCCAGCCCCGAGTGACAGTGGGAGGAGAGTAGCATGTGAACCCAAGCCCTCCACACTTCCCAACCCTTCTCGCTCTTTACTCAGAGCTCCTGCATCAGCTTCTCATACTGGAAGGAGACCGTGTCCATCTTGTTGAACCCAGACCGCCAGTCGCCCTCTGCCCTGGTCAGCTACATTGAAGAGCCCTACATGGACATAGACAGAGACTTCACTGAGGAGTGACCTTGAGCCAGGCTTCGAGAAGCTGCTGGGCCGGGGCGAGTGCAGTGAGCAAGGGTGCACACGCCACGCACTCTGCCCACCCCTGTCCCTCTCTTGCCTCCCCAGTGCTCTGTCTACCCCGGGTGCTCAGGTGCAGGCTCAGTGGAAGGAACATCCTACAAGTTCTTGTCTCCTGGGTCTGAGGGCCCAGGCCATTGGGGAGCCTGTGTCTTCACTGTCCCCAGGGTAAGGACAATGGCACCATGCCCACCTTTCCCTCACACTCCTGGAGCCCTGGCCTGCCAGAGAAAGGGAACATGGAAACCATCTCTGCCCGAGCTCCCCCCATCAGTCCCACGATGGAAGGAAGATGCAGACCCCTGTGAGCCAAGCCTCCCTGGCCTCAGGGCACAGGCAGAGCTCCTGAGCCCTGGGCAGGGTTGGGCACCGGAGAATGCTGCCTTCCCCAGGTCTACCCATCTCTCCTCCCGACCTCCCTTGTCTTCCTTTAGCTCCTCTGGTTCTTTGCTCATTGGCCACTGTGTTCATCCTGGAGGTTCCCCGGAAGTGGGGGGCCTTTTCTCTCCATCCCTTTGGGGCATGGAGTGCCTGTGCCTGCCTGAGCCCAGACACGGGAGCCTGGCTGAGAGCTTACCCTTGGCTCCTCCTGTGTTGCCAGTTTATTAACAGCAAATAAACCAATTAAATGGAGACTATTAAAGAACTTTATTTTAAAGACTGACGTGGGCCTGACTTTGTCCATGAGGTTCTGTTCCCAGCTCCTCTAGCCATAAGCAATAAGGACAGGACAGTGGCTGCTGCTGCAGATGTGGTGTTTATTTGGGGTTCCAGAGCTCTGTGGAGTGGCAGGTGGAAAGACAACAGGAGCACGGGGTATCCCTCGTCAGAGCTGGAGTCTCTCACTCCTTGTGCTAAGAGATGAGAAAGAGGCTGACCTAGGTCACCGTGCGTGTCTCCCCAGTGTCCACCCCACAGTGGCCACCTTACCTTGGGACCCAGGGCATCCCTGGACCTTGCCCGCAGCTTGTTGGCCTGGGTCTCTGCCATGTCTGCCCGCTCCTCGGCGTCGTCTAACTCGTGCTGGGCCTTGCGGTACTTAGCTAGGTTGGTACTGGCCTGCTGCTCCTAGAGGCGTATGCAGGGCCTTGTTTCCCAGCGGTAACTAAAATGGCCACCTGCTCCCACCCCCAAAAGAAGCTGACTTCTGGTCCTCCCTCCACCCTTCCTGTCACCAGCCTCCCCTTACTAGAACCCATAAGGGAAAACAAAGTGGAGACCGTCCTTCAAGGGGCCGCATGCCCATCATGCCTACGCTGAGGAAAGAACCATTCACTTTTTCAGTCCGGTCCATAGCTGTAAGTGATCCGTGCTGCAGCCATAGAGGTCCCTGAGTTGAGAGGATGGGCTGCTGCCTTTAGTTGAGCTTGCTACAGATGCTTCCCTGGCTGCAAGCCCTGCAGTTGACAGCATCTCACCACTGTGCTGAGCAGGCCCAGATACCTGGACCCCAGTGTGCTTACCGCCTCCTCAAACTGACGCTTGTAGCTCTTGACCTTGCTCTGCAGCTTGTCCACTAGGTCCTGCATGCGAGCCAGGTTCTTCCTGTCTTCCTCAGTCTGGACAAGCAAAGGGCTCTCAGGGTTTGCCTGGACAGGGTTAGCTCCAGTGCCACCTCCCGGGGTGGACCCTACCACCCACCTGGTACGCAAGCTCCTTGACCCGGCGCTCATGTTTGCGCACACCCTTGAGGGCCTCAGCGTGCTTCTTCTGCTCTGCGTCAAGCTCTGCCTCCAGTTCCCGCACCTGCAGGACAGGACGGGGTTCCCTGCTAGCCCAGCCAGCCCTAGCCAGCCCTGCAGGGGAGAGGGACTGGTAAGGCTGCACACACCTTGGCTTCCAGCTTCTGCACTTGCTTCTTCCCGCCACGGAGTGCGGCCTGCTCTGCTTCCTCAAGGCGAGCCTGCAGCTCCCGCACTGTCTGTTCCAGGGTCTTCTTCATCCGTTCGAGGTGTGCACTTGTGTCCTGCTCCTTTTTCAGCTCCTCAGCCATCATGGCTGCCTGTAGGGAGGAAACAGCATAGTGGGGAGGAGGCACTCTTGGATCTCTGTTCACACTCATCCCCAACCCTGGACCAGCCTCACATCCGTGATGGCCTTTTTGGCCTTCTCCTCAGCTTCCTGCCGCTCCTGCGCAGCCTCCTCCACCTCCCCACTCAGCTGGGCCAAGTCCACCTCCAGCTTCTTTTTCTGGTTCAGGAGGCCTGTGTTCTGAGGGGAGCAGAGCCTCAGCTAGCCAGCAGGGCTCTGCCCCCCATCCCCATCCTTCTAACATCTTTGGCCCATCCCCCACCTGTGAATGCAGTAGGTTGAGGCGCTCTGTGGCCTCCAACAGCTCCTGTTCAGCCAGCCTTCGGCTGCGCTCGCCCTGTTCCAGGGCGGCCCGAAGCTCTTCCAGCTCAGATGCCAGCAGTGCAGCCCTGCGCTCGAGGGCCTGGCCCTGCTCGCGGAGCTCGGCAGCCAGCCTCTGCTCCTCATCACGCCCTGCTTGCTCCTCCTTGAGTTGGGCCTGAAGCAGCCTCGTGGCTGCCTGTGCCTCCATGGCCTGGCGGGTTGCGTGGCCCAGCTGTAACTCCAGGTCATTGAGGTCCCCCTCCATCTTCTTCTTGAGACGCAGTGCTTCATTGCGGGCCCTAGTCTCGGCATCCAGGGAGGCCTGCAAGGACTCCACAGCCCGCTGGTGGTTGCGCCTGTAAGAAGGTGGCGTGAGGGCAAGCTTGGCCTACAGGAATGGAGGAAGTCAGGCACTACCTGTGGCACGCTCAGGGACCCACAGAGCTGGAACCCATTTGGGGAGCAAGTGAATCGCCTCTGTTTTCAAGCCCCTTGTGACTTGTCAAAAAAAGTTCATTCACTGGAGACCGAGAAGGGCATGGACTGAACTCTGGCCCTGAGCATCTTGTGGAGGGTCACCTCTGGAATGGGAACACTCTAACCCTGTAGCCGGGACAGCTAGTCTGTCCTGTGTGCCACCATAAGCAGAGACCTCAGGTTAGTACACTCCTCGTCCTTCTCCGCCAGCTTTCGGTCCACTTCTGCCTTGACCTGGGACAACTCCAACTGGATCCGCAGAGTCTTTGTCTCTTCCAGCTCCAGCGCCCCCTAGAGGTGTTGATCAAGCAGTGTGGAGGGAGAAGGCGCCTCGGCAGGTATTTGAGGACTAATGAAGCTAGGGAGCCACACAGCAGAGTCCACCCACCCCTGTGACCAGCCCTGACCTCAGCCTCCTCCAGCGCAGCCTGCAGCTCACTCTTCTCCCCTTCCAGCGCCTTCTTGGCCTTCTCCAGTTCCTGGATGCTCTTCCCGCTGAGGCTGACCTGGTCTGTAAGGTCGCTGATCTCCTCTGCAGGGTGAGCAGAGCCCTGAGGACTCACCCTCACCTCTGCTCTGCTCCAGGTTACGTCCTTCACCCAAGTCCAAGCTGACCCTCGAGAGCTCTGGGCCTCAGGTCTTACCCTGCAGGTTCTTGTTCTCCCGCTTGAGTGTCTCCAGAGCCTCAAGCGCCTCCTCATGGCTGTGCCGCAACCGAAAGAGCTCGGTGCCCAGACCGCGAGCCTCCCTCTGCGCCGCCTCCAGTTCCCGCTGCATCTCCTCCTCCTGCCGCCTCCGCTCCTCCAGGGCCCGCTCCAAGTGCCGCTGCTTCTTATCCAGTGCAGCAGCGGCTGAGGTGGCCCGCTCCAGCTCCAAGGTCACGTCCTCGGACTCTGTCTGCAGTCGCAGCTTGGCCTTCTCCAGGGAGGAGCACTTGGCATTCGCGGCCTCTACGCCTTCTTCTGCCTCCTGCAGCCTCAGGGCCAGCTTCTTCCTGGACCGCAGACCGGGCAGGGTGGACTATTATGTACCAAGGGAGCCTGGGGCAAGGACCGCAGAGTCCCCACTGCCACACACTGGGCGTACAGGCCCGAGCCTCTCCCGTGCTCAAGATGCCAGCTACTCACTTGGCCTCCTCCAGCTCCTCCGTCCTTTGGATGGCGTCCGCCTCATACTTGCTCCTCCACTGTGCCACCTCAGCGTTGGCTTTGGACAGCAGCCGCTGCAGCTCGGCCTGCGCCTCGGACTCTTCCTCATGCTGCTCTCGCAGGAGGTCGCAGTCGTGCCGCAGAGCCTGCACTGCGTGAGCCAGCGCACCCTTGGCCTGCAGGGACACCGGTGGCCTCGGTCGGCATCAATCCCAGCTACTGGCCCCAGCACCCACCTCCCTGCCCCACCGTCGCCAGTGTCGTCCACCTTGCTTTCCTCCTCCAACTGGCGCCGAAGTTCCTCCAGACTCTGAGCGGCCGAGGTCTTCGCGCGGCTCAGCTGGCTGATCATAGACTCCTTCTCCTCCAGCAGGCGGCCCAGCTCCCCTGCGGGTGAAGGGGCGGGCAGGCCGGTCGGTCGGCTGAGGCAAACCACCCAAGCCCTACCTGGCACAGCCCAGCTAAAGCCAGGCCTCACCGTTCTCCGTTTGTAACCGCCCCCGCTGGGTGCTGGCGTCAGCCAGCTGCCGCTGCAGCTCCTCCACCTTGATCTTGGCCTCGCTGAGCTGGTCCTCATAGGTCCGGCACAGCTTCTCTGCACTGGCCTGGATCGCAGAGTCAGAGGTCAAGACAAGTTTGTGCATCCAAGGGCAGGGTCCAGGGGCTGCCAGTCAAGAGACCGGGACCTGGGACTGGGACCTAGAACACTGGGCATGAGACTAGAGATTCAAAGGAGACCAGAGTTCCGGGGTCAGGGTCTGGGTTCCTACTGTTGACACGGAGTGGGAGTCTCAGAACCCATCCCAAGGGCTGTGAGCTGGGGACAGAGTCAGGATTTGGGGTGGGGGAGGGGTCAACGTTGGGACAACGACAGTGAGCGTTGCGCAGGTGCTACGTCTGAATTCAGGAGTCAAGAGCTGGGGTCACACTCCTGCTGGAAGAGCTGAGGTTTGGGTGTGAGTCAACAAGCTGGGCCAAGGAAGGAAACTGAGCACTCAGGGTTAGCGGTCAGGACCGCTGTGGAGCTGGGTTAGACACCAGGTTAAGCATTCAGGGGTCAGGAGGTCAATGCCGCGGTGGTGTATTGTCATGAGGGCAGAGGGCAGGGTCAGTACAGAGTCAAAACTGATTTCGAGGCAGGAAGGAGGCAGACCTTGCCACGGGCCAGAGTTTCCACGCTGGCCCCCAGATCATCCACCTCCATGCGCAGCTCACTCTTCTCCTTCTCCAGTTTCTGCCGGATCCGCTGGAGGCTGTCCACCTGCTCGCTCAACTCGGCCGCGCTGTCAGCCTGCTTGCGGCGCAGGGCAGCCACAGTGGCCTCGTGTCTCAGAACCGTCTCCTCCAGCTCCCGCCGCAGCCGGCCCAACTCAGCCTCACGCTTGCGGCAACCCTCACGCTGCCCGGCAGAGGCTCCACCAGCCTCCTCCAGCCTCTCACTCAGTTCCTCCAGCTCTCGGGCTGCCTCAGCTCGCTGCTTTTCCACACGGGCGCGGGCTGCTCGCTCCGCCTCCAGCTCCTCCTCCAGCTCCTCAGCCCTCGCCTGGGTAAATGGTACCGAGTCCGTGAGCCCCTGGAGCAGGCCTGGGCCACCCATGGCAGTCCCCACTGCCACGGTGCATACCTGTAGCTCCTTGATCTTCTTCTGCAGCTGCGCCCCCAGGAGCTGCTCATCCTCCACCCGCAGGCTCAGCTGACTCAGCTCTGAATCCTTCCTGCGAGCACATGGTGGGATGAGCCAGCCCTGGCCCTACCTGCTATCCACCTGCCCACCCCCTCCTGTGAGGCCCTGAAGGAGCCTCGATCCTGCTGTCCTCAGCCTGGTCCACAGAGGGCGGGACATGACCTCTGCCCTGGTATCCTCCCCACAGCAACAGGGCCGAGGAGAGGCCATCAGGCCCACACCTACTTCTTCAACTTCTCCTCCAGCTGCTGCTTGTCTTGTGTGGTGTCCGTCACTGTCTCCTGCGTCAGCTTCAGGTCTCCTTCGAGCTTGCGCTTGGCACGTTCTGTGTCCATGCGAAGCTTCTTCTCTTGCTCCAGGGAGCACTCCAGCTGTGGGGTAGAGTAGGGCTCAGCTTCGAGCAAGCCAAGGTGACTGTCCACCCCGACAGCCCCCCCAGAGACTCCAACTCACGTCCTCCACTTGCTGCTCCAACCGGATCTTGGCCTTGGCCAGCGCAGTCACGCGGTCCTCTTCAGCCTGCAGGTCACCCAGAGCCTGCTGGTGAGCCTCCTGCAACGCCTTCTTCTCCTTAGTCAGGCGGACCACGGACTCGTCCAGGGCAGCCATCTCCTCTGTCAGGTTCTTCACCTGTGTCAGGGCCCAACTTCACTGAGGACACTGCTCCCCACAGGCTGGTCTGAGCAGCCGGACGCAGGGTGCAGGAAGGCCGCTAGCCTAAGCCTCCGCCATTCCTGCCTACAGCTTTCCTTTCCTCCTTGAGCTGGGTAAAGGATTCATGGGTGAAGGACTCATACCCGAGCACAGTGCCTGGCTCAGAGTAAAACGCCAGGGGGGGGGGGTTGGGGATTTAGCCCAGTGGTAGAGCGCTTGCCTAGCAAGAAAAAGGCCCTGGGTTCGGTCCCCAGCCCCAAAAAAAAAACCAAAAAAAAAAAAAAAAAAAAAACGCTAGTGGGTGGCGGCCATTTATAATATCAACAGGTATTCAGAGAGGTGGGTCCTCGTCCCAGCCTTGCCCCCACCTTTAAGAACCCAGAGAAGCCTTATGTTCCTCTTTCGAGTCAGAGTCAATACTCACAGTGGGGGCAACCACGGGGCTCTGTGAGAGAAGGATTCGCAGTTGGGAAAGGTTGCCCCCCTCCAACAAGCTTGCAGTCCAGGACAGATGATAATTACTAGCCTTTACTAAGCACCTACTGTGTGCAGGGTCCTATAGTGTATGCTTAGCAAAGTCTAGTTACACTCAAATCCTTAGTCACCCTGATGAGGTAAGGGCTGGCAGCTCCACTTGACAGACCAGAAGACAGAGGCTCTCGAGAGGCACTGTGGCCTGACTCAGTGACATGGCAGGTGCCCACTCAGAGCCAGGAGGGGACCCTGCAGCTGCCTAACACCAAAACCGGCCCCCTGCTCAGGCCTTTGCCACACCTTATTCTCGGTGGCTTGTTTCTCCTTCTCAGCCTTGGCCAGGGTCAGCTCCAGGTCATCAATGTCCTTCTTGAGCTCCGTGCACTCATCCTCCAGCTTGCGCCTGCGTGCGGCCAGGTCAGCGTTCACTTCCTCCTCATCCTCCAGCCGCTCGTTCAGCTCCTTCACCTTCGCCTCGAGCTGCACCTTGGACTTGATGAGCAAGTGGCAGCGCTCCTCCGCATCCGCTAGGTTGTCCTGCTCCTGAGGAGATGGGGAGGAGCGGTTAAAGAGCCACCCGCGGAAGTCCCACTGTGCGCTCGCTTGCTAAGCTGCGGCTGTCTGAGAGGTGGTGTGGCTGGGTGCAAGTCCATCTGTGCCCACCAGGGAGCAGCACCGAAGACCATTTCCGGGGGAGATGTTTCCTCACTGCCGGCTGCGTGGGAGGGAGGTTTCCCAGGCTGGGTGGGTGTTTTATAACTGTCACCCTGGGGCTGGCGTCCAAGTGACATTCAGAACCTATGCTGGGCAGGGTCTGGGGAGACAGCTCAGTGGTTAAGAGCACTGGCTGCTCTTCCAGAGGACTCCGGCTTAATTCCCAGCACCCACATGGCCGCTCACAACTGTCTGTATTTCCAGTTCCAGGGATCCGACATCCTCACACAGACACGCATGTAGACAAAACGATGCACATAGAATAAGAATAAATTAAAAACAACTGTGTTGGGGAGTTCCAGACTTTGTATTGTTTTTTTGTTTGTTTGTTTTTCTGGAGCTGGGGACCGAACCCAGGGCCTTGCGCTCACTAGGCAAGTGCTCTACCGCTGAGCTAAATCCCCAACCCTGAGTTCCAGACTTTGACCCCTGCCCTCTGGATATGACCCTATTTTCTGCCTCAAAGATCCGTGTGTCCCTGAACTTGCAGGGAAGGCTGGGCAGACATTGAGCCTCCTCTCCGGGTATTTATTTCAAGAATAGGAAGACAGCACAGAAGGTTGAAGTGCCCAGATCACTCCAGGGCTGCCCTGGCCACAGTCTGCTTTCCAAGGTTTCGGGCCACCCGGATGTTCTCGCCCCTGTCACACTCACTGCCTGCAGCTGCAGGGCCAGGTCGTTCTTCTCCTGAGTGACACTGACTTGAGTCTCCTCCAGCTCCTGCCGCTTGGCCTCAGCTGTAGCCAGGGCCCCCCGCAGCCCCCGCAGTTCTGCCCGCAGTGCTGCCAGCTCTTCCTCTGCCTGTGCTGAGCGCAGCAGTGGCTTCATCTTGAAGAAGAGCTTCATCCAGGACCAGTTCTTGACGGCATTGAAGGCCCGGATGTTCCACTGGATGGTGAACAGGGCATCCCTAGGGAGAGACAGTTCCTGTGAGGCGGCTGGCTCTGCCCCTTAGAGGCTCTGTGTCCTCTCTCCACAGGCTTCCTAGCAGTCCTCCAGAGCAGGGGAGTCGGGGAGCAGCCCCAGATTCACCTCCAAATGCCCAGGGTGGCTTCTGCAAGTGTCTGAGGACGGCTTAGCTACCAGGCCTGTGGGCAGACTGCCTGACTCAGGCCCTCTGCTGAGCATACCCACCCGAGAGGCTGTCTTCTGCTTTAACCAAGAGAGTGATAAATCGGATCATGGTTCAGAGTCTGGGCAGCACTGAATGCTGTTACTCTCCAGGCCATGCTCTGGACACGCAGAGGAGAGGCTGCTCTCACCCTAACTTTTAAAAACATGTTAATTTTAGTGTGTGTGTGAATGTTCATGTGTACGTACACCACAGCACATACGTGGAGGTCAGAAGACATGTATGTGGAGGTCAGATATCTCTCTCCACCATGTAGGTCCCTTAAGTCATTGGGTAGGGCAGCAGGTACCTTCACCTACTGAGCCATGACTCTGGCCCTCACCCCGATGTTGAAGTGTAAAATCTAAGGCTAGGTGATGAGACCCAGAACCTCACCCCAACCAGCCATGGAGGGGGAGCAACCCAGGCAGCATGGCAGGGTTGGGTTACCATCAAGCCTTGAGACAGTGGTCACGCCTAGTCCCCATCCCTTCCCACCCTCGCCGTTCATCCCTCGCCCGCAGCTACCTTCCTCCCAGCATGCGCTGGTACTCCAGACGCATGAGGCGGCCCCGGCTCCGAGCCTGCAGCAGTGTCAGCACCTTAGCCAGACGCTGGTCCCGGAGCTCCTCCAGGTTGCCTAGAAGCCCAGCCTTGAAGAACACCTGAGGGTAGGGGTGCAGCCGAGTGGGATCTCTGCCCAGGGTGACCACACGCCCCCAGGCTAAGCCCTAACTCCGGTACACCCTAACCTTGGTGTGGCCAAACTGATACTGGGTGTGGTCAATGTCCAGAGAGCCCAGCAGCTTCTCTGTGGCCTTCCTGCTGTCCACAAAGGTGTCATCTGGGATGGCACTGGGGTTCAGGATTCGGTACCTAGGAGATCAGGAAGACGCTGCAATGGATGGGACAGGGTACAGGCTACTGACCATGGGAAGCCAGGAGCAGCAGCAAGAAAATTGTGATTTCCTGACCTCTCAGAGTTGAGGTTCCAAAGGGACATATGCTACACAAGATGTCAGGGAAGAGTGCTGCCGTCCTGAGGGAACAGCACGCTCTGTACAAACCTCAGCAGAGGGGTGTGGCATACACCTGAATTCCCCGCATTTGGGGAGCAGAAACAGGAAGATCTTTGAGGTTGGCTTGGTTAACTGGCCCAATTCTGTCTCAAAAGTGGGCTTGGTGACTTAAGTGCATTTTAGCGGGTTTAGCAAATAGATGTGGTTTTTGGAAAGAACATGGTACTTTTGTGATTTCTTCAAGGCAAAAACATAATGCAGTGCTGTACTGTACCATATCACAAAATAAAGACACACCTGAGAATCCTACTCAAAGGGAACAAGGATTCCATAGCATGTCCACTTATACACCTGTACAGGTGGGCAGTGGCCATGCAGTGAAAGGAAAGCAGAGCTAGGGGACTCATCAAACTGGAGGTGTGGGTCACTGGGCTACCGTGGTTTTACAGACAATAAACAACAGTAGTGATGTGCTGACCGGGATTGCGCATGCATGTTCTCAGCATTCAGGAAGCCGAGGCAGAAAGACCGAGAGTTGTTTAATTCTGTATGAGTGATTTGCCTGCATGTATGTACTAATGGAGACCAGAAGAGGGCGCTAAAGGCCCAGAGTTGGACTCACACATTGCTAGACGTATGGTTTTTAGTCACAAAGAAAGTGCTAAAAACTGAATCTGAGTCCTCGGGGAGACCAGCTAATGCTCTTAGCCACTAAGTCACCTCTCCAGCACGGGTTTAGCTTTAAATTTATGTGACAGGAACAAGCACACATGCATAAGGGAGCCAGAAGACAGCCTCAGGGCTATCCTCATGAACGTAGTCTCCTTCCTTTGGGACAGGTTGCCTGGAATGCATCAGTTAGAACTCACTGGGTGGCCTGGAGCCTCAGAACTCTTTCACTGGGAGAATGAATGTGCACCACCCTGCCCAGCATTTTAGTTGGTTCTGGGACTCAAACCCAGGTCCTCATGCTTCAAGGCAAGCCCTGTAGTGAACCATCTGTCAAATCTCGGGAGTTCTTTTGACTTTTGTGTTTAGAATGTTGCACTCTGTAACCTAGGCTGCCCTAGAAGTTACTATGTAGCCCAGGCTGGCCTCACAGCCCTGGTGAACCTCTTGCCCACCTGCCTTAGTGCTAGGATTATAGGAGTGAGACACAATGCCCATGAATACTGAGAGGTTGGGGTTAGCCTGGGCTACCTAGCAATCCCCTGCTTTAAAACAACAGACAAAGATGAGGCAGAACCTTTGGAATCTTTGGAGACAGGGAACCATTCCCTAGACTGATAGTGACATGAAAACCAGACCTACAAGCTCTCTGTGTACACACGCCCACATGTACTGTATAGATATCTAATTTATAAAGGAAGGGTGGGTGACCCCTGCTACTTGTAGAAGGGGAAGCAGCTGAGGACAAGTGTAGTTTAACAAACCCACCAAGGGAAGTGGGAAGGGAGCTGAGGACATTGCTGGAGCACTCACTACCTGTCAGGCATCAGCCCACACAAACCCATATTTAATCTTCAAATCTATATCCTCTGGTCTGCTTACCTAAGGTCCAGAATAATAAATCTAATTCCTTCTTTTCTAGACATCCACTGGAGGCGTTTCTAACTGGGCATGTTCAAACCCCCTACGCACCCAATCTAAACATCCTGACTTATGCTCAGCGCTCAGAGAAAGAAAGCAGCATCGTTTACAGGGATGGCAGGGAGCAAGGAGGGCGTGGCAGTCTGCAGAGGGCGGGGCAGCCTGCAGAGGGTGTGGCATCCTGCAGAGGGCAGGGCATCCTGCAGAGGGACTGGGCAGCTGGGGCCCCAGTCTGGACCTCACCTTGTGAAACTGAGACACCGTCTGAAATGATGCTGCTTTCTTTCGCTTATCCAGTAGCTCAGGCCTGAGACTTGGGAGTAACCACAGGCTAACCCTTTCTTATCCCGTATAGCAGCCTCTGTCTCCACATTTACCTCAAGTCTATTCACTTCTTTCCTTAACACAGTTCCAGACTGAGATGCTTGCTTCCAAAGGGGACCAAAGCCTCTCTTTGTCCCTCAGTCTCCAACATGTCTCTCCCACCCCCTCAAGCTCCATGGAATCTAAGAGCAGCGGGAGGAGGCTGAGGCAGCCAGCACCCACCGCTGCCTGAAGTCAGCATACAGTAGTCTGTTGGGGAACCCTTGGCGGCAGATCCGGATCCCCTCTAGGACCCCGTTACAGCGTAGCTGGTGTAGCACCAAGAAGGAATCCATGACCCCTGGATGTGGTGGGAGTGGAAGAAGGCGGTTAGAAATGTACGGACATGCCTTTAGGTCCCTACCCAGGTCTTACTTAGAGACTGAGCAAACCCTGCAAGGTGAGAGCCTAAGATGTTTCCGGTTCCCCCATCCTCACTGGCCCAGGGACACCACCTGGAGTCTTGTTCTCGTTGGGGACGATACAACGGACGAAGTGGGGCTGTGTGGCCCGCAGGTTGGTCATAAGCTTGTTGAGGTTCTCCTGGGAGTGGGGAGAGCAGGGAGAGGCACGGGAGGGGCAGAGAACCAGAATTGGATGCCGCAGTGGATAGGGACCAGAGGGGACTGGGCAGACAAGCCCAAATGCACCTTATGACTCTTGCCCCACCCCACCCACCACCTAAGTCTTTACTACCCCCCCCCAGGACTCCCTCCCATGGCTCCCCCTTCTCCGAGCCCTACCCAGGCAGCATGGGGGCAGGCAGCAGCACAGACTTGCTGTGATGTTCACATGGAGAGGAGCTAAACATCACTGCAAGTCTTAACAGCTGCCCACCCAAGACAGGGACGGCAGGGAGCAAGGAGGGCGTGGCAGTCTGTAGAGGGCGTGGCAGCCTGCAGGGGGCGGGGCAGCCTGCAGAGGGGGTGGCAGCCTGCAGGGGGCGGGGCAGCCTGCAGAGGGCGTGGCAGCCTGCAGAGGGCGGGGCAGCTGGGTCCCCAGTCTGGACCTCACCTTGTGAAGCTGAGACACCGTCTGAAATGATGCTGCTTTCTTTCGCTTCTCTTTCACCCCAGACTTGGGGGGCTCGGCTAGGAGAGATAATGAGAATTGATCAAGCCAGGGAACATGACTCTGTGGATCCCCAGAAATGGCCAGCTTGTCCCTCAGTACTTACTGGAGCAAGAACCTGCATAGTTCTCATAGAGGGTGGCCAAGAGCCTATTCTGTGACTTTTGGAAGATGGGGACCACTGTCTCATTGAGGGGGTCCTTGTTTTTCTCCAGCCAGCCCACGATGCTATAAGGTACCTACGAAGGAAAGTGGTGACCCAGGTGGTGACCCTGAGGAGGGAAAGAGGACAGTGGTTGAATGAGGAGCTCCAGGGAGCACCTACCACGCCTGCGTAGTGGACCACCTCGAAGTGAGCCTGGTACTTGCGTTTCTTGTCTGGACGAGGCTGCTGGAAATTAGGTGACTTCCCAGAGTGATTGTCATAGAGCTTGGCCCTGAAGCTTGCGTCTGAAGCCTTGGGGAACATGCACTCCTCCTCCAGGATGGACAGAATGCCCAGAGGCTGGGAACAGGAAGCAAGATTGAAGGGCCAGGCTAGACCATACTGGCTGGGCCCTTAGACTTTTGTTCTCCAGTCTAACTCCTTCTGGGAGCTGTTTCAGATCCATAAGCCAGCCATACACAGGAGAACTCAGTCATGTGTGTATACACAGGAACCCACCTTCTAGGAGAGAAGAGTTTGTGGCTTGACTCCCAATCCCCTTCCCTCCCTATGTTTATAGGACAGACTGGCATCTCTGTGCCCTATTAACTAGCATCGTGGCTCACATGTACACACTTTTTTTTTTAAGCTAACTGAGTCTACACTCATTAGAAACAGGGATCATGCATTTTACTAAATCTATGTTTCTTGTTTTAACAAGTGTTTACTTGTATGTGTATGTATATATGTATGTGTATGCTATATGTATATGTATTGTATATGTATATGTGTATGTGTATGTATATGTGTATGTATATGTATATGTGTATTGTATATGTATATGTGTATGTGCATGTATAAGTATATATATAGTATATGTATATGTATAAGTATATGTACATGTGTATGTATATGTATAAGTATATGTGTATGTGTATGTGTATGTATATGTACAGTATATATGCATGAGTTTATGTGCCCATGGAGACCAGAAGAAATTGGATACCTGGAAACTAGGGTTACTTGCAGCTATGATTTGCCTGTTATGGTATAGGAATGACCAGATATGTACATGTGTTGGTGTATAATACTGTGTATACCCTCCAGTATTATATTGTGTATGCATATGTATATTTTTTTTTTTTATGCATTTATTTTTTGTGTATGTGTGTGTGTACATATATGCCTGCATGAGTTTATGTGCCCATGGAGGCCACTGAGAAATTGGAACCCTGAAACCTAGGGTTACTTCTTAACTGAATGGCAATAATTTGCCAATGTTATGAGGAGAGGAACAAACCAGATCTTCTAAATGGTGCAGTCTAGAGGCTGAGACCTCTGCATGGTCCAAGTCTTCACTTTTAACTGAATGGCAAAAATGATTTCAGGGCTTATTTAGCTCAGTGACAAAAAATCAACCACCTAAATGCCCAGCAGTCAGAGGCTGAGAGTCGCCTGCTGCATGGTCCAGTCTGGCTTTTTCACAGCATTAAAAATGCATGTTCAGAGGGAAAACATGCTACAAATTAGGACTGTATCCATAAAAACCATACGTACTGGACTGGGAAGATGATTGGGTGGGAAAAGACACATGTCACCAAGCCTGACAACCTGACTTCCATCCCCAGGACCCATGAGGCAGAAGGAGAAAAATGACTCCTGAATTGTCCCTTGACCCCACACATGCCATGATACATGCTTACAACATGTCAATCCACAAAGCAAATAGATACATGTAGTGATTACAAAAAGGAAACACACATGCCTGGGGCCAAGCATCTGGGGTGAACTAGTTCGAGGCTAAGCCACAGGTTGTGGGAGGCTCAGAGGGAGCCCCCCTCTTTATTTTCAGTTTTTCCAATTTCTTTTTCCATTCTCCGTGCAGTGGGGAAGCATATGCAATGTGTTACAATCCAATGCACGTAGTCCTCGAGTCAGTTCTGCACAAGGACCTGGTGAATGGCAGAGCTGCCCACAGCACTGGCCCTCTTACCTGCCTCATGACACTATTCACCTATACCCAAATGTCTCCATGCACACCCATGTGCACAGCCACGCAGCCACATTCATACTTTCACACTTCAGTCACAACCACACATTGATACACAGCTGATACATACAGGCCTGCACCCACCCACCCACTCACGCACTCACGCACGCACGCACGCACGCACGCACGCACGCATGCGCAACTTCCGGCACCATCCCCACTCTAGGCCTGACCTTCTCGATGAGGTCGATGCAAGGCTGCAGGTCAAGGCCGAAGTCGATGAAGACCCAGTCAATGCCCTCCCGCTTGTACTCCTCCTGCTCCAGCACGAACATGTGCTGGTTGAAGAACTGCTGCAGTTTCTCGTTGGTGAAGTTGATACACAGTTGCTCGAAGCTGTTAAACTATGGGCGCAGATCCCCAGTTAGCAGGCTCCTTGTGGATGCGGACTGGAGGGCAGGGAAGGGGGTTTCGGGGGCGTAGAGCAGGGCTGTGGTCCCCCACACCCACGCATCTGCCTTTGCCTCAGATAGGACCGTGCTGTGGTTGAGAGCTCTTCTCACCTCAAAGATCTCAAAACCAGCGATATCCAGGACCCCAATAAAGAACTGACGGGGGAGCTTTGTGTCCAGGGTCTGATTGATTCGAGATACCAGCCATCGGAACAACCGGTCATAGGTAGCCTTGGCCAGGGCCCCCACAGCAAATACCACCTGTGGATGCAGGAAGGCGGGGTTGGGTGGGGACCTGACAAGAGAGGAATTCCTCCTCAGCTCTCCCTGAGCGAGCCTTTGTAGCCTTCTCACCTGCTCCACACTCTGGCCCTTGGTCACATACTCGTTTCCCACACGAACCCGGGGGTGCAGAAGACCTTTGAGGAGGTCTCCACTGCTGACCCCCATCAGGTAGGCAGCCTTGTCGGCACCTGGTAGGGAACACGGTTTGGATAAGGAAGAGGGAGGTCAACAGTGTGGGCCCCTGGGGGGTCAGGGATTGTCACAGCCTGGGGGTTTGAAGAGGAAGGTTAGGAGGAATCAGGGCCTGCAGACTGTCACCCTTAGGAGGGTCTAGAATTCAGACAGGAACAGAGAACACTGAGATCAAAGATTATAAACAGGGGTTAATGAGAATTATGGGTAAGCGTCCAGGGTAAAGGCCTGGTCAGGCTGAGGTTAGAGGTCCTCACTCTCAGTGCCGTCTGCCTCAGCCTGTTCCTCTCTCTGCTTCTGTTTGAACTTCATGTTGCCAAAGTGCAGGAGGGCGCCCACGATCTTATAGCATGCGCACTTCTCATCCACGCTGAAGCCCAGGATGTCCATTGCATGCTGAGTAGGAGAACAAAGCAGGCTCAGGAAAGTATGGGGTCCTAGAGAGTCTCGCCGAGGACCACCCCACTCATCCTATTTCCCGGTCTTTCCCCAGTGCGCATGTTCACACACCGGCTTGGTCCCACCGCCCACCCCACCCCATTCCCCCCACGGAGCATACATCAGTGGCGATAAGCTCCTCCCCGTCGTTCATGTTATCCACGGTGGTGACCCCCTGGCTGCAGAAGTGGTAGTCATAGGGGTTCATGGAGAGGAGCAGCATGTCTGTGGACAGGAACCCCAGGAGGTGAGTCAGGCTAAATTCTCAGCTGCCCTCCCTCTCCTATCCCACCAGGAGGCCGGAGGAGAGGGGTCTCTCACAGCAAGAGTCTTGAGCCTTCCCAGGGCTTCTCTCTAACCTGAGCTTCTGGTCCCTGTGATCCACACACGGGGCTTTTGGTTTATTTCATCATTACGTTCATTTATTTAGTCTTTTGAGACAGGTTCTACGTAGCCCATGCTGGCCCTAATTCACAATCCTTTGATTGCAGCTCCTAAGTCCTGGAATTGCAGGCATGGCCCTCTGGCCGCTTCTTTTTTACAGCTGTGTGAGTGTGAGAGAGAATGTGTGTGCGTGTATAAGACTGTGCGAGTGTATGAGAGTATATGTGTGAATGTGAGTGTGTGCATGTGTGCTCAAGTGTGTGAGTGAGAGTCAATGTGTGTGCATGTGTAGATGCATGTGTGCGTGCCCGTGTACATATGTGAGAGTGAAATAGGAGTGTGCATGTCTGCACATGCATGCATGTGTACATGCCTGCATAAGTGTGAGAAAGAGAGTATGTGTGAGTGTGTGAGAGTATATGTGCGAGTGTGCATGTGTGCAGGCATGTGTGTGCACACGTGTGTGTGCGTATGCGTGATTGGGATGGAACTCAGGATTTTGAGCCTCCTAGATAGGTGTTCTCTATCACTGAGTAGTACTTAGCTCTTTTCCATTTTTATTTTATTTATTAGCATATTTATTTTATTTTATTTAGACAGGTCTCTACATAACCCTTGGACTAGAACTATTTATTCAAACTAGTTCTGACACTCTTTGTTCTTGGCTGTTCTTGTCCCCTACCCCACCCCCTCCAGCCCATGACCTTTCTGGTCCACTCTTCTCTCATTAAACCTCTCCATGTGGAAAAACAAAAAAAAAAACAAAATAAACAAAAAAACGGGGGTTGGGGATTTTCAAACTTGCCTAGGGAGCTCAAAGGCCCTTGATCCCAGCTCGAAAAAAGAACCAAAAAAAAAAAAAAAAAAAAAAAAAAAAAAAAACCAAAAAAAAAAAAAAAAAAAAAGAGTTCTGCTTGCCTCTGATTCTTGGGTACTAAGACTAAAGTTTCGTGCCACCAAGCCCAGCCCCCTTTAGTTTTTCAAGTTCATATGCATGTCTGGGCATGAGTCTCTTTCTCCAGGGAATGCCCCTCAGTTCACAAGACTCACTCATTCTTTGACCGCTGTGACCTTTGGTGACTGTAGTCAGCTCTACCCCAGGTCCTGGCTGGATACCAGGACAAGGGAGGATGCTTTGCCTTCAGAGGGCTTTCAACAGTGAGAGCGGGTAGATTACCCCTGGGTTCCCTTGGTGCTGGGTGGGGGTTCTAGTCTCAGGATGGGCGGCTGCAATCTTGGCAGGACAATAGAGCTAAGAGGCCTGTTTTTTAACCCTGCATAGAACACACACACACACACACACACACACACACACACACACACACACACAGGTGCACGCACCCCCAGTAACAATCACTACCAAAAGAGTAAATAAAAAGCAAAAGAGGGCTTAGCAGTAAGAGAAGAGGGTAGGGGGCAAACAGGCTGTGCTTCCAGGAGAGTGGAGGTACCCTGTCCCTCTGCAGAGAGGGTGAACAGCTATCCCAGGGTCTGGCCTGACAGGGGCCAGGCAGGGTCTTTGGGATCTGACCTTCCAACCTGATCCTCACCCTGCAGCTCCGGCTTCTTCCCGGAGAGGATTTGGTAGTAGACGTGGTAACCACGCTCACCGGGCAGCTGGAAGATCACGCGAGACTTTTCCAGGAGATCTGCAGAAAAAGGAGTACTAGCCTGCTTATCTCTTCCCTGGGGCAAAGACCCCAGTATGGTGCAGGGATAGGGAAGTGGCAGCCACGAGAGGCAGGGCCATGTGTGGAGGTCCCCATGTCTGTGCACGAGCAGGCCTACACTGGAAAGTGCCTTCCCAGTATCTATGTCACTGTGTGGGACTTGTGGCTGTCTCTGTGGGGGTCCCTGGTGTCTTCCTCCATTGCTCTTAACTGTATATATTGAGGCAGACGTCTCTCAGTTGAACCCAGAGCTCACTGATTAAGCTATCTCACTGTGCCCCTTGCTTTAAGACTCCCTGTCTCTCGCCTCCCAAGGGCTGGGATTACACGTGGGCCACCAGTGTTTACATGGGTTCTGGGGAGTCTGAACTCTGGTCTTTGTAAAGCACATCAAGGCTGTACTCATGAGTCCTCTCCCTGGCTCCTCAGAGGAGCTTAGAAGCAGGGACAGGAGATGGTCAACTACAGACCATAGACAGAGCAGGAGAGTAGAGACCGGGGGGCCAGTCTGATGGGTAAAGTGGACCTAAGTGGGAAGATGGAGAGAAATGGCCAGAGCAGAGGGAAGCCAAAGAATTAGTTCAGTGCAGCCGCTCCTCCTCCCACACCTCCCCTGCCTTCTCCCAGGCTCACAGCTGTCAATGTCCGCAGAGGCCAGCTTCCCAGTGGGACCAAAGTGGATGCGGATGAACTTGCCCTGCAGCAGAGGAACCATGCCACCCTCAGTCCTGTGGAGGGTCCCTACCACCAGGGCCCTCCTGGAACTGACTCCTTTCCCCCCAACCCCCAGCTACATACTTCCCGAGTGTGCCCACTCACAAAACGGGAGGAGTTGTCGTTCCTCAGAGTCTTGGCGTTACCAAAAGCCTCCATGGCAGGGTTAGCCTCGATGATTTGATCCTCAAGGGTGCCCTGGTGGCAGCAGGAATGAGGGGCCAGAGCAGCCCATGGAATCTCTGGTCGTAAGGAGAAGTGGGCATCCCCAGGACCCCATAAAGGTTGTCTGCCCCCAGCTGGGCCCTTTACTTACCCCGGTTTTTGTTGCCAGAAATTGCTGGAGGGAGAAGGAAAATGTCAGAGGGTGTGAGGTCTTCAGAGTAAGGGTGGGGCATTGGGATGGTAGTGGGACAGTGTATATTAGTCACCCAAATATTTAGTAATGTTAATCGTAGCATTCTCCCCTGGAGGACTCCATACCTCTAGTGCTCATGGGCTGATCAGCTGATTAGCTGGGAGATGCTAGACAGGGGAAGCAAGCATCATCTAGAGGGCTTGGGGAGGGGGCAGCACTAGGGTCTCCTGTCTCTGCCTCCTCAGGAACCTCTTCATTGTCCACATCCACACAAGGAGCCTGACTAGAGTCCTCTCTCCTTAGCAGCCTGCCAAGCTCTTCCTCCTCTGGGAAGACCTCCCTGATCTTGGATAGTGCAGCGACTTCTGCCATCTCTGCCCCTTCCTCCTCCTATGCCCTCCATATGCAACTCATCAGCTGCTTTTGTTCAAGACTCTTTCTGTCCAGGTTAGCCAAATCCGAGCTCAAGGGGAGGGAATTAGTACAGCTTTGAAGCTCCCAAATCCTGTGGGTGACCTTCTGCTGAGCTGCCCCTATGCCCTGACTCCAGAATCAAAGCCCCTTCCTATGTAGGTACTCTCCTGCCTCAGCCCTTCCAGTTGTGTTCCTTTCAGCTTTGGGCTTTTCCTGTTATAGGGTTATCCTACTTGTCTACAGTATCCTCAAAGGCCTTTCAGGGCTTGGGAAATGGTGGGAAAGGAAGGGAAGAAAGAATATCAAAAAGCCAACAGCAAAAACAAAAACTATGACTGCAACCAAAAACCAAAACAAACGAAATCCAAAATCAAGGCAATCAAGTGAGGAGATGGGGGAAGGGTGGGACAAAAGATCAAAAGCAAAACAAAACAAACAACAAACAGAAAAAGAAGAAGAAAGAAAACACAGCAAGAAGGAAAAAAGAAAAGAAAAAAAGAAGAAAATTGCCCCAGAGTAAAGCAAGGCTCAACAGGACCAGGAGTGTAGGCCGCTCAGAGGGAGCCTGGGTCCTCTCACATTGGTAGATGTGTGGGGGTCAGCCGAAGCCACAGACAGCTGGCCTGTGGGCCAGGGATGGGACAGTCACATTAAAAACAACAAAAACCACCATGCCTCCATTGTTTAAGAAGTTTCACAAAAAAAAAAAAAAAAAAAATCTTATCAAAACCACGGGCCATGTAACTGTCAAGAATTCCCAGGGCCCTCGGCGCTGGGTAATTAATGTCTATGGATCAGCCTGCTCCACTCATTGGGAGCGGGTAACAGAGACCTCGATGAATGTGGGCCAAGAAAATAATCACTTCCGGATAAAAGCACCCTACTTGGTAAACTCTTTAAAAATTATGAAGGTCACACTGGAAAAGTCACACACATGCAAAAACATCCGGGAGCTGTGGCCTGGGTCTGGCTCGGGCCTAACACAGTGACGGAGGTGGCCACGGGTTTTCTGGTTGAGCCTTGCTCAGGCCAGAGTCTCTCACCAAGGTAGGAGGCTCGGGCAGGGCTGGGGGGCTCTGGGAGGGGCTCTGGGAGGTTGCAATTTTAAAAAGAAAGAAAGAAAAAAGAAAAAGAAAACAGGGGGAAGCAGTAGGGATTGGCGCCCAAGCGGGCAAGTCTTACTGCCTTCTTGCCCGGCCCGTCTCCCAGGGCAGCGACGATGGCAAAATACTGAATGACCCGCTTGGTGTTAACCGTCTTACCGGCCCCCGACTCTCCGCTTGGACAACACAAACATCTGTCACTAAAGCCCATTGGTCTCCCTAATTCTCCCAGCCCCCTCCCCCAAACCTCAACCCTCCCCACCATCTCTTCCCAACTCAGTGTCCCCAGATCCAAACTCCCAGGTACAGACTCTCTGAGATGACGATGCTGACTTACCACCGAAAACCCAGTACCGACTTAGCTCCGGGAGCCATGTCAGGTACCCCACCTCCATGAGGAGGCCCCGGAAGGTAGACACGATCGTCTTATGGGTAAGGAAATGGGCCTCAGAAGCTCTGGGCCTGCCTCTGCTCTGTGCAAGGCTCGCATTTAAACAGACTTAACCGCTGGCAGTCTTGTGTGGCAGGCTAGGCTGCTCTGTTTGTATTGGTGAGATTCGGGGGCCCAGAGGCACACAGCAAGATACGGGAGTGTGAGCGCCTGGATCCAGCACGGTCTGGCTTCAGAGGGCTTGGTCTTAATAACCACTCGTGTGTGTGTGTGTGTGTGTGTGTGTGTGTGTGTGTGTGTGTGTGTGTGTGGTGTGTGTGCTGGCACTCATGTGGCCCCTGTGTGCATGTGTGTGTATTGGCCTGACTGGACATGACTCAGTACATCGGAGATGGAGACCTTTCCCATGAAGGCTAGAGAAGGATGAGGGCTGAGATGCAGCGATGAGACAGACCTATTTAGAACCTCCAAAGGACCTATTTAGAACCTACTATTTAGAACCTCCAAAGGACCTATTTAGAACCTCCAAAGGACCTATTTAGAGCCTCCAAAGGACCAGGTGGGAGATGCCCAGATCTCAGGAGAGACACTAGGAGCTTGGGGTCACACCCATGTTTGAATACCTGCCTTCTACTCCCTCCCCTCTCCCCCCAACACACAGGGAGCCAGGGAGGACATTGGCTCCACCAGGTAACGGCCCTGACCTAAGCACTTTGGATCCAACCTTGAGAATTAGCTTTGATCCCCCCACCCCTCACCCGACCACCGCTATCAAGTGGCTATCACTCGCCACTTGATGCCCAGAGCCCCACTCACGTGATCAGCATGGACTGGTTCTCTCTGTCTAGAGAAAGGAAAGAGAGTAAATGTGTCAGCTAGGGTGAGGGACTAACCATAGGTGGGCTTCCTGGATCATCTAAGGTGCAGACATAGTTGCCACCACCCAAACACCCAGTGAGAGAGACCAAGTGGGACTTCCAAACTAAAAAGGCAGAATAGCTAGGGTAGTATCAAAGGAGGGAGTGCTGAAGGGAAGGGAAGGGAAGGGGAGAGGGTCCTAACCAGAAGCCACCCTGAGCTGAGGGGTGGAGAGGGAGGTGGCTCTTACTGCGGAGCATGTCGTTGTAGGCGTTATCTGCCACTGCATATATATGAGGCGGGGCCTCCGAGCGGCGCTTGCCCTTGTAGGCAGCCACCACAGTAGCTGTGTAGACCGGGAGCCATTTGTATGGGTTAATGGTGACACAGAAGAGGCCCGAGTATGTCTGAGGAGAGAGTTCACAGACAGAGCTTTTGGGGGCGGGAAGAAAGATGTCCAAGTTCCTATTCCCAGGCCCACCATGACCCCTGCAATATTCAAAAAGCCTCCAGATATGCCATGCAAGGTCCTTTCTCCTGTTCCAGCCTGAGCCGCAGAACCCTTTATCGACCCTTCAGAGGTGCCAAGTAGGCAGCTAGGCCCCATACACGGCCCTGCCTCTGCTTCCAAGACCCTAGACATCACCAAGTCATCGCTCTAGGCCGCCCCCTCATTTACCTACAGTTTGTTCCTCTAGCCCTCTCCTTTGCCACTCTTCAGTTCTGCTCTTTCAGCCCCAGAGCTCACTTCCAACTCCCCTCTAGCCTAGCTCTCCAGACGCCATTCCTTCCGGCCCTTAGACCCCGCCCATTAGTGGCCCCGCCCACCGCTGAGCCGTCCCTGCCCGGGGCTCACGTAGATCATCCAGCGAGCATAACGCTGGCGCAGGTTGTGCAGCACTGCAGCCTCGTTGAGGTGCGTCATCATGGCCATGTCCTCCAGTAAGTCGAAGCGGGGTGGGTTCATGGGCTGCATTTCCGTTTCACGCACTGTCAGCACCTTCCGAGGAGATGTGTCACACGGTGAGGAACAGAGATGGGTCACCTGACCTTTCCTCTCTCCTACCCACACACTCCCATGCACCAGTCCGCTTCATTCTCTCTGTGGATCCAGCTGTCCAGGAGCTGCACCTAGGGTCAGAGGGGTTAATCTCAAGGAAGGGGAAAGCTCAACCTTCTGGTCTTTGGTCTCCACAGTGACTCGGCCTCCAGTAGCTTCAGTCTTGACCTCAGCTTCGACATAGGCATCCTGTTCATCAGGCACCCAGACCCGTTTCTTGCCTGGGTTGAAAAAAAAAAAATCAGATTCTGAGAGGACCTCCAAGTGTCCCATGGGATTTCTATGCTCAAGCGATAATCCCCACCCCCTTCCACTCCCAAGTCACCCACTGGGACAGGAAATAGACATTCCAGTGTGGACTCATCCAAACCCAGGGCAGAGATGATCCCTAAAGATCTCCAATGAACTGATTGAAATAACAGTCTATGCTTCACACCTAGGTTCAGCTTGGCTACCCAGGAAACCTTCATTTTCTCTGGGCTTGTTTCCACAAATGCAAAGGCCGTAAGAAGCTGCATGTAGGGCATCCCTTCAGTATAAGGCTCCTAACTCTCCGGTGGGTTGTACCTTCCCTATTTCACAGAAGATGTGGACACAGTCAGCCAGGAGATGTACCTCTGTCCTCTGCTCATTCCTGACTGGTCAGCTCACTCTAGAGCTTCGGGGAGCCCGCATTTTTATGGTGATAAAATGTGGACTCGTGTAGACAGCAAGTCCCATTCCCTGCCTTCACAGTCGCTAGCCATGTTCCTTGGTCAGAACTATTCATAGAATAAGGCTCCAACCCAGGCTCCATTAATTAATTAATTATTAATTTTCATTTAAAAGCTGGAAGGGAATCCTCTACTCTGCATGCTAAAAACTTAAATGAAGGAAAACGGTTGAAAGATAACAATAGCGGAATGTCAGGTCAAGCAGGAGACATCTCTCCTTCCTTCTGAGACAGGTTCTCACTCTGTAGCTCTGACTGGCCTCCAGTTCACCAAGCTCCTCTTACCTCTGCCTCCTGAGTGCGGACATTAAAGATGTGCACCACCACGCCCAGTTAAGCACGATACATCTTGAGCACTGTACTGCGTACAGCTCCAGACGTTACACGTCACTGAATCTGGATCTACTTCAGTTCCCATCTCCCCGGATTATTGAGAAGATACACACACACACACACACACACACACACACACACACACACACACACACACACACAAACACACACACACACACACACACACACACACACACACACACAACACAAACCAGCAGCTCTGGTGTGGCCCTTCATAAGCCCCAGACACGCATTGCCTATGTTATTATTGTACTATGAGCCAATCAAGTCATAAATAGTAGCCTTTGTTCCTGTCCCTAATCAACAGTGGCATTGGCTCTATGGGAAGCACTAAAAATAAATTCAGTGCAGGTTTCGTGGACACGAAGGCCACCTGCACACATCAGTCTCACATCAGAGGTCCCAGGTTCCAGCCTGCGTCTTCATAGAGACTTCAAGAGCAAGGTGACATTGTCTCATTTTACAGAGGAACAAACCCAGCCTCGCTTCTGGCCACACAAGCATACTCACACCGTCCCTGTGATTTTAGCCTCTGGCACTCAGAAACTGCGGGGGAGACCCAGGTATCAGGCCACCGTGGCCCTGTCGTATCAAGCAGAAAGTCTGCCCTCTTCACTCCTAGTCTGAATCCTTGGACTTCTCCATGGCTGGGTCCCTCTCTGCTCTCACTTACCATCCCATGGGACAGTGTGCACCTTCATCATTTCCTGGTAGCCCTGGCGGAGGTAGCAGGCTGATTCTCCAAGTTCATTCATATCCATCATGGTGTTGAGAGGTGGAAGAGGGGGACCTGAGAATCGGGACAGCGATTCAAGACAATCCGAGGCAGCAGGCCCTGCGAGATGGAAAAGAAACTCAGGAACCAGGACCCACACTGGGGTCTGATCCTCCAACCCACAAGGCTTGATAGTGGGTGAGTCCCTGGGTGAGCTCGAAACTGCACACCTCCAGACATAGGGCATCCTCTGATAGGTACTGAGGACCTGGGCCCACCGATGGGTGCTCTCCTGCCTTTCCAGCTACAAACCTAGCCCTGATCACCCATGCTCAGCCCTCATCACCCACCCTCAGCCCTCATCACCCACCTGGTACCACGGTGAGGGCAGGGAGTGCTGCTACCCCTTTTATTGCAGTTGTCAAGGTCAGCGAAGGAGAGCTATGTCAGCAATCTCCACGTGTCACGGCCCCCCCAGCCTGGCCACAGGACACAAAAGGCAAATTCCCTTTTATCTCCTCTAGCTCAGCCCCTGGGCTATTTTTACCTCCCATTGTCAGGGGATCACAAAGGCGGAGAGAGACAAGTCACTCAGTCAGGAAGCTGGGATCCAGAGTGGCAGGGACCTGGACAAGGCAGCGAGGCACTCAGGAGTGGAAACTGAGTCACAGGGAGTCTCCTACATGCATAAAAAAGACCTGCACTCTTAGAAGGAGAGAGCAGAGAGACCAGGGAAGGGAGCCATAGAATAGTCACTGTGGCCTTCTACTTCAGTTCTGCTCCTGCACATAGGAAGAGTGAAGTGCATAGGAAGACCGCACTAACCACGTGTCAAAGGCCAGCAGTCGGACAGCACAGGAAGGATCTGCGTCCTTCTGCAGCACCTGGACACACCCCTTAGCCTCTAGCTCTGCCTCTCAGTCTCCAAAGGGAAATCCATGAAGAAAACCCAAACAAAGCTGGGTCTAGTAGACACCTGTAACTCCCGGTACTCAGTGTTAGGACTCAGAAACTCAAGACAAATGACTGTAAGGCACCACAGTTTGAGACCTAACGCTCAAAAGGCCCAGGCAGAAAGGAGCCAAGTTCAGTCAGTCTAAGTAATTTAACAAGACCCTCATGTCAAAATTAAATAATAATAGACAGAAAGAGGGCTGGGGAGGTAGATCCTGTGAAGAGTGCTTACTGAACAAGCTTAAGACACTAGGTGTGGTCCCTGACAGGAAGGAAGGAGGGAAGGAAGGAAGGAAAGAAGGAAGGAAGAAGGGGGAGGGAGGGAAGAAAGCAAGGAAGGAAAAGAAACAAACAAGAGATGAAACCATACAGTAAAAGAGGAAGAAAATCTAGGAGTTTATTCCAGTTAGGAGCTTCTCCATATTCTGGCATTCATGATTTACAGAAAGCCAACTTCTTGTAACCAACTCTACTCTCATGAAGAGTGGGGTGCTTACAATTCAGCCTGTCTGATAACAACTCTACAGTCCGTCAAGGCACTTCCAGACTCTTCTGTCCATCAATTCATTCAGGGCTTGGTGACATTGCAGGATTTTAGAATTATAGGCTCAAATGATCTAAAAAAATACTGGACACAGAACTAGAGAACCCCAGAGCCAGGATTCCAAGCAGATCCAAGGCTGAGCAGAGCATAAAAGGATCTGAGAACTTGAACACTGGACACAGATCTAGGACGTTCCAAATAGACGTCGGGAGAATTCTCTGTACCCATAGGCAGTCCCTTCCAGATATGTATCTGTGCGGAACAAATATACAAAGGTAATTTTATGTGCTGTCACCACATATGCGTTCAGAGCAGGTAACACGGAGCAAGCACAGGGACAGGGGTGGAAGGCTGGTCTCCTGACAATGGAGGGCCTGAGAGAGCCGTCGAGAATGTAAGACCTTCTCCAGAACGCTGAGCTTGGGGTGAGGGGGGAGGTCATGTAGTCGTGTCTACCTTGTGAATCACATTCAGCTGTATGTTTTAAATGTATGTACACACATGCACAGACATATGAAAGCCCCCCTCCTCCCTGAAAAACATGAAAGTTTTAAAAACAACTTTATCGCCAAGTTCGGTGATGCCTGACATGCGTATAGACCCCTCCTCCCTGAGGAATCGTCTCTGCTTGGTTCCGTCCATGTTCAGAGTCTTTACATCTGGGATCTTACAGCTCTGGTCCTCATCCTCTTGATGCACTTGTGAGAACCAGGCTATTTTCGCTCTCTGTGCAGGTGGGCTGTTTCTCATTTGCCTCCTGCCACTGGGAAGGAACTCTGAGGGACGGGGTCTGGGCTGCATTCCCAGCACCTTCCAGGAAGCCTGTCCAGGGCAGAGACTCAGTAGGCAGCTGCCAGGCAAAGGAACCAACCGTGATCGTCCAGGTGATAGAGTTTTCATCTCTGCACAGGGTCGGAGGCGGGGAGCTGAGTGTGAACAACGTGTGGGTGTGGAGAGTAGGACTGGACAGATGCTCAGCGGGTCAGAGCACTTGCCACACAAGCCTGAGGATCTGCGTTCAGATCCCAGCACCCCTGGAAAAAGCTAGGCGTGACCATGTGCACACCTGCCACCGTGGGGAAGGAAACAGGAGGATGGCTGGGCTTGATGGCCATCTGCCTGGCTTCAGGTTCAGTGACGGACCCTGCCTCAAAAGAAAAGGTCAGGGGTTGGGGATTTAGCTCAGTGGTAGAGCGCTTGCCTAGCAAGCGCAAGGCCCTGGGTTCGGTCCCCAGCTCCGAAAGAAAGAAAAAGGAAAAGAAAAAAAAAAGAAAAGAAAAGGTCAAGAGTTGTCATGCAGGGGACACCCGATATGTCCTCCACACACTCAGGTGAGTGCACACATACACATGATCACGAGAGTGCGCATGCACGCACAATCGCCCACATCCAGGAAAATACACAGAGTTTTTACTACTCAAAGGTGCTCAGACTGCAGGGCTTTTTGCCCCAGGGCAGAGTGACAGAATTAACCTAAAGAGATCAAAACTTCCCAATAACCATAGTCTGTGCCAAAGATACGATGTAGGTGAAATTCGAGTTACCTGCTCAATGTACAGACACATGCTTATAAACATACCAGAATGCAGGCCTAGAAGCGTCCTGAAGTGTCCTGCTTGGTTCCTCTCGGTCACAATAGCAAAGCAATAAAGAAACCCGTGTCCTGGGAGAGCCAGTGAAGCTGGCAATTGCAAGGGCTGGGGGTGTTAAGTTCAGGTGCTGTCAGGAGCAAAGGCAACTTGTGGGACTTGGGCAGCCTCAGAGGAAACACAGCTTCGTCAGAGAACATTTCCGTGGCAAGCCTGGGGCCCTGGGTTTAGTCCCCAGCATTCGGGATAGGGGGGAGTGGACCTGGGGGCAGGGCAGGAACAGGGAGCAAAGCTGTAAACACAAGAAGGGTTCTTAAGCTCAGAGCCAGCCTGCAACTGAAGAACAGCCTAGGCAGAAAAAATGAGCGGGCTGGAGAGATGGCTCAGTGGTTAAGAGCACTGACTGCTCTTCC
Source organism: Rattus rattus (assembly GCF_011064425.1). NCBI lineage: Eukaryota > Metazoa > Chordata > Mammalia > Rodentia > Muridae > Rattus > Rattus rattus. Next base: position 134,941,274 of record NC_046158.1, on the reverse strand, counting down.
AGAGGTCCTGAGTTCAGTCCCCAGCACCCACATGGTGGCTCACAACCATCTAGGGATCCGATGCCCTCTTCTGGTGTGTCTGAAAGCTACAGTGTACTCACATACATGAAGTAAATATCACCAATATAGCCCACAGCACTCGTGGGGAAAGCGTATGTTGGGAGAAGATTTTCTTAGGGCAGAGAGAAGGCAAGATTGTTCAGAATCACTTGGAAAGGGACATAAGACTGATTACAAGAGCACCGGGAACCTTCTAGGGCAAGGATGTAAGTGGCCTAAATGACCACCATGCTGGCCATCATGTTGAGAACAAACTAGAAAGATAAAGCAAGGAAGAGTTGAGCAGTTTGCTGTGCTCACCCAAGTCAAGGCAGATGGGGTGAAGGTTGAGGGTGGGGTTGGGGTGGTGGAGACAGGTGTCGTGAGCCCACAATCCCAGGAGAAGACACTGAAGATCCTGTCTGAGCAACTGCATGGGCTGAGGCTAGGCCCCAGGGCATAAAAAGGGGTAAGGCTGGACCTGTCATTGGAATAGAACTCTGAAGAACTTCAAAAGCAAGGTTGGGATTTAGAGCTTTGCCCTGTCTGTGTTGGGGCACCATCAAAGGCGTTTTTATTTATTTCTTCATCAAAGAGCCTCGAGCAAGAGGATCTGACGCTGTGGTCAGATTTATGTGTTCACCAGATCCCCGTAGCAGCTGCTGTGGAGGATGGACTGAAGGGGCGAGACCCACCGGTGGCAGGAAGATGCCTTCAGGAGGAGGCTGCCATAATGGTCCACAGGCAAGGTGGTGAGGCCCCAAGGGGGGCTCGCCACCCTGGCACCCTGGGGGTGGCTGGGCCCCTGCTTGTCCCAGGTTTGTCCTCTTCGCGGGGCCCTGGGCAGCTGCTCGAGTGGGCCCCAGCTCTGATGCTCAGGGCAAAAAATAGGATGAGGGCATCAAGACTGTTTATCCGGAGGAGATGCCTCAGCGTGGATTTATGGCTGAAAGTTTACTACTGGGGGGAGGGGGAGGGGAACCAGCTGTCCCCCATCCCCATAAAGGACTACGTAAGGGACTGTGGACCTGTCTGCAGAAAGAGGGGCGAGGGTGGACACAAGAGGAACGAGGTCCTGCCAGCGTCAGAAGATGAAGGGACACTTTAACGGTTGTACAGATCAACTCTCGTTAAAGTCAGGGAAACTGAGGCACAGAAGGAGAGGCAGGTCTTTGTGCCACCATCACCCAGCAGTCTAACCTCGAACTTCTAATAAAGACTGGGGTCTAAACAATGCCTCTCAGAGCATTATGAAGGTCCTTAAAATCACCCCAGTAAGAAGTACACGTGCAGGTGTGTGGTGCTCAGGGTCTCTAACTCCCGGCACTTGCTCTGTTCTGGGTTCCGCTCTGCTCATATGTGAATTCAACCAACATCTTTCAGCCAACGTCTTTGTAGTGTTCTCTCTCTCTGGCCTCAGCAACAATCTGTTTTGGACAGTGGACGGGAGGACTTGGTCTTTCCATGTTACCTGTTCCTCTCTGCCCTCTGATCTGAGCACATTCTGGCCTTCTCCTCTGCCTCTCTAAGGTTCAGCTGAGCCCGTTCCACCCTCCACCCCCAGGAGCTCTCGCTGGTTGAGCTGCTCCACGTAGACAATGCCTGGGCCCTGGGCCCAGGCTGGAACAGGTGACAGCTGCTGCACATCTATGTATAGCTCCCTTGTCCTTCAATTGTTCCCAGCTTCAAACAATGGCTGGTCCCTGGATTACAGACACCCCCGCCAGGCCTGCTGAAGTGGATCCCAGAGGGAATGAGAAGAGGCTCCGGGGGCTACACGGTGACCTCACAGGCGGCTACCTCTGTCTTCGATCTTTCGGTTGAGTTCTAAGAGTTCCTAGCTCCAAGGCTGGAAGACTCATGGGTAAGGGGACGAGGTTATGTCTGAACAGCAAACATGACCAGGATGTGAGACCGAGGGGCTCCCCTCTCTCTAGACTTGGCTGACGAGCACTTGTGAGGGCTGGGGCGCCAGTTCCACGAGGGTTTTTTATATAATCTACTGAATCCCAGATCAGCTGGGCGCCCAGTGAACGTTCAGTATGTATTTCTTACCTTGGCCCTTAGAAAGAGAGAAAGAAGGCTTGTAGCAAACTCAAGGGGAAGAACACCTTGGGCTTGAATCCTGTCTCTGTCAATTACCAGCCATGGCGTCTTGAGAAGTGACTGAAGCCTGTGAGAGTGAGCAGGATCCTGGAGTGCTGAGGGGAGTGCTTAGTCTGGGTGGAGACTTGGAGTATCTCAGGACAGAGTGTTAAGTGAGGGGCTGGGGATGTGCTCAGTGGTAGAGGACCTGCTTAGCATACACAGGCCCTAGGCTCTGTCCCTAGCACTGGGGAAAACAAACAAAAGATAAAAAAAAAAAAAAGGATGTAACACAGGAACAGGCTGTGTGCCTCAGGGAGGCTTGCGTCCATGGCTGCATCTGTGGAGAGACTACCCCCTCAGGATGCTGAGGAAAACGGTTGGTGGAGTCAGGGGGAGAAACTGGCTTATTTCCTTTTTAATACCTCTTGAGTTTTAATCATGTATGTATATTATAAAGGCCATTTTAAAGCAGTTACTATGTAAATAAATGTCCTATAATGTAGGAGGAGATCTGGGTGTGGAGTAGCCTCTGCACGGTCAACCTGGGTCTGGGCCCCAGGGAAACCCACTTTCCTCCAGCCCAGAGGTGGACAAGTGTGTCCACTCGAAACCTTCCCAAGCAAAGAGTAAGCCAGAGGGAGGATCCCAGCTTCTACGGCAAGCCCAGGGGAGGCAGAGGCCGCAGTTCTTTCCCCGAGCCCTAGCCTCTGATCTTTACCTCAGACTATTCTTAGAAGCTAGATAAAGCCAGCAGTTGCTACTGCTCGTATCAGCTTCCAGCTTGAGGGGCCCGATCCTGGGAGCTACCGTCCCTGAGAGGTCCGATCCTGCCCCCACAGACATCTCAGAGGGTCTGGGTGATAGGTCCCTTTGTCACTCCCCTTGCCCAGCAGCTGGAAGCAATAAAGGCTAAAGAATGTCCCAAAGTAGCTATGACCCCAGGTGCACTAATCTATACAGCTTGGCCCTACTCGAGGCTCTCATCCACGGTAAGAATGTGAGTGCAGGGATATGGACACGGGTTAGCCAGAGATTCAGGGAAAGGAAGAGCAGCAGCAGCAGCAGGGAGGGCTGGGGGTGGGGGCAATGCAGAGAGGGAGGGAGGGAACCAGTCATAGGAGGCTTGGGGAAGAAACGGCAGAACAGGGTCACCGACCAACTTTCCATGTGACCTTGCACAGGTCTATTCTTAGAGCTCCAATCTTCATCATGACGTGGACCCAGCTTTATATGGACTGAGCCGTTAGGAGTAGTCTGGGCCTGGGTCTGCCCTACAGTACATAGGATGCCGACACAGTGTCCGCTCCTCCAGAGCAGCCAACACTTGTTTCTAATCTGAGCATCTGCAAGGGCTACTCTGTGAAAAATCAGGCCTCCTTCAGATCTTTGCTCTGTCACTTGGAACACCTTGCTTCACCTCTGAGCCTCATGTCCCTTCTCTGTGGAACAGATATGCACAGAGGACCCAACTTAAGCTGCTGTTGAAAAGTAGTCAAACAATGCTTACCCTGGGGTGGGAATGGCCGAGACTGTGGCTCTGGCTGTGGTCGGTGGGAGGGAAACCTCGAGTCTGCCACCCTGGGGATAGAACTTAGGATGTTTCCCCGGGTCAGCCAACATTTTTGCAAGATTGGTCCTAAGGGGCCCAACACATGATGAGAAGTCCCAGGATCTTACAGGACCACACAGCAGCCCAATTCCTGTGTCAAAGCCCAGACGCCTGCTTTGGGTGTTGGGACCAGGATGACTGGTCCAGTGGGTCAGCTGCCTACTTAACTCAAGGCACCAGCACTGTCTGATACCTAGCCTAGGACATGGCCCAGTCCTAAGTCCTCAGACTGCTGGAGGAGCCAACTCCAAGATAGTCAATGATTAAGTGCCCTGCAGCTAGCCAGGAAGGGACACTTAGCCCCATCTGCTGGACTGAGAGTGTAGAAAGAACGTCCGTCCATCCATCCTCTGTATAAGGTCAAGCCGAGTGGCCGAGGTGGCTGAGCTGTGGCTTTGCCCTTGTTCTATGGTCACGATCAGTAACTTTGGGAGCTGAGGAGCAGGAAGACTCAGACTGGGAGCCCTGGCTGCCGTAGCCTTATCCCGAGGGTGACGCTGCCTCAGCCCCATGAAGCGGGACTTCATCAACTCAAGGACAGGAGGTCTCCTCAAACACAGCTCTCAGAGTTTTTATGGCTTAAATTTCTTTTCCTATTTTTTAAATATTTTTTTGTAGTGCTGGGGATTGAAGCCAGGCTCTGGCATATGGTGACCAAGCCAACTGCCCCTGAACTACACTGCCTGCTGGATTATATTTCTTAATTTTTTATTTTATTTCTTCATATAATTACATGAAGTTGTTTGTTTAAAAAAAAAAACACAGAATGCCAGTTGTGGCTTTTTTTTTTTTTTCTTTTTTTCGGATCTGGGGACCGAACCCAGGGCCTTGTGCTTGCTAGGCAAGCGCTCTACCACTGAGCTAAATCCCCAACCCCCAGTTGTGGCTTTCCGTGCCTGTCATCCTAGCACTCAGGAGCCTCAGGCAAGAGGACTGCAGTGAGCTTGAGGCTATTGTGTGTAACGTTGTGAATTTCAGGCCAGCTTGAGACAGACTGCCCTATCTCAACACTGACATGAAACACTAGATTTCCCTAGAACTTTTTGTTTATTCAGTGTCTCACTGTTAATCACAGGCCTGGAACTCAAGAGATCTACCTGCCTCTAAAGTGCTGGAATTAAAGGTGGCCAGGAACTGCTACTTCCAAGAACCATCTTCTCTATGGACCTCTTGTTATGTTCCCCACTGTGGCCTCCACTCTAGGTCCAGACACCCCTGTGTCTCCTGACCCCAGCCTGGGCAAGCTTCCTCTCCCTTTGTTCTTTTGAGCCAGGCTAACAATACAGTGCCGGAGTCTGGCTGTCTATGTGTAAACCCCAATTACCCTGTCTCTGAGCCTGCAGCTGTTCCCTAAGGAATTAGATAAGATAATGCCCACCTTTTAAAGAGAACAAACAGAATGCCAACTCGTTGCTCGTAATAAGTATCCAATGTGCGATAATTACCTTTCTTATTACTACCATCTCTGTTTCGTGAGAATAGAAAGGAACGTACACAGCTCCCCATTGCAGAGGTCACCGAGGGGAAAGGTCATGCGGAGGACTGTGGCTTCCCCGTTTCTGTGGCCCCTCCTCTCCAACCGAGTTCACGGAGATGGAGCATTAGCTCTTCCTGCCCTCTCTCTCCCTACATGGTCATCATCTTCCTTAATACTCCCTAGCTCCACTGTCTCCATCTGCACGACCAAACGTTTAGTCACAGAGCCCTGCCAAGCTCCAGCCACATATAGTAAAGTGTTCCTTCCCCCATGGGCTTCTAAGCAGCCATGGAATTAACCATGCAGGTATAAAGGAAATTAGCTATTAATCTGGGAAGCCACAGTGAGCTGCCACTCCTCAACCAATAGATAAATAAAATCATCATCATCATCACCACCACCACCATCACCACCACCACCACCACCATCACCACCATCACCATCACCATCATCACCACCACCACCACCATCATCACCATCACCACCACCACCACCACCATCACCACCACCACCACCATCATCACCATCATCACCACCACCACTACCACCATCACCATCATCACCACCACCACCACCACCATCATCACCATCACCACCACCACCACCCACCATCACCACCATCATCACCATCACCACCACCACCACCACCACCATCATCATCATCATCATCATCATCAATAACAATGGACAATTCTGAGTCCTGGTAGCTGCTCCATTGCTGTAGTAAACACTGGCCAAAAGCAACTTGGAAGGAAAAGGGTTTATTTTGTTTACCTGTCACCATCCACTGAGGGAAGTCAAGGTGGGAACTCAGAGCAGAATTCTGGAGGCAGAACTGATGAAGGCCATGGAGGGGTGCTACGTACTGGCTCACTCCTCATGGCTTACTCAGCCTGCTTTCTTATAGCACCTAGGGCCACCAGCCTAGAGACCCCGCCACTCACAGTGGACTGGGTCTTCCCCCATCAATTACTAATAAAGAAAATGTCCCATGACTTGCCTACAGCTCGATTTTATGGGAGCAATTTCTTAATTGAGGCTTCCTCCTCTGCAGCGACTCTAGCCTGTGTCAAGTTGACAGCACACAGTCCCCCATCAACAGTAGCCTAGCCAAGAACTGAAATAGAGACCACAGAGGAACCCTGCTTATTAGCTCCCTTCCTGGAACAAGTTCAACTACCTTTCTAACATAGCCAGGCCTACCTGCCTAAGGATGGTGCCGCCCACAGTGGGCTGGACCAATTAGCAGTCAAAAAAATGCTCCACAGTCGTGCCCACAGGCCTTCTGTTGGGCCTTCAGTTACCATTCCCTCTCCCCAGGTTTGTCAAGTTGACAACCAAGGTTAGCCATGACCCTGGGTGAGGATGCAGAACAAAGGTAAGGTTGACTTATTACCGGAAGAAGGGAAACTCATTAAAAAACTCATTAAAGAGAAAACAAATTAGTGTCATCTAATAAAGGTGATTCTGCTCTTTAACACACTAAGAGGCACTTAGTAAGAATGTGTTCCTTTCGTAGTAAGAAACTACATAGTCAACTCTAAGCATCGTTCATGGAAGAACGAGTCAGAAAAAGTGTGGGCCTGTATCATCCCACAGGGTCTCTCTCCTCCTCCCCCCTCCTCCCCCCGTCCTAACCGTCTTAGGATTGACTCTGTAAACCAGGCTGGCTTTGGACTCACAGAGCTCTGCCTGCCTCTGCCTCCTGACTGCTGGGACTAAAGGCTTGTGCCCGGTGTACCTATCTATTTCAGAGACAGGGTCTCAAAAGTGTTATCAAGACAAGCATCGAACTCACTTGGCAAACCAGGCAAGACTCTAAGTTGTAGCAATTCTCCAGCCTCAGCTTCTGAAGTACTAGGACTATGGGTGTGAGCTGACATTTCTGGCTAAAATGTGGTGTTTTAATGCAACGAACCCCACAGGGCAGTGAAAAGAAATGAGCTAAAGTGACCTCGTTAAAGTGAATGGCTCCCCAGACAGAAGCTGAATGAAGAGAGTGGTTTGCACACGAAAGCATGCAGTGCCTCACCACATAAAGTCTGACTTCCATGAGGAAACAGTACCACTATATATCAGTTAGAAACATCCATTGAAATGCATAAGACTCCTATCCTATGGTATTAAAAGTTAAACCAAATAAATGAGCCAAATACTTAATCCTAAAGCCTAAGGCAATGGAACTCTCAGAAGAAAACCCAGGAGAACTCATGGGGATCTTAGTTAGATTCAGTGATGTCTTCCTAGACAGTGGTCCAGTGGGCATGATGGCCCGTGCCAGTAATCAAGCACTCAGTGTCAGGCAGGACTGTAAGTGGGAGGTCAGTCTGGGCTACACAGCAAAAAACTATTCTCAGCCTGGGTGTGGTGACACACATCTTTAATCCCAGCACATAAGGGGCAGAGACAGGCAGATCTCTGTGAGTTTGAGGCCAGCCTGGTCTACAAAGCAAGTTCTAGGACAGTCAGGGCTCTGTTAACACAGGGAAAACCTGTCTTAGAACAACAACTAACCAAACAACAACAACAACACTATTCTAAAAAGTAACAATAATAGAGACAACACTGAAAACACAAAGAGAATACATACGTGCGTCTTAAAAACTGAAAGGTTTGAACGACTCTGGAAATCAGTCTGGAGCTTCCTCAGAAAATTGGACATTCCACTACCTGAGGATCCAGCTATACCTCTCCTGGGCATAGACCCAAAAGATGCTCCAACATACAACAAAGACACATGCTCCACTATGTTCATAACCGCCTAATTTATAGTAGCCAGAAGCTGGAAAGAACCCAGATGCCCTTCAGCAGAGGAATGGATACAGAAAATGTGGTACATCTATACAATGGAGTACTACTCAGCTATCAAAAATAATGACTTCATGAAATTTATAGGCACATGGATGGAACTAGAAAATATCCTGAGTGAGGTAACCTAATCACAGAAAAACACACATGGTATGCACTCACTGAGGATATTAGCCCAAAAGCTCAAATTACCCAAGATGCAATCCACAGACCACATGAAGCTCAAGATGACCAAAATGTGTGTGCATTCATGGGTCAGTGGGAATGTGTCATAGTGTGTCAGACTGTTACCCCAGTATTGCTCCTTGCTTCCCACCTTGTTTGAAGCAGGGTCTCCTGTTTGCAATGGGATATTCCAGGCTAGCTGGCCTTTGAACTTCCTGTAGTTCTCTGGTCTCTGTCTCCTAGCTTAGCTTGGGAGCACTGGGACTGTGGCGCTAGTACTCCATGCTTTATGTGGGTTCTGGGGATTCAAACTCAGACCATTAGCTTTGCATACTGAACACTTGCATAATAAGTGCTTTACCCACTGAGCCACCTTCCCAGCATGCTCTTTGTGTGTTTAGCCAAGGTTTTATTTTGTAACCCAGAATTCAGCTTCTCAGGTGTGAACCACTGTACCTGGTGTGTCTTAGCTATGGTTTTACTGCTCTGAACAGATACCATAACCAAGGCAACTCTTTTTTTTAATAACATGTTTTTAAAGATTTATTTATTATATATAAGTACACTGTAGCTGTCTTCAGACACACCAGAAGAGGACATTGGATCTCATTACAGATGGTTGTGAGCCACCATGTGGTTGCTGGGAATTGAACTCATGACCTCTTGAAGAGCAAGCAGTCAGTGCTCTTAACCACTGAGCCATCTCTCCAGCCCCCACCACCACCACCAAGGCAACTCTTATAAGGACAATATTTAATTAGGGCTGCCTTACAGGTTCAGAGGTTCAGTCCATTATCATCAAGACAGGAGCATGACAACATCCAAGCAGGCATGGGGCAGAAGGAACTGAGAGTCCTACATCTTTATTTGAAGGTCACTAGCAGAATACTGGCTTCCAGGCACCTAGGACTAGGGTATTAAAGTCCATGCCCACAGTGACACACCTGCTCCAACAAGGCCACGCCTCCTAATAGTGCCACTTCCTAGCCCAAGCACACACAAACATAGTGCAAGGTTCTTTTTGAGCACTATCTCATTCTAGAGACACAAACTCAGAAACTCACCACTTCACCCTTTGGTTTTGATTAGCTTTCCTAGTTATTAATGATGGAGAATGCTCATTTTCTTTGTTTCCCCAGGTAATGTGTCTATTGAGATCTTTTGCATATGGGCATAGAGGCCGGAAGAGGGTACCAGAGCCACAGGTGGTTGTAAGTTGACCCATGTGGGTGCTGAGAACCCAATTCACATCTTCTGGAAGAGCAACCCAGATCTTCTTAATTCACTGAGCATCTCTCCAGTCCTATCCTTTGTCCATTTTTAAGTGGGCAGGGTGTGCACACCTGCAGTCTCAGCTCTTGGAAGGGGGAGGCAGGAGGATCAAGAGTTCATGGTCACCTTCCCTTAATGATACAGAGTGGGAGGCCGGCCTCAACAGGATTCAACAGGAGGACCCACATGGAGATGCTGAGATTCTTCACTGACTAAGATGTGTCGCAGACCTAAGATGACTATAACCAGACAGACAGGAACTAGTGGAGGCCAGAACTCATACGCTGCTGTCATTTGGGAAAACAACTGGAAGCTCCTTAAAGGGTCTGACTGACAGTTAAGATGACTCAGCAATTCGTCTTCTTGGCGTCTCCTCGGGCGGCCTATAAAATGTCCTACTCATACAGATGTGTATGTGCATGTTAGCAACATCCAGAAAAGCAAACACTGAAGAGGCGAGGGAGGGTGGTGCACACCTTTAATCCCAGAACCTGGGAGGCAAAGGCGGGCAGATCTCTGTGAGTTTGAGGCCAGCCTGGATTACATAGAGAGTTCTACGTTAGCCAAGCCTGTAGGAGGAGACCCTGTCTTAGGGGGTAAAACTGTTTACAAAGGGGGATCAGCTCAGATGGCATAAACCCATGCACAAAATGGTATAATTTCAAACCTGAGTATTCAACCTAAAGAAATGAAGTTAAGGGGCTGGGGATTTAGCTCAGCGGTAGAGCGCTTACCTAGGAAGCGCAAGGCCCTGGGTTTGGTCCCCAGCTCCAAAAAAAAAAAAAAAAAAAAAAAAAAAAAAAAAAAAAAGAAATGAAGTTAAGGGGTTAGAGATTTAGCTCAGCGGTAGAGCGCTTGCCTAACAAGCGCAAGGCCCTGGGTTCGGTCCCCAGCTCCGAAAAAAAGAAAAAAGAAAAAAAAAAAAGAAATGAAGTTATTCTTCATGTTGCCTACATGTGTGTATCATGTACTTATCTGGTGACTGACAAGGCCACAAAAGGGTGTAGAGCTTTCTGGAAATGGAATTAGCTAACTTGTTTTTCTCTGGGAATAGAACAGGGTCTTCTGCAAGAGTAGCTAGTGCTCTTAACCTTGCGTCATCTCTCCAACCCTAGGGACAAAGCTCTGATTCAGACTACGTTACGCTGGCCAAGTGAAGGTCACAAAGGCCGCACGTGATTCCATTGCTATGAAATGTTCAGAATACAAAAAAATCAAAGAAAGTTCATTTATTTTAAAATGTTACTACATTTATTTAGTTGTATTTATGCATATGCATAAGTCAGAGCACATGTGTGGGAGCCAGTTCTTTCCTTCCACCACGCAGGACCTAGGGACTGAACTCGGGTCTTCAGCCCATTTTGCAAAGTCGTCTCCAGGTTGGGGATTTAGCTCAGTGGTAGAGCACTTGCCTAGCAAGCGCAAGGACCTGGGTTCGGTCCCCAGCTCTGAAAAAAAGAAAAAAAAGTCATCTCGGGGGCTGGAGAGTTGGCTCAGCGGTTAGGAGCACTGACTGCTCTTCCAGAGGTCCTGAGTTCAATTCCCAGCAACCACATGGTGGCTCACAACCATCTGTAATGGAATCTGATGCCCTCTTCTGGTGTGTCTGAAGACAGCAACAGTGTACTTATATACACAGAATAAATAAATCTTTAAAAAAAGAAAAGAAAAAGAAAAGCCGTCTCACTGACCCAGTCCTCTCTCCTCCCTGGGATTTTCTTTGCTTGTAAGTGAAATAAGAGCTGGACCAGATTTTGTGATACATCTCTGAGGATCCTGGAGCTTAGATGTAGCCACTTGGCCAGGAGGTGGTAGCACATGCCTTTAATACAAGGACTAGGGAGGCAGAGACAGGCAGATTTCGGAGTTCAGGCTCAGCCTAGTTTACAGAGCAAGGTCTAGGACAGCCAGGACTGCACAGAAAAACTCTGTCTCAAAAAAACAAACAAGGAGGAGAGATGGCTCAGTGGTTTAGAGTACCAACTGCTCTTCCAGAGGTCCTGAGTTCAATTCCCAGCAACCACAATTCAATTTTCACAAACCATCTGTAATGGGATCTGATGCCCTCTTCTGGAGTGTCTGAACATAGCTACAGTGTACTCATAAATACATCTTTAAAAAAACAAACAAATGGAGAATGAGAGGAGTTGCTGCTTCCCCAGTCATCATCTACAATGAGAGCCCTAGAGCATTGGTTCTTAGCCTCCCCAATGCTGTGACCCTTTAATACAGTTCCTCATGTTGTGGTGACCCCAACCATAGAGTTATTTTCTCTGCTACGTCATCCCTGTAATTTTGCTACTGTTGTGAATCATAAAGTAAGTATCTATATGTCCTAATGGTCTTAGGCAACCCCTGTGAAATGGTGGTTCAGATCCCTAAAGGGGTCATGGCCCACAGATTGAGAGCCAGTTCTGGTCTTAACAGCAACTGAAAGTGGGACTACAGCAGAATGAGTGCAGCTTCTGTTTCTTCTCAGCACAATCAGAACAGTAATGTCCGCCTCCCAGGGTTACTGTGGGGGTAAAATGAGATGCACCTATAAAGTATCAGGAATAGGTCTGGCACCCAGTAAATCCCCAACACATGCCAGAGTCCCATTCTGATTCCACAGGCATTTCCTGAGTAGCAAGTCTGGACCAGGCCTTTGCTAGAGGCTGGAAGACAGAGGAATTCCACACTGAATAGCTGAAGCCGTGGCCCCCAGCCAGGTGCAGAGGTAGACAGACTCATAAAACTTGAGTGCCAGGTGGGGCTATGTCAAGGCTAAAGAGAGACATCAGCCATGTGCGATGCAGACCCTGGGATGTGGGAGGTGCCCCAACCAAATACCAGACCAAAGGTGGGATGGTACAGGCCTGCAAACCCAACATTTGGGAAGTAGAGGCAGGAGGATCAGGAGTTCAAGGGCATCCTCAGCTATATAATGAACTGCACTGAGGCCTTGTCTCAACCTCACTCTCCAAAAGGCTAGCTGAGACTTGGAGAGAGGCCCTCCGGGGCAAACACAGAGCACAGAGTTAAAGGTACCTTTGCTGGTCTTTTCCTGCCTAATTAAAATGTTCCCACAAATCCCTCAACATAGACCGCAACTGGTTCGACAGTCAGCTCAGGGAAGCCTGACCTCACCCCAAAGCCTAGGAAGGGGGTCACGGGCTAAGAATATAAGAGAGCTGAGCTGTGTAACCTCTAGCAAACCAGGACACCTCTTCATGCCTCTACTTCCCCCGCTATAAAAATGGAGACCATTACAGTACTGACCTCAATAGCCAAGCTCCCAGCACCTGTGACCAGCTCAATAAAGAGCAGTTACTAGTAAGGAAAAAATAAGAGTTCACTTTGGAAGTCAGGCTGTGGGATTCACCGAAGCCAGAGAGCTCGCTTTAGTCACAGTGCTGGGTTAGGCAGTCAGGATTTGGACGCACATCTTCAATACCAAAGGCTCCCTACAGCTTCATCTCCCTCTGCACAATCCTTGGCAGGTTCTCTGGTGTCTACTACACGAATACGAAAGGCACAGGGCCAGAAAGGCCCTGGGAAAATTCCCTCATCCTGGGTTTTTGGTTGGAGACAAAATCTATGTACAGCCTAGGATAGCCTCGTGACCCTCCCACTTCACACGCCCGCAAGGTGCTGCAGTTACAGACATATCACTGTGGCCAGTTTTTAAAGTGTCCATGATGGAGGAAAGTGGGAGCCTTGTTAATCCTTTTTTGAGGGGGACGCTGGGATCAAGCCCTGACCTCACTCACACATGCTAAGCAAGCACTCTACTGCTGGGATACACCCCAAGCCTCCCTCTGCGGATCTTAGACCCTTTAATTCTCCACTGTGTGTGTGTGTGTGTGTGTGTGTGTGTGTGTGTGTGTGTGACAGAGAGAGAGAGAGAGAGAGAGAGAGAGAGAGAGAGAGAGAGAGAGAGAGAGAGAGTGTGTCTTAAGCTGCCTACGGCAAGTCTTCAACTCTTGCTCTTCTTGCCTCTACTTTCCATGTGGGAGGATTCCAGGCGTCCACCACCATGCTTGGTGCTGCTTCGCAGATCTAGGATTCGAGAATGCTAGCAAATATTCTACCGGTTAAGCTGATTTGAACCCCAGCCCTGAAGGAACAAAGCCGTTCTCAGAGATGACCTCTGAAGGGCTGTGCAAGGAGTCATGGCTAACTTGTGAGGAGCACCTGAGACACCTTCAAGTTTCCACCAATGCTGGCAGCCACCTTCCCCCCTCCCAGACTATTTGAATTATCTTCCAAAGACTGAAGATCGTCCTTCCAGGCACTGTTCCGGGGTCCGGGACAGCGGTTCTCAGCCTTCCTAACCCTGCAGCTCTTTAGTTCTTCATGTAGAAGTGACCCTCAACTATAAAATTATTCCATTGCTACGGCATCACTAATTTTGCTACGAATCATGTGAATAACTGGTATGCAGGATATCTGATATTTGACCGCCGTGGGGTCACAACCCACAGGGTGAGAACCACTGGTCTAACGGGTGTTAGTCCAGACCATGCTGTAATGCTCCTTCATTTTGGTTAAATGGTGATTTAAATACCTGAAATTAGAGTGATGTGGATTTCCAGAACTAAACTAACTTGTCTTCCAAGATTCCTGCCATCCACCTGGCCTGCTGACCTCAGTGACAGATAGCCCAGGAGATGCTGACCCTTCTCCTGACATTCTTCTCTCAGACTCCCCTAGTTAGTCCTAGCAATGGCAATCTTGAGTGCTTCCTGCTACCTTCACTTCCTTGTCCCTTTTTCTAGTCTGTAAGCGAGCAGTAGGCCCCTCTGGTGGACCCTTGACCTAGAGGTGTGGATATTTTCTCAGGTTAAACCTGCTTTGTTGTTGAAGTTGCTTCTTCGTCTTTTCCTGTCCTGGACCTGTCAGGGGAACGAACAAGGTGGGTACTGGCCATGGTGATGGAATTCATGTTCAGAAGGTACAAGCGACAAAGAGAAGTAATCCCAGGCACTAATATCTGGTCTGAAGGAAAATCATTCACGGGACAGACTGACAGGGGTAGTGGTGGTGAACATCTGAGTGACAAGGAGCCAGTTGTGTCAGGATTTAGAAATAAATCATCTACGGAGAGGAGCAGAAAAGGGCGGCATGTTCTTCCTCCCCTCTCTTGTCACTTTGGACAAGTTAGGTAACCTCTCAGCCTCAGTTGCCATGCCTACAAAATGGAAAGGAAGCCACTTCAGCTGCCACAATGTGGAGATCCAACCAAAGGGCTGTCAACATCTGGGGTCCTCCCCAAATGTCACCCACAATCACCAGATAGACCACTGTTGATCCATCTTAAAAGAAGAGTCTGTACAGAGCCCTGGGCCTTGGTGCTTTTATTTTTATTATAATTTCATCTTTGTTTGTTTTGGTTTTAAGACAAGGTCTAACTAACTCTGGCTGGCCTGGAACCGGCTATGTAAACCAGGCTGGTCTAGAACTCACTGAGATCCTCCTGCCTCTGCCTCCCAAGGGCTGGAATTAAAAGAACACGCCAGCACTCCCTGCTTACTGTAATTTCTTTAAGTACTAGAAATAGCTACCTTTGTCTCTGGTTAATAGAGTGATTTTTGTCTGTCACTCAAGGCGGCTGCTTCCTACCTGGTCTGGTACAGAAACAACAAGAAAAAGGTACCTGACAGCAACACTTTTCTGGTAATAACCAGACCACCCATCTGCCAACTCTGTCCCGTTCATACAAGACATCTGGACGGCTGTCCTTCCTACACTGGAGAGATGTGCCTGCTTTATCTAGAGAGTTAGAAGGATTCCGGTCCCTGGGTTAGGCCCCTGATTTACAGTCAGTAGAAATTCTCCTTCCTAACTCTCTCTTCAATTTGACACCCCTAAAATGTCACCCCTACCCCCCTTTTTTAGCTACACACCCTGGCTTGGTGCCTCACCGACTTACAGCTAACTCTACACCACGTTTTCCTGTACCTAACATAGAACGGTGTCTTTTCAAATCTCCAGCCTCAAGGTTTCTTCCTGGGGCCAGCTCATAACAGCCTGCCCCACACTCTAGAGCCCACCTTTTATTTACACCAAACCGACTAGGAGTTTGGTATCTTAGTCATAATTCCTTGGAGTTTGGTCAGATACATTTCATTCATTTAAGGAAAATTGTTATCAGGTACCTCAGATTTTTAATGAACCTCTCACACTCTAGGGAAAAGAAAGTTAAATTACTGTAGGTTACCAGAAGATGAGGGGTTCTGTATAGAGGGAAGAGGATCATGAACTTGCAAATTTATAAACAGCCCCGCGGGGCTGAAGAGAGGGCGGCTAAGAGAACTTTTGCTCTTGCCAAGGACCAAGGTTCGGTTCCTAGGTGATCCGACGCTTTCTTCTTCCTTTGAGTGTCATCATTTCACAGAATGTCACAAGCTCTTACTCTCTGAAAAACTAAGCTAACAGGTAGCATTCCGCTGTTATAGCCACACCCAAGGCCTCTTCCCTAGAGTAACGACCTATCCCTTAAAGTCCAAGTCGCTTCTCACCTTTTCACGTAATGACCCTTCCCGGCCGCCGTCCAGTTCTATAGACGCGGGGCTCCTTCCCCACCCTCTTTTTTTTTTCAGCCTAACAGGGCAGTCTGCGCAGGCGCACTGGGTCGGACCGAAGCCCTGCCCCCTGAGCCTGGGTAACGGCGTGTGGAGTTTGAGCTTGGCGAGCAGCTGGACAACAAGCGAGTAAGTCGGGGCTCGGCGACGGCGGCTGGCGAGGGTCAAGTTTCCTTGGGAGGAGAGCGGTGAGGGAGGGGTCTGAGAGCGATTGGAACGCCGCGGGCGGACAGACGCGGTGGCTGGGACCCGGGCGAGCACCGGGAAGTTTGTGTCCAGTGAGGGGGTTGTGCTAGGCGTGCTGAACCTAGATTTCCAGATCGCTGGCTGCCAGTTCGGACACTGTCAGCGAGGCTAGAGCCAGAGTTCTAGGGAAAATAAACAAGCCGCCATCAAACACTGGGAGAGATCAGACCAAACTTTGTCCAGTCGTGGGGACAAGCCAGGACGGGCGACTGTGTTGTAGCCCCAGGCCCTGAGCTGGTACTTGCCTCGCCCACGGGATTAAAGTCCGACCGGATTTCTGTGTGGGCGTTTTAAAGTTTTCGTGATTCATTCATCACTTACTTATTTAGCCTTCACTGACTACTGGGTTCTAGTACTAGGAGAGAAGTATCAAGGCGAAAGCTGTTTTTATGGTAGAGGTACGAACCTGCACAGGGAAATCCAGCGATGGCTTCCAAAACTCAGGAGTTGGGGAGACAGAGGCTGGAGATGTATGTAGCTCAGAAGAAGAGCCTTTAAGCCATCAGGAAAGCGGCACCGGCGCAGATCTGAAAGTAGGAGAGAAGCTGGTGTGCCTAAGGCATTTAAGATGCCTTTCCTACTCCGAAAGTGCCCAGGAAGAGGAGTTGGCACTAAGTTGGTCAGTGCTCGAGATCAGTAGAGGCAGACGTGGGGGAATTCAAAGCGCTGCATTTAGTCAGCAGAATCCACAGGACTGGAAGAGATGGGATGTAGGAGAGGAATGCATGGGAGACTTGGAGGCCAGGGTGAGAGTCATCAGAGGAGGAGCGTCCCAGGGAGCAGGTGAATGTTCTAATTTAAAACCAGGAAAAGTACCTGCTGAGTAAATACAAACGAGAGTCACCAGCCGAACGAGTCACAGAACAGTTAAATCTGTAGAAAGGAAAACAAGAGGCCCAGTTAGCATTTGTGCACGTGTATGCATGGATGCCTAAGCATTCTGGGGTGTGTGTGTGTGTGTGTTACACAGATATGCCTATCAGTGCTTGTATGTGAGAGTGCATTTGCATGTGCACATACATGTAGGCCGAGTCCCAGGTATCTTCCTTGAACTCTCTACACTATCTCTCTCTGCACCTCAAGTTCTGGGATTATACCCCACCTCTACCTGCCCAGGATTTCTGTGCATTCTGGGGATCTGACAGGACTTCACTAACCAGCAAGCTCCAGATGTCCAGCTGCCATGATCTCCCCAGCACTGGGATTTCAGAAGAGTACCCCACTACTGCAGTCATCTTTTATGGGTGCTGAAGATCAACTCGTGTGACTAGCACTTTACCAACAGAACCGTTGCCTCAGCTGATACAGTCTTGCTGTGTAGCCCAGGCTAGCCTCAAACTCATGGCTCTCCTGCCTCCAACTCCTGAGTGCTGGGATTACAGCCCTGTGTCACCAGGCCCATCAGTAGCAATTATTTTTAATGTGTTATCTTTCTCTGGGTTGCTGGTTCCTAGCCATTAGCAGTCTTGTCAGACAAGCAAGAGCCCATGGACAGATAGCTGTGGAATTCAGTGTGGGGAAATGGGAGCTAGTGGAGGTCCAGTTGCTCTAATGCTGGAGCCATGGGTTCTTATTCTGTTTCCATATAACGTCTAGCAAGTCTCCCACTGCTTGTTAAGTGAGTACAACCAGAGCAAATTCCTATGCATAGCACTCGGCTGTGGGTTCATGTGGAGGGCTTGGTGCCCAGTGTGGTGATTTTGGGTAGTGGTGGGACCCTTAAGAGGTGAGGCCTGGTTGGATGTCCTAGATCACTGAGGAAGCTGCTCTTGGAAGGTGGCTCTTTCGAGGCCAAGTTACTCTTGGAGGAGTGAGTTGTTAATGAGTGAGTCTGAATCACTGCTTGGTTTCTTCCTGCCCTCATGCCCTCCGCTGAAAGGCTCTCAGCCTGGGCGTCCTCATCCAAGCCAGCACCGTGCCCTGCAGCTCTCAAAACAGAGAGTTTAATTAGTCAACTATTTAGCTGGGTGTGGCGGCTCGTGCCTGTGAGTGCCTGTGAGACCGTTGCTTGGGAGGCCAAGGGTGGGGAACTGCTGAGTTAGAGGCCAGCCTGAGTGACATAGCAAGATCCTGACCGGAGAAAGAAGTAATAAAACGTCTTAGCTGAGCTATTGCTTGAGACAGTACCTTGCTAGATAGCCCTGGCTGGCCCAGCACTTAATGTGGAGCTCAGGCTAGCTTTGAACTTGCAGAAATGTTCCTACTTCTGCTGGAATCATAGACAACGTACTGCCATGTCTGAATAAGAAACCTCCTTATACAGTTACCCAGATTCAGGCCTTTCACTGTGGGGACAGAAAACTGAGTACGAAAAGTTCTGAACGTGCCGAGACACCTGACTGATTTTTCTCATTTAATCCAGTGTCCTTACAAGAGAAGTAAAGGTTACAGACTCGATATGGGTCTGTGTAACTCCAGAGTCTTTGCGATGACTGCTGTCTCCTATCCTCACCCAGCCAGGCGCTGGTCCAGTCTGCCCTCAGACCACGTGCTCTTTCTGTCAAAGCATTGTGCTGAGGCTGGCAGACTTGGAAGAGTTATCTAAACCCCGCTCATTCATGGGGAGGAGACACAGGCTGAAAGTGACGGAGGTTATCTATCACGATCTAACTCTCCTCCTGAAGACAACTGAGTTGGGCAGCCATGTTTGTTACCTTGAATTAAATGACAGTCGGGTAGAACCCAGACAGTGAGCAGATGTTTCCAGATCTTTTTGTCCAGATCCTCTGAACCCTGAACCTGCTGCAGAGTGAATAAGCAGCAAAATGTAAGTTGCTCTTGGCGTCTCTGGCCACGATTGAAACGGCTCCTTCACCTTGGGCCGGGGATTGGGTTTCAGGCATTTCTACCTTGATAAGGTCTTTCCTTCCTTCTTTCCTTCCTTCCTTTCTCTTTGTTTTTTTGAGACAGAGTTTCTCTGTGCAGCCCAGATTGTCCTGTCACTATGTAGGGCCAGGCTAGCCTCGAACTCACAGAGATCTATCCATCTCAGCCTCCCAAGTACTGGGTGTGTAGCACCACTCCAGGCTATAATGTGATTTTTTTTTTTTTGGTTTTTTTCAGAGCTGGGGACCGAACCCAGGGCCTTGCGCTTCCTAGGCAAGGGCTCTACCACTGAGCTAAACCCCCAACCCCTATAATGTGATTTCTTAAAAATATTTTCTGTCCCTTTTATATACTATGGGGATAAATGTCCATACAAAGATGTAATTGTTTTGTGCTGGTAAACTGGCTCCTGGTGGGGGCTGGAGAGATGACTCAGTGGTTAAGAGCACTGGCTGCTTTTCCGGAGGTCCTGAGTTCAATTCCCAGCACCCACGTGGAGGATCATAACTGGGAATTCAATGTATTCTTTGGATATACAGGCTTACATGCAAACAAAACACCACCAGGTAGGCGGGTCTCTGAGTTTGAGGCCAGCCTGCTCTACAGAGTGAGTTCCAGGACAACCAGGACTATATCCCCCCCCAAACAAAACAAAACAAAACAAACAAACAAACAAAAAAACCTGTCTGGAAAAACTGGAAGGAAAAAGGCTCCTGGTTAGTATAAGGAAGAAATTGAAACTGACCTTATCTGCAATTCATGATATACCATAAAGTTTCCTCCTCTCCCCACTTTCTAATTTGTTTGAGATTTACTGAGGTAAGTTGTTGGAATAAGAAAGGAAATTAGATGGGGTTGGGGATTTGGCTCAGTGGTAGAGCACTTGCCTAGCAAGCGCAAGGCCCTGGGTTCGGTCCCCAGCTCAAAAAAAAAAAAAAAGTAAAAAAAAAAAAAAAAAGAAAGGAAATTAGAGCCAAGAGAGGTGAGTCATTAAGTAAAGAGGTCTTTGCCACCATGGCTGGTTACCTCAGTTTAGTGGAAAGCAAGAACTGATTTGCAGATTTTTCTCTGACCTCCACCAGGCATTCCATGGCAACACACACACACACACACACACACACACACACACACACACACACACTAAATAAGTGTAATTAAAAACTTAAGGGAAATTGACAATTTACTATAATGGTTTTCGTTCAACCCCTTCCACCCGTTGAGCCCCATCAATCATAAGGGGCTATGCATAGGAATTTGCTCTGGTTGTACTCACTTAACAAGCAGTGGGAGACTTGCTAGACGTTATATGGAAACGTGGTAACAGAATAAGAACCCATGGCTCCAGCATTAGAGCAACTGGACCTCCACTAGTCCCCGTTTCCCCACACTGAATCCACAGCTATCTGTCCATGGGCTTTTGCTTGTCTGACAAGACTGCTAATGGCTAGGAACCAGCAACCCAGAGAAAGATAACACATTAAAAATAATTGCTACTGATGGGCCTGGTGACACAGGGCTGTAATCCCAGCATTCAGGAGTTGGAGGCAGGAGAGCCATGAGTTTGAGGCTAGCCTGGGCTACACAGCAAGACTGTATTTATCCCTTTGCATTTAGTTCCCAGGTAGGGAATCTGCAGTTCTGGAAGGGAAGCTACTTGCTCTGGTTACATATGGCATTACTGACATTTTTCTCCATTGAAGAGTTTTAGACCAGAAGCCATCGACTAGGGCAAGTCATTGTACTCTGAACCATTGTTTCCTCACTGTAAGAGTGATACCATTGCTGTTTTGAGACTCCAAAGAGAATGAGTAGCCATGGTAGCACTCTGTCACTTGGGTTATGCACACGGAGGAAGTGGAAAGACAGTTGCCCCTCCGTGGTAACTGGTCGGGTCTTACAAGGTTGGAAGTAGCCACATTTTGGTGGCTGCTGGGTTGCAGGCCTTCTGTCACCAAGTCCTCTTGTCTGTCACAGGTTGGGATGGCCACCAGCTGGGGAAGCATCTTGCAGGATGAGAAGCAGCTGGAAGAGTTGGCACAGCAAGCCATAGACCGGGCCCTGGCTGAGGGGGTGTTGCTGAGGTCCGCAAAGAACCCCAGCTCCTCTGACGTAAGCTTCATCATACTCCTCTGAGCCCACCCTTCCACGATGGGGGAAAGACTGTCTCTTTCCTCTGTTTTATTCAGTAACTAAAATTGATTTCTAGAAGTATGATTCTAAAAGTAGAAAGCAGCGTCTGAGTAGTCACACTTAAGTCTGGGGTTTGAAGTGTAATGTAGGCACCTACTTAATTTCTGTAAGATGTCCTTTCTTCCAATGTAGACACAGGAAGACCACATCACTGACTATGCAGGATGATTAGGAGATGACTCCCAGGAAGCACTCTGTCCAGGGAATCCATCTATATCAAGCATCCTGAATCACGATGTCTTCTCTGCAATTGCTTTTTGGTTTGTTTTGGAAACAGAGTCTTAGCACGGAGTCCTAGCTAGCCTAAAGCTCACTGTGTAGACCGAGAAGGCCTTGAACTCATGGTGCTCCTCCCATTGCTCCCCTCCTAAACATGCATCGGCAGGTTGGCTTGGCTTGTGCTAACACACACTGTCGCACACACATCTGCAATTTAAAGTTCAAGTTGAGTCAGGCATGGTGGCCCGCATCTCTAATCCTGGTGTTCAGGAGGCAGAGGCAGGTGGATCTCTGAGTTGGAGTGAGTTCCAGGGTTCGAAAAATAACAACAACCAACCACAAAAAAATCCAAGTTGAATCATACATATTCCGTCACGTGTTTTTAATTTTTGTTTAGCAATCTATTTAATGAATTAACCTTAGGTGAGGGTTAACTTCATTTCTAATGTTTTTTTGTTTTTGTTTTTTGTTTTTATTGCCAAGGATAACAAATTAAATGTTGAAAAGTAAAGGCCAGGGGCTGGAGAGATGGCTTAGCGGTTAAGAGCATGGACTGCTCTTCCAGAGGTCCTGAGTTCAAATCCCAGCAACCACACGGTGGCTCACAACCATCTGTAATGGGATCTGATGCACTCTTCTGGTGTGTCTGAAGACAGCGTCAGTGTACTCACATACATGAAACAAATAAATCTGAAGAAGAGGGAGAGGGGAGAGAGAGAGAGAGAGAAGAGAGAAAGAGAGAGAAGAGAGCAAAGAATGGAGAAAAGGCCAGGTCTTTGCTTTTGGCAGCTTTTTATTCTTTTTTTTTTTTTGAGTTGGGGCAAACTTCCCAAGCGCCTACCACTGAGTAACACCCTAGTCTTACTGCTTTATGTTGCAAAGACTAGACACTCATTGTATATCACACAGGGACACACACGGACACACACACACACACACACACAGACACATACACACAGGGACAACAGACAGACACACAGGGACACACACGGACACACACAGACACACACACAACACACACACACACACATACACACACACACATACACAGACACACACACACACACACACACATATAGACACACACACAGACACACACAGACACACATAGACACACACATACAGACACATATAGACACACACAGGGACACACACATACAGACACATATAGACACAGACACACACATACACAGATACATACACATACAGAAACACACACTCAGACATACACACAGATACACAGAGAGAAAGAGAAACAGACACACACACACACAGGGACACACACAGACACACATAGACATGGACATACACAGAGATGCACACACACATACACACGGATACACATACACAGACACACCGACACACACACACACACTACACACACACACACACTCTTTGGCTTTTTTGAGACAGGATTTCTCTGTGCATCTAAACTTTTTCTTCAGCTCAGTCACACTTACTCTATTTTTCAACTGGACAATACCTTCGTATTTATTTTCTCTGCTTTTTTGTTTGTTTTGAGACAGGGTTCCACTGTGTGATCTACGATAGCATCAAACCCTCTACTCTCCTGTCTCAGTCTTCTGGGTGGCTGTACTTACTGCCTTGTGTCCCCCCACACCCAGCCCTTTCTCCCTCTGTACTCAAAGGCATGCACTAGATCAGCTTTTCTGATCTTTGCTTCTTTTTTCATTTCCAACCCCCCACTTCCTTCTTCCCTTTTTTCTATCCCTCCCTCCTTTCTCCACTCCCTCCCTCTCCCTCCCCCTCTGCCCCGACTCTGTGATTTTTTTTTTTTTTTAATCCACACCCTGCTCTATGCCAGGACCATCGTGACATGGAAGGCTAAGTGGTCAGTCAGAGGCTCTCACCTTTGGAACACGGGTTCAGTTGGAGAATGTAGCAGGGAATAAAGTTAAGGATGTCACTGGCCGTGGAGGTGCAGGCAGCATGCAGGCAGCATGCAGGCAGCATGCAGGCAGTCATTTATTGACCAGCCACTGTGTGTTGAGTGTTATTCTAATCACGTTGGAATTGCTGACTCATTCAACCTTCACCACAGTAGCGATGGAGTCACAGCTCGGAGAAGTTAAGTAACTTGACTGAGGTCACTGAGGTCCTGGGAAGATCGGCGAGCCCGACTCTAATCCTGTGGAGTTAAGTTCCTGAGGAAATGTCTGCACACTCCCACCCTCCTCTCTCTCGGGATGCCCACGAGAAGTAGTGATTCATTTCAAAATTAGATTAGAGGTAGAACGGGGAATGATAGTCAAATTAGAGCTTAAAAGACAAATGGGTGCACCCCAAAGAAGGGAGAGGGCAAAACTGTTCTAAGAATGCAGCTGAAAGGTAGGGCTGGTCGGCGGGTGTAGCTGAGGTCAGACAGCCCAGCTTTTGATTCTGGACAGAGGGGACTGTGACCTTCACCCTGTAGATCAGTGCAGCAAACTGGCCACGTGAGGCTTGGCACCTGCAACAGTGACAGTGAGCTCGTTTTGGACAGGTAGCACATGCGCTAGGTGCTGTCCAGAAGCTCATCCAGTGTCGAGTAAGGCTCCTTCCTCTACCAACCTTCCCCTCAGAGGCAAGCCATCTTGACATTTGCCTTAGTGTTGTCTTCTTCTTTTCAAGGAAAAAAATTAGCAGCGTTTTCGTTTTAAAATATTTATTTTTATTTTATGTGTTTGTCTGTGCCCAAGGGTAGGATGTTCACTACCTATAGAGGCCAGAAGAGGTGTCAGGTCCTCTGGAACTGTAGCTACCGGTGGTTGTTGGGAGTTGAACTGAGGTCCTCTGCAAGAGCAACCGGCGCTCTTGACTACTGAGCCATCTCTCCATCCCCATGCCAGCATTAAAACAAAACGTCAAAGGCAACACTGAACCAGTAGGATCTGGGGAGACGGGTCATTTCTGAAGCACCTGAGCGAACGTGAGAAGCTGAGTTAAGACCCCAGAATCCATCCCTGGCGCAGTAGTAGGCACTGTAACCCCCGCCCTGCGGAGTTCACTGGCCAGCCAGCCTGTCAAATCTGAGTTTCAGGTTCAGTGAGGGACCTTGTCTCAGAAGGTGAAGGTGGAGATCAATCGAGGGAAAGACATCTCACTCTCAGTATACCTGTGCTCGCCCACTAACAAGTCTATGCACCATGCACACATGCAAATGATATAACAAATACAGCAACCATGGAAAGTTGCCCAGTTTATCTATACAAGTCAAGCTGGGAAGGTGCACACGCCTGTAATTCTAGCACTTGGGTCGTGGAATCAGGGGAGGCAGAAGTTCAAGACTGGACCACTAGAGGGCTCAGTGGGTAAAGGCACCAGCCGCCGAGCTTTAGGGCCCGAGTCTGATTCCATAACCTAGCGGTAGAAGACGCATGGTCTGGCAGTTGCTCCTCCCCCACCTCACTGTTCCTGTTGTCCCCTGGTGGCAGAGCAGAGCATGATTGTCATTACGTGTGCTATTGTTTAAAAAGTGAGGGCTGTGTGTCCCAGGCTGTGGACAGCAGAGACAGCCGTGTGCTGCTGTTCTTCCTAGATTCAAGTAGGTACAGTGAGTTCTGGGGTCAGGACAGACAGAAGGTTTGGCAGAAAAACTGAGAATTTTTTAGATTGGGTGAGACTTGAGAGAGGCAGTTTCCCAAGTCTTAATGCCATGCTCTTTGGGTGCTGGTCACCTTTTACGCGATCTGCAATTATCCTGACCCTGTTTTTTTTTTTTTGTTTTATATTTTTGGAGACAGGATCCTTCCATATGTGTAAAGAGGAGATCATATATTTGTAAACATATATATATATATTATCATTATATTTAGCAGTGTGTGTGTGTGTGTGTGTGTGTGTGTGTCTTGGGGAGAGGACTAGGTGACTCAGGCCAAAGTGGGATTGAGACACACTTCTCACCATGTACCTTAGCTCCTTTATTTTGATTTCTTTATTTCTTTATTTGAGACGGGGTCTCTCTACATATCCCTGACTATACTGGATCTCACTTTGTAGACCAGGCTGCCCTTGAACTCACAGAGATCTGCTTGTCTCTGCCTCCCAAGTTTGGGGATTAAGGCATGTGCATCACACCTAGCTAGTTAGAGCTCTTTTGAAATGTGTATGGTTGTTTGTAATATGTAGTTCAAGGTAATTTTTTAATATTATATAAAAGGCCAGTTTATTGGGAAGCTGCGCTTGGTTGACTAGTTCACTGACCCCCAAGGACCAAGACCAGGAAGTCACCATGGGAAGGTGGGGGGGCATAAAGAAGGGAGAGAGAAAGAGAGAAGGGGGCAAATGCACACAGAGAGAAGATGAGAAGAGGGGGAGCTCAAGGTAAAATTTTAAAAGAAAGTATATTAATAAAAGTTCTAAGTTGGGCAGTGGTGGTGCACACTTTTAATCCTAGCACCCGGAAGCAGAGGCAGGTGAATCTCTGGGTTCAAAGCTGGCCTAGTCTACAAAGTTGAGTTCTAGGACAGCCAGGGCTACACACACAGAGAAACCCTGCCTCAAAAAACCCAACAGCAACAACAAAAAGAAAAATAAAGAGAAGGTTCTACCACCATAAACCCATTCTACCATAACGGCAAACATATTAACCAAGAGGGTAAATAATTCAAGTAACAGGGTTATTTTTTTATCTGCCAAGTTCCAGTTCGTTTGTTGTTGGAAATCTCAGGAGGCATATCTCTCTTTTGGAATAACTGTCTGAAATGATACTTGGATTTCATGACTATGTCAAAGTCCAAACAGCCCAGCATGCAACTAAATGCCAGCCTGTTAACCGGAGTCACCACCCGTACACAGGACAAGGGCATGGCGCTCCCGGCTTCTAGTTGGAGAGCCACAGTTCATTTTGGCTCCCTACCAGGAACCTTTCCCCTCTACCCCAACTAGAAGGCCAGGGTGAGCTCCTGACATGGGGACAGACTTCAACATCAGTCAGTTAGGAACATAGGAGGGGGGTGCAGTTATGGTGGCCGTGTAGTTCGAGTGTGATAAAGTGGTTTAGTGACCATCCTGGTTCAAATCCAAATACCAACTTCTAACTCAAGTCCTTTGCTAAGTTTGAATAACAATAGCTCCTTCCTCACAGAATTTAATGATAAACCCGTCTTAAGTATTCAGTACAGTGATTTGCAAGCAGTAAGAACCTAACAATTCTTGTGGGAGTCCTTATTTCCTGTGCCTCTCATGTAAAGAAAACCCTGTAGAATTGTCACAGAACCTGGAATCTGCCACTGTACCCTTTCTTGCTTTTTTCTCATCTCTTCCCTTCATGAAGTGACTGCTGCCCTCCAGTTGGGTGCTCAGTGCCTGTAGACCTGACTTTTCAAGAAGATACCCCACTCACAGCTGTTCTACCCCCACTCTCTCGTTGATCAGGTGGTGACGTATGCCCCATTCACGCTCTTCCCCTCACCAGTGCCCAGCACTCTGCTGGAGCAGGCCTACGCTGTGCAGATGGACTTCAACATCCTGGTAGATGCTGTCAGCCAGAACTCCGCCTTCCTGGAGCAAACACTGTCTAGGTACTGAGAGCTGAGGTTGGGGGTCAGGGGTGCTAGCATGGGGATGGGAGGGCTGGGGAGCCATGAATTGTTGCTGTGTTAGTTATCCTGGTGGACCAGAGAGCAGGTGCCCCTCAGTGGAAAGGAGCGAGGAGAGCTGTCTTCTAATCCTGACTTTGCTGCTCTTTGTCTGGGAGGCAAAAGGAAAGCCCTCTCTCCTCCTTCTCTGAGCCTCAGTTTCTTCATCTGAAAAATGAGTTTGACTGAGATCTAAGGTTGCTGTGATTCTGTGGTCAGTGGCCCCTGCTTTTCATGACAAAAATCTTGCAGGGGTTGGGGGGGTTTGGAGAGGTAGCTCAGTGGTTAAACAGCACTTGCCCCTGGAGCAGAGGACCAGGGTTCAATTCCCAGCACCAACATGGTGGCTCACAGGAAACCTCCATGGTTTTTCCAGGGATCCCCTTCTGGCCTCCTTAGGCACCAGATATTTCCTGGAGTATATATACTTGCATACACATAAGTAAGACATTCATACTCATAAAATAAAAATAAGTTTTTTGAAAGTTCTCCATTTGGAATTATAGAAAAGGCCTGGTTTGGGAAGAAAACAGAGAGCAGGGAAGGCCGTTAAAAGGATGTGTTTAATTTTTTTTTTTAATAAATGTTTCTTGTCACCTAAAGCCTCCTGTCTTTGGGTAGGTAGGACAAAATGCAGAGCAAGCCATAACGAAGATATAAGTAAACAACCCTGGAAGCTCACATAGCCATGGCCAGACATTCCTTTGTCTCTTCCATTAGCTCTTTAGGTCCTGAAGCAAGTGACACTTCTCAGTTAATTTTGGAATTAGGTATAAATTGCTTACTTTAGAATCGTGTGTGTGTGTGTGTGTGTGTGTGTGTGTGTGTGTGTGTGTGTGTGTGATTATGTATCTATGGTTAAGTTTTTGATGGAAGACTGTTTTGTTAGGGACCAAGTTTTTTTTCAGATTGGTGGCAGTTTGGACATGAGAAGAAACAATAATGCCATGAAGTTTGGAAACCATTGGCTTGGAGCGAAAATTCCAGTGGGCCATGAATGACCTGTGCTGCACCCTCTCTCAGGGTGGGCTTGCTTTGTGCTCACCACAAGCAGCCTGGTTTCCGCCCACTGACACTTGACAATGTCATTAGGTGGGAGACCAGCTCCAGAGACCTCAGAACCCCATTTTCCTTCTCCCTTCTCCCTCCCCCCTCCCACCACCACAATTATCATCATAGCTAGCTCCTAAGGGAACAGCCTAGAACCTGGAGTTGAAAGGTGTTAACCTCTTCAGAGAAGCAAAAATGTGTCCTTTTTCCTGGAGGCTAAAGCCCAGCTGGGGACTCTTCACCTCACCATGGGCTGAGAACAGCCCCAGTGCAAGCACTCACCCTCCAGAGGGGGCTGGCCAGAGAGGGAGGCTTCAAGGCAAACTCCTTGCCAACCCCACACTGTTCCAGCACAGGCCTCCTGTCACCAGATATAAACCTGGCCTGGGCTGAGACACCGCGTTTGCCTGACTCTTGAGAAGCATCCAGTGTTGTGTTAGTGACTTCTAGACTCCTCCTTTCTGTGCTTCTTCCTAAGGCTCCAGAAAACCATACCGGATGAGCCCCTAGCACATGTCACCATCCACAGCTGCTCCCTGGGCTAAGGTGACAGCCCACGTACAGCTAGCTCATCATACAGCCTCGGGCCAAACAGAAGGGATGACATCAGTTGTCATACAATAAAGTAAAAATTGTGTCTTCTGTCAGCTTTGTAGTGGGGGCGTTCACGGTGCTGTGAGAGCTCCTAGAAAGGGCTCTGGCCTGGACAGAGAACGCTTCTCTACAGGAACAGTATTCTGTGAGGGCTAACCTAAGCAGTAAACCAGGAAATGTACCCTGGGCCTGAAAAATCTGCAGGTACACAACAAACTGCCCTGGGTGCTGTCATGGAGGAGGGAGACGGATCTGGAAGGTAACCAGAGTACTGTGGAGTGTTGACTAGAAAACTAGTGTCAGCTAGAAAACTTCTCAGCCATCAGTATTCAAGATGATTGCATTTTTTTTTTAATCTATTTACATCTACACGTCCTGGGTCCCCCCCTCCCACAGTTCCTTATCCCATTCCTCCTCCTTGCCTCTGAGAGGGTTCTCCTCCCCAGCAGCCCTTCCCTTCCCTGGGGCCTCAAGTCTCTGGAGGATTAAGCACATCTTCTCACACTAGGGCCTGACCAGGCAGACCTCTGCTATATTTGTGTCAGGGCCCTCCGACTGGCCCATGTATGCTCCTGGATGGCGGCTCAGTCTTTGGGACTCCCTGATCTGGGTTAGTTGAGCTGGTCTTCCTGTGGGGCTGCTCTCCCCTTCAGCTTCTTCAATCCTTCCCCTAATTCAACCATAGGGGTTCCCTACTTCAGTCTAATGGTTGAGTGTAAGTATCTGTTTCTGTCTCAGTCAGTTGCTGGTCGGGGCTCTCAGAGGACAGCCATGCCAGGCTCCTGTCTGTAAGCACACCATAGCGATAGCATAGTAGTGTCAGGTCTTGGTGTCCCCCATGAGGTGGACCCCAAGTTGGGCCAGTCACTAGATGGCCCTTCCTTCGGTCTCTTCTCCATTTTGCCCCTGCAGTTCTTTTAGACGGGGACAATTGTGGGTCAGAAAGTTTGACTGCGGGTTAGTAGCCCTGTGCCTCCATTTGAGGCCCTGTCTACGAACTGGAGGTGAGCTCTTTTAGTTCCCTCTCTGAAGGAGAGCATTCTGACC
This sequence comes from Rattus rattus, assembly GCF_011064425.1. Taxonomy (NCBI): domain Eukaryota; kingdom Metazoa; phylum Chordata; class Mammalia; order Rodentia; family Muridae; genus Rattus; species Rattus rattus. The sequence goes on along the minus strand of NC_046158.1, from coordinate 134,911,499 downwards.
CCCGTTGAATTCTGAGAGTCTCTCACCTCCCAGGCATCTGGTACTTTCTAGAGGGTCCTCCCACTCCCCACCCCCTGAGGCTGAATATTTCCATTCATTCTGCTGGCCCTCTGGGCTTCTCTCACATCCCACCCCCATATCTGATCCTGTTCCCCTTTTCCCCTCCCCTTCCCCTCTCCTACCCAAATCCCTCCCTCCCTCTGCCTTCTGTGATTATTTTCTTCCTCCTTCTAAGTGGGATTGAAGCCTCCTCACTTGGGCATTTCTGCTTGCTACACTTCTTAGGATCTGTGGGTTGTATCTGTACTTTGTGGCTAATACCCACTTATCAGTGAGAGCATACCATGCATGTCCTTTTGGGTCTGAGGTACCTCACTCAGGAGGTTTTTGAAAACACAGTGTCCTTTGCTTCTCACCACAACCCTATGTTCTGAGCACAGTTATTATCTTCTTCAGTTGAACAGACTAAGGTGGAAAGGTGACAGGATTCCCTGAGGTTGCCTGACAGCGGGTGACAGCGGTTTGCACCCAGGTTATCTGGCTCTAGGGTAGATCATTAGGCACTATTTTCTCTTAGGTCGGAATGGGTATTCAAGACCCAGAAAGGGCCTGGGAGTCAGAAGGTGGAGTGGGACTCCCTGACCTGTAGGGTCTCACATAGCCTAGACAATGTTCTCTTTCCTCCTCTAGCACCATCAAAAAGGATGAGTATACTGCCCGTCTCTTTGATATCTACAAGCAAGTCCTGAAAGAGGGCATAGCCCAGGTAACCAGCGCTAGCCCTCCTTTGTCGGGCACTTGTCTCTTTTATTGCTGGTGGATTTGCTTTTGTTTTATTTTTTCCTAGAAGAATTGGCCTCAGCCTTGATCTCATAGGAATCTTCCTCTGACCAGTCGCTACTGGGCCTGTGCATGACCAGTCCTGGGATGATCCTTCTGGGTTTGGGAATGTTAGTTCTCCTTAGCTCTATAGAGTACCGTGTGGCTCGACCCCAGTCAGCCCCTGGGCCAGTGTCCTCAGCCTTCAGTTCTCTCCACAGACTGTGTTCCTGGGCCTCAATCGTTCAGATTACATGTTCCAGTGCAGCGCAGACGGCTCCAAAGCCCTGAAACAGATTGAGATCAACACTATCTCTGCCAGCTTTGGGGGCCTGGCCTCCCGGACTCCGGCTGTGCACCGGTGGGTTCCTAGGGCAGTCCATACGGAGCACAGTTGTGGGGAAGAGCTCAATGGACCAATAGCCACAGTGACTGTTCCTTCCTGGGCCCTGAGTCATGTGGTCCTCACAGCTCCGTTTTCTCCTCATAGTAGTTTTCCACTTGAAATCAGGTCGATTATATATCAGAGAAAGAAGGGCCCTCGTGGCATATTGGTCCTGCCCCTCCCTGTGCATATTAACGCTCCAGGCACAGAAAGGATGCCTTGAGGGGCCTCTGATAGGAAGGTCCTGACATACCTGATGCCTGGAAGCATCTGAATCCAAAGCAGAGAGGGCTGGGCCGTAGTTGTAGTTTCCTAGCCATCCGGGGTGCTCGGGTCACTGTGACTCCATATGGGTTCCATATAGCACCTGGAGGCCCAACATAAGGGCTCCGACTCCCTTAAGAACTGAGTTGGGGTGAAATGGCCTCACAGGGTTTTGGGACTCCTGGGAGTGCATGTGAGGACTCAGGATATCCTGGCTGCAGAGGAACCTCCAGGAATGGCCGTGAGGTACTTTTCAGCACTTGGCTGGGTTTCATGGTAGTGTTCCTATATGTATCTGTGAGGTCACGGGCAGAAGGGCACTCTGGTCCATCCAGTTACTGAGCAGCCGTCTCTCTTCCAACAGACATGTTCTCAATGTCCTGAATAAGACCAACGAAGCTTCCAAGATCCTGTCCAACAACCCCAGCAAGGGACTGGCCCTGGGGATCGCCAAAGCCTGGGAGCTCTATGGCTCAGCCAAGTAAGAATGTGGAAAGGTGGCAGCTTCTCTCTCCTTTGCTACTCATCATCAGGGGATGAGGGGGGGTTTCTAGGAATGGAGGCACACCTTCAAATGCCAAAAATACTTTAGTGGAGTTTTGGGTTTTCTTCTAAAATAAGAGATGCTGCCTATAAGTTAAGGTTTCCTGGTTGCATGGAAGTCATCGTGATGATGGTGATGACGGTGATGACGGTGATGACGGTGATGACCATCAGTGATTGCATCTTGCTAAGCGCACAGGGGCCACACCCACAGTTAGGAAGCGCCCGTGCCGCTGGCATGGAGTTCCCATCCATACCTCTAATGCTCCCAGTTGGCTTCTTAAACGTCTCCTTTTATATTTTCCTGCTGTCAGCGCACTTGAAATAGGAATCCTCTGCTTCTGTCCCTTTGCTTTCTAGTTTGCTGTGGTTCTGGGGGAAATCAGGGATCCCGGTTCCTGTAACCGTGTGTGAAGAGTGTGAGGACCTCTTTGATCTGAGAATTTTATGGTGTCCATTTTAACTGCTTAGAAGTGTTTTTGTTTTTGTTTTGTTTTTTGCTTTCTTCCTACTTCTCAACCATGTTCCAGATGTGTGAAGATGCTAGGTAAGTGACTCAGGATGGTTGAGAGGCCACGGCTAGCAGCTGTTCCGTGTCCGTGTGGAACTGAGTTATGCTCTGGTGAGCACTGAGGGCTTTCCATGCAGGGTCTCAGGACATTTCCACTGAGGCAGTGCTGTTCCTCCCTGATTCACAGAAAAAGGAACCAGGGTTCAGAGAGGCACAGGGATGGTGGGCTGGTAGTGGAACTTAGTGTTTACATACAATGACACTCTTGCCTCCAAGTGTGCCTTTCTGGGCTTGCTAAGCACCACTAAGTTCCTAGAAGCCTCAAATTCTGAGCATTTACAAGTGGGACAAACAATGTCAAGTAGAATTCTTCACCAGCTTCCATTTTAAGAAAGTGAAGTCAGGGGATGGGTCACCTGAGAAACTGCAGATGGAAAACCCTGCCAGGCCAAGAGTAGTGTGTGTGGGGGAACATTTGTATGCCCAGAGTCAGGCCCTGGTGGTGATGGGCTCTGTGGCCTCTGAGCAGGGACTGGCTTTACACACTGTGAGAGTGGTAAGGCTCTTCTGCTGAACAAGCACATGACCTTAGTGGGTCTTCTCTTTTCTCTGAGATTGTTTTCCTTGAGCTGGGCAGGACAACACATACCTTCCGTCTCAGTACTCAAGGGGCAGGGGCAGGTGGGTCTGTCTCTATGCATGCAAGGCCAGCCTGGTCAACATAGCAAGTTCCAGGACAGCCCAGGCTACATATCAAGATCCCGTCTCAAAAATAAAAACCACACCTGTAATTCTAGAACTCAGGAAGCCGAGACAGCAGGATGACCTTAAGTTCAAGGCCAGTCTGAGCTATGAGCTATGTAGTGAATATAATACCTGGGATACATAGCAAGACTCTGTCTCAAAACAAAACAAAACAAAACAAAACAAAAAAGTAGAAAAAAATCAACCCAGAAATTTCTAATAAATCTGAAAATTAAATTATAATTCTGTTTGCTTTTTTAAAAACCTTTTTGTCATGCTGAGGGTCAAATGTAGGGCCTTGTGTGCCAGGAGAGTCCTCTGTCGCTCAGCTACATCCAAGGGTCTTTAGAGACAGGGTCTTGTTATATAGCCTACATTGGCCTTGAACTCAGGACAATCCTTCTGCTTTGGCCTCCCAAGTAGGGACATACCACCAGTCCTGATTATAAAATTACGATTTCAGCTAGGCCAGCGGATTGGTTTTGAGCTTTTGTTGTTGATGTAAAGGACCCGAGTTCAATTTACCATCTGTAAAATTATGAATTCAGTTTAGACAGATGCTTTCAAACATAGAGTCTGGAGCTGGAGAGATGCTCAGAGAGTAAGAGTGCTTTCTGACCTTCCAGAGGACCTGAGTTTGACTCCCAGGACCCACATAGGGTCACTCACAACTACCTGTATTTCTAGCTCCAGGGAATCAGATGCCCTCTTCTGGCTTCTACATACACAAGGCATATAACTACAAAATCATGTACGCATAAATAAAAATCCTTAGACAACAACAGAAAAACAGGGCCTGTAGTTAAAATGAGAAGAATAAAGTTGGTTATTGATATTAAATGTTGGGACATCAGATCTGATTAACACTTCTATTTCATAGACGAGTCAATTAAGGCTCAGGGAAAGAAGTTGACTGACCCGCTCAAGGACACGCACACCACAAGACCCTGGCAGAGTCAGGACTAAGATCGCTGGGTCTGCTCTCCCAGCCAGCATGCTATTTCCAGTTCACCTTCCTCACCTGATGACTTTCCGGGTCTTGCACAGTACAGACTTCTCAGAACTGAAGGCGGTAGGGTAGAATGTGTTTTCTGAATCTGGCTTCCACCGTTTGGCAAGTGGAAAGGCTGACTTAATGAGCCAGAGTATGCGATTCCATTTTAACCTCCAGCCTCCAGGCTTCCTCCTTTGCCTCTTCTTGGAGGTGAGCCATCCTGGGCCAGGTGCCACCCTGCCCCCTCAGCGCCTACCCATGAGCAGAGTAGTTCAGAGGACAAAGAAGAGCAAGGTCTTTGGCCCTGGGGTCTCTCAAGGCAAGATGGCGTATAAGAAACCACCTCCACTTTGTCTTACAGACCTAGTTTAAAGTCATTTTTCAGTTTAAATGGCCTATCTGTCCTTTTGACTTGAAGCAGGCTGGAAGAGTATTCAGCCAAGTAGAAAGAAGTCAGGCGAATGCAGTTTAGACAAGAGGTTCAGCTAAGGTTGGAAGAAGCAGAGAAGGAAGAGGCTGATATAGGAGGTGAGAAATACAAAGCATTCTAAGCCAAAGTCTGCACTTCCAGATGACCTAGCAAGAATCCACCAGCATAAAACAGCAGCTCTAGCAGAGAGGGAATTTAACACTGTAAAACACTGGCCTTATCAGTTCTAGTTTGGGAGGGGAGAAGGGCTTATGTTTCAAACACTGAACACAGCTTAACTGGTGTAAGCTTTTTCTTGAGTGTTCAAGCTCTAGCTTCTTTCAGAAACTATTGGATGAACAGAGAGAAACAGGCCCAGCAAGCCTTAGTGATCCCATTCCTACCGTGAGACCAAATGTGGCCCTGTGGACATTACAGAGCTGCCGAGGTCCCAAGAGACACTTGTTTGTAGTTGCCCTGTGGAGTTCCACTTGCCTCCTTTGTTTTTCATGTAAGAGCTCCACTCTCCATGATTCTGTCCTTTACAGCCTGGCCACGGAGTCATTAGCACCTGACCAGCATTGTGGTTGACTTACAAACACGCCTCCCTGCTTATTCTCCAGACAGATTTTTGAATCATGCTGTTATATTTTTTGTTGTTTGTTCTAAGATAGGGTCTCCTGTAGCCCAGGCCAGTCTCTCTCTCTCTCTTTTTTTTTTCCTTTTCTTTTTTCTTTTTCTTTTTCTTTTTTTTTTGGAGCTGGGGATCGAACACAGGGCCTTGTGCTTGCTAGGCAAGTGCCCAGGCCAGTCTTAAACACCCAATTCTCTAGTCTTCACCTGAGTCCTGGGATCAAAGAGTGCACCATCACCCACGGCCCAAGTTATCTTCTAGGGGAAAGGAAAGTGGGATGGTTAGATGGTTTTAAATCTGCATTTTAAGTTGTACAAAAGTCTGACATCATTACAGCCTTCCATCTACCACTAGAGAACCTAGATGCCTCTGTCCCCCCACGACGTTTCCTAGTTTCAAGAAATGTATTGTTGCTTCAGGCAATTCTAACTTGAGGTAGCATCTGTTCTTGCAGGGAAGGTATATTCTGTCTATCTGTCTGTCTGTCTTGTGTGTACATGTATGTGCAGGCCAACTCAACATCTAGTGTCTTCTTCAGTTTCTTTCCATCTGTGTTGAGACAGTCTCTCATTGAACTTGGAGTTCACCAATTTGGCTAGACTGGCTGGCCAGCAAGCCCCAGGGACGCTCCTGTCTCTGCCTCCCCAGGGATGGGTGACAGACGTGTGGCACAGCTGGCTTCCTTTTAAGTGGATTCTGGAGCTCGAGCTCAGGTCCTTCTGCTTGCACGGCCGGCACTTTATTGACTGAGCCATCTCCTCAGTCTCCCCTTTCTGTAGGGCTGGCCTCAGATTCACCATCTTCTTGCCCTGGCCCCAACCCCAAGGGCTGGGATTACAGCCCGCATCAGCAGGGCTATGCGTTCTCACCTCTCTGAAGGGAGCGGCACAGCTCGGCAGCAGGCCTGGCTCACCTGTGCTCTTTCCGCAGTGCCGTGGTGCTACTGATTGCTCAGGAGAAGGAAAGGAACATATTTGACCAGCGTGCCTTAGAGAACGAGCTGCTAGACAGGTAAAGGAAGGAGGAGACCCTGGCTGCGGCCCCAGGAGAGAGGCCCATTCAGAACACATCTATTAACCTGTTTCTCACTGTTCCCAGGAAGATCCACGTAATCCGCCGAAGATTTGAAGATGTCTCTGAAAGGGGTTCTCTAGACCAAAACCGAAGGCTGTTTATGTAAGCATCCCCAAGGAGCCACTAGACAGCTAGATTAAGAGCCTCTCTTGACACCTCCTGCCACCAAAGAACTTTTCTTCTGGGAATACAATAGCCTGTTTTCCTTTCTCCTAATTTTTGAAATATCTCATCCTCCCAAGAAATTTTAGAAATGCCTAACTCTGTTTCTAAAGGAATATATCAGAGCTGTTGCTCTTCTGGATAAGAACATCATTCTTAAAGATAACCTTAGTTTTTCATAGAGAACCCTGAGGTTCTAAAAGTTTTCTTGCCCATCTTTGTGGCTAGTCAAAACAAGCAGGGAGGCAGGCCCATCTTCCCCTATCTGGTTGCCACTCTCCACGACAGCCTGGGTTTGTCTCCTAAGACAGGCCCTACTGTTTTTCCCATGGGCCATCACACTGTAGCTTTAATACCACATATTTGGATTGAATCATAGCTTACATAGTTAGACCTAGCCGGGGCTCCACATGATGGCACATGCCATTAGTCTCAACACTCCAGTGACAAAGGCATGCGGATCTTGGAGTTCTAGACCAGCCTGGTTCCAGGTTCCAGAAAGTTCTAGGCACATAGAAAAGTACATAATGAGATCCTGTCTGAAGACAAAAGGCTGTAGCCAGGTATGATGGCCCACATTTATAGTCCTGGTGCTGGGAGTGGGGCAAGAAGATCAGGGACTCGGGGTCATTCTCAGGTACAAAGTGAGTTCAAGGTCAGCCTGGGATAGATGGGGCACTGTCTCAAAAAAAATGAAGTAACAAAAAAGTTAAGAGCCTCTGCAGACTTTCCCAACCTCACTTCAGGTATTTCCAAACATGCTGTTATCATAACAAACCAGTAGCTAGCTTACTTCTTAGATAAACTAGATAATAGGAAATAGGCGGAGGGCAAGGGGAGACGTTATCTTAGAGTCAAGTTTTTGCACATCCCCACCACCAACAGTTTACGAAATCTTAGTCTGGTTTCTGCTACTTTAAGCAGTAGAAGTACATAGTGCAATTCTGTTTTGTTAATCATGGCAATATGATTCTTTCACTCAAAACTTTGGATACATGTTTTTAGTTTTATGTATAATAACCTCCTAAATAAAATAACTTTAGACCCAGAACGTTCTAAAGCACTGTGTACGGCACACCTCTGCCTTTAAGACAAGTAGTGGGTTTCTCTTGTCACTCATTCTAGCGAGCCCCCTGCCACACGTCAGTAATAACTGTCTTCAGAAGCTTTCTTTTCATCCTGTGTTACAGGGACGACCAGGAAGTTGCTGTGGTTTACTTCCGAGATGGCTACATGCCCAGTCAGTATAACGCACAGGTTGGTGTTTTCTCTCAGACCCTTCTGCGCCTCCAGGGAACCAGCAGAGCCTCAGAGACCCAGCTCAGGCGTCACCACCGCGCTTTCCCTCCCTCTCACGGGACTGCTGCCGGAGACGCCTTGCTTCTTCCCACTGACTCCTTAAAAATTTTGTGTTTTTTAAACTCTCATTTTACAAGATCTTTAGGATCTGAATCTTCAGGAATCTATCTGCAGTGTTATAGCCATTTATACATTTTCTGGATATGTGTTGGCAAATGTTTGTTTAACAAACATCTTTCTAAGAGGAAGAGCCCCAGGGTATAGCATTGCTAACCTCCATTGTATAATGTTGAACTACTCAGTTTAACCACTCGGACCAAAGACCTGGGAAGAGATAGGTACAGCCAGCTCTCACTAGCTGTGCAAGCTAGTTCCCGGCCACCCACCCACCTACCCACCTACCTTTGTTTGTTCTTTTCTGTGGCTTTTTTTTGGCGGGAGAGGGTAGGGAGGAACAAGGTCTTCCTTCAAGGCTGACCTGAAACTCAGTGTAGCCTCAAATGAGTGGCTGTTGCCTACCTCAGCCTTCCAAGTGCTGACAGTATAGGTGTGAGTTATCACGCCCAGCTTCTCTGACCACTTTCATGTTCTTTACCTCTCCTTTATCCAAATCAGAAAGGCTTTGTTTGATCACGTTCTCATTTATATTCATGGCAATCAATATTACCTCATCCTGCTAATTACTGTGTAGTTTCAAAACTTACTTTCCACATATTTTGTTTAACTCTTACAACTAGCACGTGAGACTTATAATTATCCCCATTACATGGATGAGAAAACTAAGTTTGGAGCCATGCAGAGGCTTGTCTAAAATCTCACAAGAATTTCCTAGGATTTCTGACTCTCAGGACGATGTATTCTGAATATGCCATTCCTCTCTCCTGAGGTTAACACCTATACCGTGGAGGAAAGGCATAAAAACCTGGCTTTCATGGGCTTAAAAAAGAAAGAAGGGAAGAAGAAAGGAAGGAAGGCAGAAAGGAAGGAAGGGCTGGAGAGAGACTCAGCAGTTAAGAATACTTACTGCTCTTATAGAGGACCCAGGTTTGGTTCCCAACCCACATAGCAGTGTACGACCATCTGTAACTCCAGTTCCAGGAGACCCAGTGCCTCCTTCTGGCCTCCACAGGTGCCAGGCACACACGCAGTGCACATACATGCATGCAGAATAACACTAATACATGTACGATAACAGTAAGTCTTTTAAAAAAAATACTTAACCAAAGAAGCAAGGAAACACCCTGGGTTGTGAGCTGAGAGTCATGACTTTACTAGCTTTCCCAGCCCCTCCTGGATCTCAGCTTCTGAAAACAGGAGCTATGCTTGAAAATGAAGGGACCCCTGTGAGATTTATAGTTCACTTAGGGTTCTGTGGGGTTGAGCTCTGTGGGGACTGTCCTACTGAAGGATAGCCCTAGGGAAAGTCCTTTTGTCCAGAGACATGGCTAGTGCCGGAAACTTGCTAACTAGAGAAGAGGGAAACTGTCTGTTGGGAAAATGGATCCAAGTCTCAGCCAGGGAGGCAGAGGAACAGTTTAAAATAAACTCCTGGGGTTGGGGATTTAGCTCAGTGGTAGAGCGCTTGCCTAGGAAGCGCAAGGCCCTGGGTTCGGTCCCTAGCTCCGAAAAAAAAGAACCAAAAATAAAATAAAATAAAATAAAATAAAATAAAATAAACTCCTAGGAGGAGAGGGTGAGCTAGTAAAGGAAGGGAAGTGATAGAGAGCAGCTCATCTGCCTGCATTTGGAACACGGACATACAGCTACAGGCTTTGTGACTTGTTAGATGACTCTTCTAAACTCTTGTTTGAGTTTTGAATTTTCTGCTTCTACAAGATATCTTTCTAAAAGTCTTGTGTTCTGGGCCTCTATGACTGCCCAGTCAGCAGGTAGTTAGCTGACTGAGATGACTGGCGAAGATCAGGTCACGCTATTGCAGTGGACAGCATTGGGTGGAGGCAGGGCATGTGCATTAGGCCTTAACCTTGATCTAGCTGTGGACAGGTGTCAGTGATGTGGCAAGGACAACTTTCTCCCCAGTGCCTGAGAATGGGGACCAGAGCTGGGAGCTCAGTCCTCTGATGTTTCCCTCTCTTATATTCTAAGCTCCTAAAACAATAAGACTATTCAACCTGTGATTAGCCACCTGCAGATCTTTGTTTACCTGATCCATATGCCACAGGGCCCATTCTCCAGTGAGCTCCACCAGTCAGACTGCCTATTGTCAGGGTATTATTCAAAGTTCACCTCACTGAGCAACAATAACAGATACTGTGTACCTGTGAAATGTTAGAAACTGCATTTCTGTGAGGATGTAACAGAAAATAAGGCAAACCCAAGGGTCTGGTTCTTACGGTGGATACACAGCCTGGGCAGGGAGATGAACATAAGAAAGAAGAGAAAAATTATGTTTTTCAGTTTTGGTTTTATGTTCATTGAGACAAACTCATTTGGGCTTATTCTATAGCCCAGGCACGATGGTACTCACTATTATAACTCTGACTGGCTTTGTACTCAGAACCCTACTGCCTCACGAGTATTAGCATTACAAATATAGAATACTGTACTCAGCTTGAGGGAAACCCTAGTTGAGAGGTAATTGGCTCTGACTGAGAGAACGGGATGGAAAGGAGAGGGTTATGGAAAAACCCACACTGGTCAGAGGAAAGACAACTGCACCAAGACTTGAGGATGAGAAGGCTGTAGCTATCCATGGAAAGTTAAAAGGCAGAGAAAACAGTAAATAAAAGACTAGAATGAGAAGGAACGCGATGTCCGTAATTACAGTCTTGTGTGGCTAGAATTCGGGGGTTAGGGCTTAGGGAGAGGAGCTGGAAGCAGCGGCATGAGATGAGAAACCTAGGGGAATCAGTCTTATGGGGTCTTACAGGGATGGTAAGTAGTGATAAAAGGCTAAAGAATATATGGTTAACTAGATTTTTATGTGTTGGGTTTTCTCTGGAGCACAGTGAAAAGCTCAGCTTATAATCAAGTATCCCATACCCTTCAAACCTCGCCCAGCCAGGTGTGGTGGCACTATTTATAAATCCCTGCATGCAGGAGGCTGAGGCAGGAGAATTGCAAATTCCAGAACACCCTGGGTTCCATAACCAGATCCCGCTGAGAAATGAAGGATCTAGTGCTCTGAAGGCCGAGGCAGGAGGGCAGCCTAGGCTATCTCAGGAGATACAGGCCAGCATGCCTACCAAGTGAGACTCAAAAGAGAGGGTGGTGGAGGAGAGAGGGAGGGAGGGAGAGAGGAGGGGGAAAAGGAGGAGGGGAGGAAGAGGAGCTCACTAGTTATTCCTTACCCTCACAAAATGTCTTTTCTTTTGGATGCGGTGATCCTAGCCAGCACTCAGGAGACAGTTGTAGATCTCTGTGAGTTTGAGGCCAGCCTGGTCTATATAGCAAGTTTCAGGACAGACAGAGCTACACAGTGAGACACTGTTCCTCCTCCCCAAAGACAGTTCCTTGTAGTAATTTGCCATTCAATTATGACCTTGCATTAGTTTGCTAGACCAGAAATCCCCTAAAGGCTGGCTAGTACCCTGCAGACTGAGAGGTCGTACCTGCCTCCCATGGATGCTGTGGTGATAGCCAGCTCGAAGACCGAAAGGGCACAGTGTCTGGCACCTACTCACTCAAGGCTCTGTGCTCTGATTGCCTCTGCAGAACTGGGAAGCTCGCCTGCTGCTAGAGAGATCATGTGCTGCCAAGTGTCCCGACATTGCCACACAGCTGGCTGGCACTAAGAAGGTGCAGCAGGAACTGAGCAGGGTGGGCCTGCTGGAAGCGCTGCTCCCGGGCCAGCCCGAGGCTGTGGCCCGCCTCCGTGCCACCTTTGCTGGCCTCTATTCACTGGACATGGTATGTGGTGTTTTTCCTACCACACAACAGAGACCTGGGCACAAATGTGTTGGGGAGGGTGCAGCACAGCTGGCACTATGGTTGGCAAATGGCTCACGTCCTTGGTGCTCTGGAGGACCCCTGAGCCTGAGGGCAGGTGTCTACGTTAGGGTTTTACTGCTGTGAGCAGACACCACGACCAAGGCAACTCTTATAAAAGACAACATTTAATTGGGGCTGGCTTACAGGTTCAGAGGTTCAGTCCATTATCATCAAGGCAGGAGCATGGCAGCATCCAGGCAGGCACGCAGGAGGAGCTGAGAGTTCTACACCTTGATCCAAGGCAGCCCGGAGGAGACTGGTTCAGGGGCAGCTAGGAGGGGGGTCTCAAAGCCCACCCCCACAGTGACACACTTCCTCCAACAAGGCCACACTTCCTAATAGTGACACTGCCTGGGCCAAGCATATTCAAACTACCACAGCAGGAGTTAAAACCTGGGGGGGGTGGGGGCTACAATTCATTGCAAACTCGTTCAGCAATGGTGATGATAGGGATGAAAACCAGAGGAAATGACTGAAGAGTAGAGAGAATTAGGGGCTATCTGTAACCTGTTTCCAGGCCTTTGCTGCAGTACTGAAAGCCTGTTTGGTGTTCAGTGCTACAAGGAAGTTAAGGGTCACATCCAGATTGAAGTGTCTAGCCTAAAGGAATTTATGGTTGTTTCCCCTTCTGTCCCTCCCCTGATGTCACTTTGCATGGCCAGCAAGACCTGTAGCCTGAATTCTAGTGACTACTTTCTGCCTCCTGTCAGGGTGAAGAAGGGGACCAGGCTGTCGCTGAGGCCCTTGCTGCCCCTAGCCACTTTGTGCTGAAGCCCCAGAGAGAGGGCGGAGGTAGGTGGGTCTCCTCTGTGGAGCTGCTCAGTGAAGGGTTGTTGTCAGTTATTGGCACTGGATGTGGATTCAGTCCCAGGCTTAGTGGTTATAAGAGAAAGCCGTTCAGAGCCCAGCATGGAGCATGTCACCCAGCACCCTGAAACAGAGCACTGTGGACTGTAAGGGGTTCTGATTAACTACTGCAGAGTTTTGACAAGCTGAGTTTTGAGGTACCTGTGGGTAAACTATAGGGAAATGAAACAGGTGCACACTGGGAAGTCCAAGAGAAGAGTTGGTTGTGTTCCTGTTTACTGTGAAACTCCTGGAGGACGGGATCTTGTCTACCTTACAGACTTAACTTTCCACTTGGGTCTTGGGACAGATGGGATTCTTGTAAGCAGAAAATGGGGAAGATCATTCTAAAGCACTGGGCTGTAAAAACACAGGCTAGACTGTTGGGAAACAGTGAGGCTAAGGCTGGAGATGGCAGGACTGTGGAATTGGGAAGATGGCTTAGTCAAAAAGTGATTACTATGCAAACACTGGATCTTCACCCTCACATGAAAGCCAAGCATGATAGCAAGCATCTGTACCTCTCTGGGACTTGGAGTGGAGGGCAGAAAAAGGCAGATCCTGAGGGCTCACTGGCTAGCCAGTCTAGCTGAAACAGTGGGCTCCAGGTTCAGTGAGAGACCCTGTCTCAAAAAATAAGGTAGAGGGCCATTGAAGAAGATACCTCAATATCGGCTTCTGCCTCCACTTGCATATGCGTGAATGTTTGTGTGCATGTGTACACACACACACACACACACACACACACACAGACATATATGTTATAAACTGTATTTTATCATAAGTGAGGTAGGAAGCCATTAACGTTTCAACAGGGAAGGAATACACGAACTATTCAGGATCTAAATAAGTTTAGAAGTGATGGAAACTTTCAAAGTTTAGTGCTTCAGCCTTTATAGGGTTCCTGGAATGAGAAGAGTATTTGTGACAGAGAGCATGGAAGAAGGCTGATACCATCGTCAAGAAGACCCATGTAGGGGCCCAGACTAGGGTTATGACACATTTCTGAGTTGGTAACATAGGTAAGCTAACTAAGGTGACATAATGAGAGTGACCTTAAATGGACTCAGGGATGCCTTTCATCTTAGCAGGAGTAGCAAGTTCAGGAGAAGTAAATTCTAGCAGAAACAGATATCCCATGTGGGTATGTTAAGTTTGCATTAGGGATTTGTTTTTTGTTTGTTTGTTTGTTTGTTTGTTTTCCGGAGCTGGGGACTGAACTCAGGGCCTTGCGCTTGCTAGGCAAATGCTCTACCACTGAGCTAAATCCCCAACCCCTGCATTAGGGATTTGTACATGGACATGAGTTAAAAGATTTGGGAGTTAACATATACGGTATAGATGAAGCCTTAGGAACAGGAAGTAGAGGGCAGAGCAAAGGTAGAGAATTCCTAAAAAAACTCAACATCTGTGTGTGTGTGTGTGTGTGTGTGTGTGTGTGTGTGTGTGTGTACACCCACAGTCACATCTGCTGTCTTACTCTATTGCTTTCTGCCATATTATAAAACATAGTCTGTCACTGATCCTGGAACTCACTGACTGACTAGACTAGTGGCTCGTGGGCAAGCTCTGGAGATCCACCTGTCTCCACCTCCCGCTTCCCCAGCACTAGGAGACAGTGTTACAGACACATTTACCCACAGCCAGCTTTACGTGGGTGCTGAGGATCAGAACTCAGGTCTTTTGTGTTTACACAACAAATACTTTACAGACTGAGACATCTCCTCAGGCCCAAGGAACCCCAACATTCCCAAGAGAAGGAACCATTAATGGTGGCTGAGGAGAAACATCCATAGATGGGGCAAACCAAGCAGAACAGAGAACAGTGTGGTGACAGGGTGTCCACTTGTATAGGGCTCTCTTGTCAAGGTGTTCTTTCCTTCTCAGAAGCCACATACGCTCTGTGTGACTGGCCAGTTTAATTGCAGGTAATAACTTCTATGGGGAGGAAATGGTACACGCTCTGGAGCAGCTGAAAGACAGCGAGGAGAGAGCCTCTTACATCCTCATGGAGAAGATTGAACCTGAGCCCTTTAGCAATTGCTTACTACGGCCTGGCAGCCCTGCCCAAGTGGTCCAGTGCATCTCGGAGCTGGGTATTTTTGGAGTCTATGTCAGGTAAGCCCGTCAGAAGCACCTTCTTCTACTACATCCCTACACAAGTGCCAACTGAGAAAGCACTGAATGAGCCTTGGTGTAGAGCCATGAGCCACAGGATTCAGTTTCAGTTCTAGTTTTATTATCTGTTTCCCTGCCTGTTAAATAAGGCCAAGGATCCAAGACTTAACCAGCCCCCGGCTCTATCATAGTAAATCCTGGAAGAGACATGCTTTATAGCTGTAAAGGAAATTCCATGTAGTACCAAAAAGATTGAGAAAAGATGGCCGAGACTCCAGGAAGTATGAAAGTCTGAGTCCAGCTCTAAAGCCAATAGGGATTCCAGAGAAAGATGAGAGAGAGGAAGGTATTTAGTGGCTTTGAAATGCTGAGTAGCTTCTTATGAGGCAGGACAGGCAGATAGAGCTTGATGAGGTAAAGGCTAGCAAGTACCTGAACAGCCAAGGCTACACAGTGAGACCCTGTTTCAAAGAGAAGAAAGACAGAAAGAAAAGAAGAGAGGACTTTGGAATTGGTAAGGAACAAAGCCCTAATACAACTGTCTGAAAAATACTTCAAGGTCAGGGCAAAGTATAAAGACAACCAGATGCCACCATGCCATGCCCTGTACCACAGCCTTTCCCCGCCCTAACCACTTGCAGCATTCTGCCTGCTACTCTCCCCACCCCTACTCCCATCGCCAGCACAGGCACCCTGAAAGAGAGTGAAAGGAAACGAATAGCTCAGAACATAGATGTGCATCTGAGTCATACTATAAGCTTTTCTCGATTTATTTAATCTGCACGACCATCCTGCAATATAAGAGGGATTTCTCAGTTTTAAATTAAGGGCATTTTTAAGAAGGTTAAGAAGCTGCAGAGTTAATAATTTCCAAGTTAGGAAGCAACTCCAAATCTGATTCTAAAATCCGAGCATTTCTTAAATGTAGCCCCTTCCAACCTGCTGGTCAGCTGGGACCAGAGGAGGGCCTAGGTTTCTAATGTTATGTCTCCTGACTTCATTTCTACAGACAGGGAACAACACTTGTGATGAACAAGCATGTGGGGCATCTGCTTCGAACCAAAGCCATTGAACATGCAGATGGAGGTGTGGCAGCAGGAGTGGCAGTCCTGGACAACCCCTACCCTGTGTGAAGACATGTTCTGGGCTTCACTCAAGAGACCTTCTATCCTCTGTACTTGGCACTCCTCTCCTGAGGGGCTACCCTTGTACCTATGTTAGGGGAGGGAGCTTGTCTCTTTCATAGACCTCCAGGGGCTTTAGGGAAGGGAAAATCCTGGGTCCCTTCTCTCAGCCTTCCATCCAAGGACCAGAAAAGCTATGATTCCATTGGAAGAGTTCTGGAGCTCCCCAGATTTGGAGTGGGAATGGAAGCTCCTTTGAGGCAAAGGCCCATAAATCCCACACATCTTCATTGCCCTCTCACCAGCCTTTCCAGCAGGTTCTAGTGCCTTGACCTGGGGTAGGACCAAGTGACAGGAGGAAGAGGGTAGATGGGCATAGACTTCCCCAGCTCTGCCTTAAATAAAACAATGCTGATTCAATGACTCATTGTTTCATATATCAAGGGGAGGAGGGGAGGTCATGTAAGGTGGATATGCCAGAAAGGTGACTGGGTTTCATTGTGTGTGTGGTGTGGGGAGAGGGATTCCTCACTGGTTTCTGATCTCATACATGAGATCCTCAAGTTCTCTAGTCCTTAGTCACTCCTAGAGGACCGTAGGGTCAAGATGATCGGAGGAAGGAGCAGCCCTGATGTGATATCATAGGTGTGAACTGGTTTTTCACTCTTGTTTAGGGGTTCCTCAAAGGTCTTCAAGGTGGAGTTTTGCCTAATTCTGCCAAAATTAAGGGGTCTGGAGCAGTCTGGGGCATATCAGTTCCTTTCCCATCTGCCACACACATCAGAGCAGATAATGAACACACAGATACCTAAAAAAAAAAGCAACTATGTTCTTGAGTTCATAAACTTTATTCCTACAACAGTGGGTCTTTAGCACAAAAAGTACAAGAAAAGAGAGTTTTGCCTACAAGTGCCTCTCATGGGCAGGGTTCTGTTCCTGGTGCAGACTAGGAATGTTAACTCCCTTGGTTCTAGGACCAGCATATCTTAATCTTTCAACGAAGCAGATGATATGGAAGTCCTCTGGAGACTGAAGCCACTTGCCTAGTCTCTTGAGCAAATGAACAGACACTGCTATCATTTGACAAGGAATTCAGACTCAGAACAGAGACAACAAAGTATTTTAAAAAATAATTATTCATAGACTTGCTAACTGTCACTTATAAAGGCTAGTGCAGGCCCAAGATAAGAACTGGTGCTTTCTGAGAAAGCTGAAAAAGGATTAGAGGTGCTGCCCTGCTTCCAGGTAGGCCCTCACTTACACTCTGAATAGCTAACTCTGGTTAAGGACATGGTGTTCAAGTCTCTGTTCTGGGCTTGGAGATCTCTGTAGCCTAGGAGAGTATCAGTGCATAGTTGACCTGAGCCTTGTTCCCTTCGACCTGGCAGTCTAGGTAACTATCTCCCTAGTTTCAACCTAAATGTCAACTAGCACTGGCCCTTGGAACTCTTGGGCGAGGGACAGGATAGATGGGCAGAAATTTGGAGAGCCAAGCACAGGGAAGTCCTGGATAAGAGTCTTGTTCACTGTGTGGTCAGGCAGCGGTGACTGAAGAGATGGTTGATGACAGATGGGTCAGCCACTGTGGAGGTATCCCCCAGGTCGTGGTCATTCTGAGCAATCTTCCGGAGTACTCGCCTCATGATTTTTCCTGGTAACACACACACCTCTTATTACTTGGTAACAGCGTTGACTGATCCCAGCCCTTTTAGGGACTTTCATCCACATACCTGCCACCACTGGGCTGCAGCCCATCCCAATTCCTGGGGAACTCTGAACTTACCTGAGCGTGTTTTAGGCAAGCCGGGTGCATTCTGGATGTAGTCTGGTGTGGCAATGGGGCCAATCTTTTCTCTAACTGTAACCAACAAATAATCATGTCTTTAGCGCCTTTAGCCAGACTTCCTAAAGCCATGACTTTATTTCCCCAGCTATTTCTTCTTCAGAGTCTGCCTAGAGTCATTCTGAGGTTTCCTGTTCCCCACTCTCTCTGAACAGTGTATCTTTACTCCTTGGTTTTGCTTTAATCCATGTTCATGGAACGCTGTCTTTAGAATCAGCCTGCTAGAGTTTAAATCCCACTCCTGGCAGCATAGCCTTGAGCAACAGTCAACTTCTCTGCACCTGAAGTTTCTTCTCTTACATCTACAGTAGCAACAGGATCTATTTCATGGGGGAATTACAGGAATTAAATGGGATAAAGCACTTAAAGCCCTGATCCTGGTGGTGACACAAAGTTTTCTAAACAATGTTGGATGCTATTATTCCAGTGGGAAACTAGTGGAGACTTGGGGAGGAAAGTAGGGGTTCTGTCTGTAATTTGCTGTAGCCTCTCTCCAATAACTTGTAGACCCTCCGGTCCCTGCCCCAGGAAGCTCCTTACTCTGCTTCTTGAGTTCCTCGGTGAGGGTGGGGCTGAAGGTATGGCCGTCACACAAGGTGACAAAGCAGTAGAGGCATTCACCCTTCACAGGATGAGGGTGGCCCACCACAGCTGCCTCTGCAACAGCCTCGTGTTCCACAAGTGCTGATTCCACCTCTGCTGTACTCAGAAGATGTCCTTGTCCAGAGAAAGGAAGCACGTGAAAGGGAGTTCTCCTTCCTTCCCCAGCTCTTGCTCCCATCTGCACCCACAGGGCTGACCCAATCAAATGGGGAGGCTTTCATTCACTCTTTAATGGCGAACCTCTCAATGTACTCTAGCATGCATTATACTTTTCCTCTAAAACCTGGGACCAGGACTGAACGACATACTCTACACACAGAATAGGATTGTCCTGGCTCTTTTAAAGGTTTTTGTCTAGGAGTTGCTGGGGGAAAGAGCTAACAAAATGGGAAGGGATATAGGAGCCTCACCAGACACATTGAGCATGTCATCAATCCTGCCAGTGATCCAGTAATAGCCGTCCTGATCCCGTCGGCAGCCTGGGAAAATATTGAACACAGTGAGTACCCTAGAGCAGGCTACAGGATTTATAATGTAAAACTGCCACACCTACTACAGGAGCTTATTGTGATCTTTTAGCAAGTTTTCCTGCTTCCACTTTTGTTTGCCTTAGCAGCCAGCCTCCAAGATGGCCCCACCAATCTCCATCCTCTAGTTTATTGAAGACATTTTGGCTTCCATCGTAGTCGTTCTCCCAGATCCTTTGTTCTGGGTGTGGCCATGTGCCATGTGAGTAACTCTATGGAGAGATCCTACTTAAACTTATTATTCTTCCAGAGGTTCAGTTCCCAGCACCCATGTTAGGCAGCTTACCACTGCCTGAGGATTGCTGCCTAAAGCCCTGAGCCAGCATACAGACAGACGCTAGGCTCAGGCAGCCAACAGCTTGATTCTTCTTCTTCTTTTTTTTTTTTTGGAAAACACTTTGCAGTCCGGATCCTTTATTTCCTTCTGTACACTAGGCCATGAATCCGTATGGAATGGACTCCAGCAGCTCAGGCTCCTTCCCATTAGTCCTCACAGTGGGCTTCTCTGGGTAGCACAGGCTGGCGCTTCAGCTGAACCCAGGTGCCCTTCTCTTTGGCTTCCTTTTGCTTCTGATCGTTCTCCTTCACCTGCTTCAGGAAACCCTGCTCTTCGAGTGCTTGATGTGCTCAGTCCACACATTGATCCTCTTGGCCAGAATCTTGTCCTTAAGTTGCTTGCTTACAGTGATGCCCGTGGCATGCTGGGTGACATTGTAGACTTCCGGTTTTGCTGTGGTAACACTTATGGTCATTCCTTTTTGAATAGTGCCCATTCCCTCAATGTCTACAGTATTCTTGTAGATTCGCATGTGTGTGAACAAAGGCACAACTCCATGTTTCCTAAAAGGCCTAGAGAGCATAGACCGAGTGCCTCTCCTCTTTCCTTTTGTGTTCATTATTTTGGTGAGTTACTGGAAGATGGCTGCCATGGCCCTAACAGCTTGATTCTTCCATGAGATATCCTGACTAAAAACCACCAAACCAATAATCTCCCAGATCCCAATCCTCAAGAAACTATGTATTGTTTGAAGCTGTCAACTTTGGGCATAATTTGTTCCGTGGCAATAAATAATATTCCCAATCTCAAGTATATTTTTATATACATTCACAACTTTTTCCAGATACTATCACCCACCCTCCCCGTGTGTGTGTGTGTGTGTGTATGTGTGTCTGTGTGTGTCTGTGTGTGTGTGTGTCTGTCTGTGTGTATCTGTGTGTGTCTGTCTGTGTGTATCTGTGAGTGTGTGTGTCTGTGTGTATCTGTGTGTGTGTGTGTGTGTGTGTATCTGTGTGTGTGTGTCTGTGTGTATCTGTGTGTGTGTGTGTCTGTGTGTATCTCTGTGTGTGTGTGTGTGTGTGTGTCTGTGTGTATCTGTGAGTGTGTGTACTACTGAGGACTAAGACCTCAGGTGTTCTAGGTACACATGCTTCTCCTGAGCTATTCTCCACAGCTTCCCCTTTTCAGACAGGGTCTTATGCACCCCAGGATGGCCTCAAATTCACTATGTATCAAAGTTGGCCCTGAAATTCCTAATTCTAATGCTTCTACCTCCCAAGTTCCAAGATTCCATCGTGCTCAGTTGAATGTGGTGCTGGGATTCCAGAATTTTGTACATATGTAGGCAAGTGTGCTACCAACTGCGCCACATCCCAGCTCCACTACTTTGATTTCTTCATAAAATGTCTCTCTACCTATGACTAGCTTGTAACCAATAAACTTGGTTTTTTGTCTGTCTCCTCTTTACTAGAGTGTGAGCCCCATACGATAGAAGAATTGGACAGTGCTATTCACAGTAACACACCATGTACTCATTAGATCAGTGCCTGGCCATCGTGGCCACTCAATAAGTAGTGCGGGATGGATGAACTGGTGGACATGAGCAAAGAGGCTCTAGCTATGAGGCCCAACATGACATGGTAATAGCATCTCTACATGCCCTGGCTCTGTCACACTAGAGTACAAAGTAAGAGCCTGTTGCCCTAGAAACCTAATCTCAGATGGTACCGTCCTAAGACTGTTCCTACAATACTCATTTCTGCTCTTTTTTAAAATTACTTTTTCTATGTGTGTGTGTTTATGTTTGAATGTTTCCACTTGTGTGTGGGTGCCCACCAAGACAGAAGAGGGCGCTGGATCCTCTGGAGCTGGGGTTACAGGTGGTTGTGAGCCACTGGCATGGGTGCTTGGAACCAAACTTGGGACCTCTGGAAGAGCAACGGGTGCTCTTAACCACTGAGCCATCTCTTCATCCCTCATTCCTGCTCTTGTAGCCTTCCCTGAAGTTCTGGACACCAGATTCAGACATTAGGGCACATTCCTTTCTCTGCTATTCATCCCTAGCCACCTCTTCTGAAAATGGAAGGTACATGTCTTGCAGAGAGGGGTGGGGACAGGACAGCCAAGGCTCACCATCTCCAGTCACGTAGTAGCCAGGGAACTTCTTAAAGTAGGTGGTCTCGAAACGTGCGTGGTTCCCATAAACTGTGCGCATGATCCCTGGCCAGGGCTGCTTGAACACCTGGGGAGTAGAGAAGGTACACTGATCGCATCTTCTAGGCTGTCTCACAGGAAGAAAACCACAGCATTGCTAAACGTTACAGAAAAATATCCTAAATGCCATCCCTGAGAGGTAGTGCAAAGTGTAGGCTTTGGGGGGACAGATAAGCCTGGCTTAGAATCCCAGTTCTATATGGCTCCAGGGAAGTTACTTTGCTTCTCTGAACTTCATCTGTAAATAATAAACCCTAAAGTTATTATAAGGATTAAATTACTAGTATGTGAAAATTGTCTAGCACAGTGTTCTGAGTAATAATCATCTAGAAATTTTGAGTTTCTTTTGGATAATTACTCAGGAAAGCAGGTTCAATCAGATGCAAGCGAGTCATATAAAATAGAAGCTATCAGTGAATAAATAATTCCCAATCAATAGAATTCTGTGCCAGCAGAACTCTAGATTGAGTAAGGAAGCTTAGATTCGAGTCATGCTATTGTTACTAACTTGATCTTGGAAAGGTAAAATGGGATTGAGATCTGACGGGCACTAACCACAAAAACGGCAGCAGCTAACATTTAAGAACACTAACTGTGCAGTTTCAGACTAACCCTTTTGTATGGATTACCTAATTTAATAAAATATTAGATAAAGTAGTATTATCTATACATATTATAGCCCAATTTTACAAGTAAGAAAATTACATTCATGGGCAGTAGGTAACAGCTTATCTGAGGTCACAGAAGAGGCAGAGTCAGGATCTGAATACGGGCAGACTGACTCCAGAGCCTACATGATTAGTCCTTTAAGTACAAAGACTCCTTTCTTTAGAAATGGATGTCAAAGGAAGGACTAAGACTGTCTTCTTGACTCCAAAAATTTATCATCACGAATCTTGGAATATAATCTATAAGGGCCCTTAAGAGCCTATGTACCAAAAACTAAAGATATAGGAAAGTATTTGGAAGGATCTCCATGGTGTCTTTCAGCAGAGGACAAACTCTCAACTGTATTTGTCCTTAGCGATATTTATCTACCAGGAAGATAAGGTTATAAACTCTAAAACAGAGTACCCTCAGCAGACCCTTCTTTCTCCCACAGAGCCCAGACTCTCACCAGATAACCTTCAGCTTCCCCTTCCAGTTCTTCCCCCGACTCGTTCAGGATTGCAGGCGCTACACCAAAGAATGGGAAAGACTAAAAGCAAATGAGAGGCACAATCCAAGA
Organism: Rattus rattus; assembly: GCF_011064425.1. Taxonomy (NCBI): domain Eukaryota; kingdom Metazoa; phylum Chordata; class Mammalia; order Rodentia; family Muridae; genus Rattus; species Rattus rattus. The sequence continues at coordinate 134,888,930 of NC_046158.1, read as the reverse complement.
AGACGAATGAGGGACTCTGACTCAGCTTCCACAGAGCCCCAAATTCCTCATGGCACTCAGGCCAGTACCCTACTCTCTAATAGGCCAACAGCCCCAAATCCTATCCCTGCCAAGCCTAGGACAAGCAGAAGCACTTTACTCACAGCAGAACCTGGTTTCATGGGTGTGGCACCAGGGAGAGGGGTCAGCATATGGCCACCCTGTGGAAGTCAGAGATCAAAGATTTGAATCACTTTTCCTACATTGTCCCTAATCCCTAGACTCCTGCTTCCCTTACTCACTGTTTCTGTTTGCCAGAAGGTGTCTACAATGGGGCAACGCTGGGAACCTACTACCCGATGGTACCATAGCCAGGCTTCAGGGTTGATGGGTTCACCTACTGTGCCCAGCACCTGCAAGGATGCCCGGCTATGCCTTGAACAGGAGTGGAAGAGAGGAAAATTCTGAGTACATTAGGAGCCAAAATATACATGCATTCAGCACTCCTTCACCCCTCCCCATCCCAGGTCAGGAAGTTGGGACAATAGAAAGAAACTGCACAAAGGGCAGTGTTCAGCTCTGAAGGATACCTATCAGACAACAGATGGGGAAGGGTCTCACTTGGTGACAGGATCATCTCCAAACTTCATGAGCATCCGGATTGCTGTTGGTGCGGTGTAGAACTTGGTCACCTTGTATTTGTCCACAATGCTCCACAAGCGGCCTTCATCTGGGTATGTGGGGATCCCCTCAAACTGACCCCAATGGAATCAAGTTATTTTGGGCTCTTCCCAATAGTCTTTCCATTCCCTTCCACTCCCTCAGGTTTAGTATTCATCATTTATGACCAACTGTGTCTTTACCCTCTGACCACACAAGCCAAGAAGCTTTCTAGTAGGATATATGACCTCTCAAGATTCCTTTTCCTTCAGGAAGAAGTCCCTGTATAAGTTTCCCTTCTTTAGACTAAAAAGCTGTGGGAAATGGTTACCCAGGACAATTTTGTCCATGCCCAGCTCCCATCTCACCAAAACACTGGTGGCACCATTAGCCAGCGGCCCATAGGTGACATAGGAATGACCAGTGATCCAGCCAATGTCTGCTGTACACCAGAATACATCCTCCGGATGGAAATCAAACACAAACTTGAAAGTTGTAGCCACATAGAGCATGTAGCCTCCAACTGTGTGCACCACACCCTGTGGGGACAATGGGGCCTCAGGTTAGGGTTTTGTGTCCACCTCTATTGACCAACAAATAGAGCCTGCACGGAGCTGGAAAAAGATCCTTCTTAAAGATTTTAATCCTTTCATGGCAGCGTCTCTCTCTGACCGCCTTTGTTGCACCCTGATGTCACATACGTACAGTGACCACTTACATTCTTAGACTGTGTACCAGAGTCACTCATATCTTTCGGATTCCCGGTACTCATTCACACACGCAGGCATGCACGCATGCACGCATGCACACACACACACACACACACACACACACACACACACACACACACACACACACACACACACGCACACACACGCACTTGCCTTGGTTTGCCTGTGGAGCCACTGGTATACAAGATGAAGAGAGGGTCCTCAGCATCACACCACTCAGGCTCAAACTCGTCTCCTGCCTGCTGCATGAGTTCATGCCACCACAAGTCAACCCCTTCATTCCAGGAGATCTGTGGGGAAAGACAGGAATGGGCAGGGAAGAGCTGTAAAAAAGTTCAAGATAGAGGCAGGAGACACCCTACCTGGTACCTGGAGGGGTTAAGGCCCTACATATAGGGCGAGAGGAAAGGAAGGGGGCCCTTCACAGGTACAATGGAGCAGAGAGAACAGACTACTCTACATTCTTGCTCTTCCTCTAGCCCAGAATCCTGCTTCCCTGGCTTACTCTGAGGAGTGTGACCTTACTGGCTCCTTCGTATCCTGCAGCTCTCAGCTGAAACACCACCTTCTTACAAAGACCCCCCTGAACAGTACCTGACACCCTCCACCCCACCTGCTGTTACTATTCACCATACCTGGTTTATTCCCATACAACACATATTTCTAGGTATTGTCTTCTTGATTATTATCTCCCCCAACTAGACAGGGACCTCTCAGAGGATAGTGGCATAGCTGTATTTTACCCCCATAGCCTTAGCACCTAGTATTGTATTTGACACTCAAAAGACATTTTTGTTGGATAAATTACTATACATACACAGCCTGAATACACACACACACACACACACACACACACACACACACACACACACACACACACACACACTATAGGACTGGTGGCACATCAGTAGGAATGTAGACAACCACACAATTCAGAAAAACAAAATTAGTCACTGCCTACAGGTAAGGAGAACACTTAATTCTGTTAGTTAATAGCAAGAGAACCCAACAGATTTGGGTTCAGGACTTTTTTCCTATGTGATTAGAAGCCATCCCATCTTGGAGTTTCTCTCTGGTATTTTTATCCAAGTAGAACCAAGAGGGTTTCCCATAGCAGCTCTTACTTGAGACAGGTTCTGCTCAGCATAAGTCTTGTTTCAAGTTAGTAGAAAGGCCAAAGGTAAATTCCTCTCAGGAAAGGGATGGCCTACTACGCTTGACGGCCTTTGATAGTGACCTCAGGCTCTGCTATCCTGAAGTTTCTCTCCTCTCTCCTTTGAAACTATTTTCTTTTCCTGACTATGTTACCTCTTTGAAAACTAGTTTTTCCAGTCTAATTTCTGTTGGGTGAAGTTGGATTCCCTTGATGTCTCAAAAATTACTCTGGAGTTCAATTTTTACCCATATGACCACGGGAAGTCATTCTTTTTCCTGTTTTCTTACTTATGTGTGTGTTTGTGTGTGGCATGTGTTGATGTGCCATGGAAATGCAGGTGCCTGGGCAAGGGGAGGGACTGGAGTGACAGATGGTTGTGAGCCACATGGCCTGAGTGCTTGGAGCCCTGTTCCCCTCAAGAACTGCAAGTGCTCTTAATGCTAAACCATTTCTCTAGAGGGTTTTAAACAAGGACAGTTCCTTTTGCCATAAAGGTCTGACATGGTCTTGTAAATGCCAATAGAGACATATGACAGTTGCCAGTAGAGAGGAAGACTAAAGTCAGACAGTTAGGGACAAGTTTAATGACCACTGGGGAAAAAAGTTAGGATGGCGAGAAATGTTTGGGGTTTTCTTTATCTACCTTAAAGCCCTTTCACAATCAGTAAATTATTTTTATTTTTATTTAAGACGAGGTCCCTGGCTTGCCTCCAATTACAATTCTCCAGTCTCAGCATCTGTGTTGGTGGAATTAGAAGGATATACAGCGACATCTGCTTCCATTAGATTCTTGGAATGTTCAATGGCCCTGATTGACTGGTAGATATAGCAATGCTAGATAAATTCCTTTCTCTAATACATAGTTATATACCCATATTGTTAGGTGAATATTTGATTTTTAAACCCCAAAATGTCAGACACACACCTTGATAAATTAGAACGTGACTCGCTAATCACTCCCATTTTTATGTATTACCTGACCTTTACCCGTGAGAGTTTGGAACTGCTGGAGTATGAGCATTATAAACCCATCTAATGGTGAAGCGGGGTAGGATGGCTCACGCCTTTGATCCCAGCACTCAGGAGGCAGAGGCATGCTGAATTCAAGGCCAGCCTGGTCTACACAGGGAGCTCCAGGTCAGCTGTGGCTAACAGAGTAAAGCCCTGTTTTAAGAGAGATCCGGCTATGTATGTGGGGATGTGACAGAGAAACTGTCCCAGCAAGAAAACATGACGTGCCCTATCTTTAAGTGCATGATCTACATAAGCTTATGTGTATGTTGTCACAGGGATACTTTTTTCCTGTCCAATGATTGTTTGAGTTGAGGGCCTTAATGCTTTTAGAGCTATGTCAATAGTCTTTATAAATGGTGCTGGCTTGCAGTATATTGAATTGTTATGGGGTAAGACACAGTTATACTGCAGTTTGCAATGAGAGAATCTTTACAGTCCTATAACACTGTTTCCTTTGTGGGTGTGTGTGTGTGTGGAGGGGGTGGTGATGGAGTAGGTGTGGTACTCCAACTGTGGAGCTGACAGTGAGCACCAGGAAGCAGAATGAGCAAACATTGCTGGTGAATGTGTACCTATGAGGCCTGTGGCCTTGAAAGAGGAAAAGGCTGGGTTTTCTAAATAAAAACTGAGCAGTTGGCCCTGCCTTAGAGATTACCACATATGCAAGAGGAGCATGGAGTCTGTAGGTGGCATGGGTGAGAATCCCTGTAAACCTGTCCAGGCCTTCCTTTGAAGACTGGAACAGGGCGGGAGCCTGGAAGCCTACCAAGGTTTCTACAGTTTTTACTGCAGTTTTCACACAAACCAACACGAACTTTGTGAGAATAATTTAATTTTCTTTGTTGTTTTTATTTGTTTGCTTGCTTGTTTGGGGTTTATTTTTTGTTTTTGTTTTTGTGACTGTTTTTGTTTCTGGTTTTGTGACTGACTTTATTTTATTCTCCAAAAAAACAGAAACTCATGAGTTTGTTACTTGGAGCTGAATTACAAGAAAATGTTACTGTTGTATTGTTTTGGATTTATTACTTATTTATCCCAATCTTCTTTCTAGAAATTGCCAGTCTGTCTGGTGTTTTAAGGCAGTGACAACACTAACATATGAGTAGTTACTACATGCCAAACAACATATAGATAGATGGATAAAAGCCTCTGAGATATGCAGTTACTATCTTTCCCTTAGAGAGAGAGAAACTGAAACAAAAGTTGCCCCAGCTTACATTGTAGCAGGTGGCAGAGACAACATTTGAACCAGGGAGCCTGGCTCTGAGGCCCCCATTCTAAACCACCACATTTGTTACCTCTTTCAAAAGAAGTTTCATTTAGTTTTTGTTTCTTCCCTTCTTGGCTGGCCTTGAACTTGCTATGTAGATCAGACTGTCTTGAACTCACAGAGATCCTTATGACTCTGCCTTCCCAGAATTGGGATAAAAAGGCATGTATTCCTAAGCCTGGCTTTAACTAAATTTTGTAGACAAACAGTTTTCTAAAAACCAGGTCTATGTCCACACCCATCAGAGTAAGGGCTTATATACACCCCCAGCACAAGGACTCAGACATGGAAGACACTAAGTTACTTGTGAAGATGGTGAAGCTCACAGGAAAATATTTTGTTTTAGGGGTGGGAACAATTTTTTGCTTAATCACTTACATCTCTTTGGTACTGATTTCTTAAAAAGTGGAGTCCAGAAAAGAGACAGGATTTGTTGAAGTCATACAACTAAACTTTGGCCTCTGAACACCAAGCCACCGATAGTTTGCTTTGAGCACCACCTACAATGTGACTTTTGTTGAATTTAGAGTGATGCATGGTTTATAAATTCCAAGTTGCATATAAATGTATTTCTGCTGTCCCATACAAAACTTCTTTTTCTTTTGCAACATAGGTCTAACTTTCCACTTGATGGTAAAATCCCAAGATTAAAGCCTGTACCTCCTCCTCCAAATGCCTCCTGTCTTTCCTGGCTCTACCCTCTGCCCAGCTAAGTACACAGCATATGCTTTCTGAGAGGTCACCTAGTCCCCTCTCCTACAAAGGATGTCTGTGGCAGGAGTGAACTGATGTCTGTTGCTACCTCTGATATCCTTGCTGTATGTGAGCCAACAAAGGCAAAACCAGACATTTATTCTATAACCCTCAGAATGACAGGGACAACAAGGGGCCCAGGAACAAAGGAATCGGCCTAGCTCTAGCAGTAACCTCACTGGAGCAAACAGACAGAGAGCAGATGAACAGACAGACAAGCACACAGGGAAGCAGTGATCAAGAGCAGTGAAGAAGCGGATACCTGGGGTCGGATGCACTTGGATTTCTCTTTCAGCTTACCCTGTTAAGAGCCCATGGAATGGAAAGGCTGATGAGCAGGGTCCAAGGATAGAAGTGAGAGGGAAGGGTGAGTGTTCCCTAAACCCCTAGTTGCCTTCTTTCTCCCCAGCCTGCCCTTTCACTAGTCCCCTTAGCCTCTATTCTCCTAACCCCTATTCTGTACAAAATTTCTAATATTGATTGGGCTTCCCAATCTCCTTAGTCTCATACTAGTAACCTCTCTAGTCCCAACACTATTCAGATACTTCAAATAAAAAACTCTAAGTAATCTATCCTTTTGGACCCCAGAATTTACATACCCATGCTCCTCAGAACTGTAGGCTATCAACAGGACTGTCCTACAGCTTTCGGCAGAAGTAATGGGTTCAAAGCCACAAAGGTAGTTCATTCAAGTTACAGTTCAATCAGGATGAGTACTTATAGTCACCCAAGTCAGCACATTTCCCACCCAAGCCCAAGCCTAAACCCTAAGGGTCCCCTGTGCTTATCAACATTCACAGTTTTTCAGGCTAAATTCCTAAAGCCCAAGAGCTTCTCTACCCATATTGAAGGTCAAAATCCCCTGCTCTCAGCCAGCTCTACTAGAGGAAGCTTTCCTGGAACTGTTCCTAGATCTCAGCATTATGATGAAGAGGCAAAAGGGGTGGGGGAGGAAATTCTCGGATAGGAAGAAAGGGAATTAGAGCCCAAAAGAGAGCACAGTAACGTCAGACTCACCTGGACATCTGGACATGGCCTCTTAACAGGTGGGGACTGGCTGGGGGAGTCATTCATGCCCAGCTCTGCCCGCCCCAGATGTTTGACCACAATGCAGCATCTCACTGGGAAACCCCTGGAGAAAAGAAACCGCTGAAGTATTGGCCTGGTTGGTTAGAAGAAGTTGACAAGATGCACCCATGCCCCTCTAGCAGTATATAGCAAGGACAAAGGGAAGCTGGCAGTGGAGAAAGATCCTGTTAACCAGGTTAGTAGCCAGTAGGTCAGCAAACTTACTTCTCTCGGCACTTCTCCAAGGACTCATCAGCCAGCTCCTTCAGGTTCACAAGTTTTTCCCCCCTGTAGAAGGCATCTTTGGGGAGCAATAAACATTCCAGGCCTTAGTACACACCATGCTCCCTAGTGGGCCCAATGGCCACAGGGTCCTTCCTGAATAAACCTCTTGACTCTGGTTCTCCCAGATGATTTGGGCTGACATAGAGTCAGCTGAGGTAGGATGAGGACAAGGCAGGCAAGCAGTCCCTGCCCTCCATTCCAAGTAGCCCCAAATCAACAAGCAGACTGGAGAGCAAACTTGAGGTGTAGGAGGATCTGGAGAAGGGGTGAAAGAATTAAGTCACCTGTAGTAATGAGCAGGCAGCAGCTGGAATCCAAGATCCGTTCACAGAGAGACTCTGCAGAGAAGCCTGCAAACTAGGGAAGGGAAAAAAACTGAGGGGAAGAGGAGGACTACGGTTGAGTGATCAGAGAAAGGAGGTGCTCATGAAATTTAGCATCTCCAAAACAGGGTTCCAGAAGGTACAATAACTGATTTGGATCTATATTTATGATCCTTCACCATCCAGGTCTAATTTCCTTCTCTACAACCCTGGCCCTCACCCTTGGTTCCTTTCACCAGCCCAAGCTCCTACCACAATGGAGTGCAAAGCTCCAAGGCGAGCACATGCCAGCATAGCAACCACAAGCTCCAAGATCATAGGCATGTAGATGGCCACTCGGTCACCCTTCTGAACACCTGTAGGAAAAGGACAGAGCAGAGACCATGGGCCTTTCCTGTTTTCCTTGCTCCCTCCCTCTCAGATGGCCCCTCCTAGCTAACTTTTCCTGTTCCTGTTACCAGATTCCTTCCATATCTTGTCCTTTCTCATCAATTCCCCAGATACTTCAGGGTTAGGTCCTCTAGTTCCTCTCCCATACCCATACTCACCCTGTTTACGGAGAACATTGCTGAACTGACACACCTGGACCAGGAGTTCACGGTATGTGACCTTGGTGGTCTCCCCTGGCTCATTGCCCTCCCTGAAATACACCAGAAAGGATCAGTAACAAGAGATGCATCTTATTCTCTTACAAGTAAGACAGGAGCAGTCACAAAATTCCATCTGCTCATACCAGTGCCTGACACTCTCCTGTCATACCTTTTCTGCTACATCTTCCTAAAAAAATTATAATTAACTAATTTTTAAATTTTATATGTATGTCTGTTTTCTCTGACTGAATGAATGTGTACTGCCTTGCATGCCTGTTACCACCAGAGGCATTGGATCTCCTGGCACTGACGTTACAGATGATTATAAGTTGTTATGTGAATGCTAGGAGTTCAAACCCAGGTCCTGTAGCAGAGCAGCCAGTTTCTCCTCATACCACACCATGAGCTGACTGGACTGACACCATGGCCTCTCAACATATTTTATATACAAATTTTATGAGATTTAAAGAGTATTATCTATCTCTGAATCTCTTCTCTTTTATCCTAGGGTTGCATTAAAGAGAAAGCACACAGCAAATGCACCTTGTTGTTGTTGCTAATGCTGAGTCAGAGTCTAATGCCTGGAACCCTCACTGCCTGCCTCTGCCTCTTGGACTAAAGATGTGTCACCTGTCCAGCAAAGTGTCAAGACTGAATCAAAACCTTGGATAGAGACTCACTCCTGTAATATCAGGGGTAATATCCAGTAATATCCCAGGAGACTAAGTAGGAAGTTCTCAAGTGAACTGTCTCAAGTTCAAGGCCAGTCTGGGTTCCATAGTAAGTTCCAGGCCAGTCAGGAGTGTGAAATCCTGTTAGATAGATAGATAGATAGATAGATAGATAGATAGATAGATAGATAGATAATAGATTGATAGATGATAAATAGATAGAAGATAGATAGATGATTGATTGATAGATGATTGATAGATGATAGATTGATAGATGATTGATAGATAGATAGACAGATAATAGATTGATAGATGATAAATAGATAGAAGATAGATAGATGATAGATTGATAGATAGATAGATAGATAGATAGATAGATAGATAGATAGAAGTATGATGGCAGTCATCTTCATTCTCAATACTTAAGAAGTGAAGGCAGGAGGATCAAGCATTCAAAGTCATCTTTGGCTACTTGGAGTGTTGAGGCTAGTCTAGGCTACATGATACCTTTCTCAAAAAAAAAAAAATGGGGAAACTGCTGTGGTATTTAGATATGGTGGTGCATGCCTGTAAGCCCACCACTAAGTAGGCTAAAGCAGAATCCCAAACTTGAGGCCAGACTGAGCTACTATAGAAAAAAATTAAGTGGGGAAAAGAAATTATATTGTTATTTAGAATAGGGTCTTCACATTGCCTGAGCCCTGTTACCTAAGGAATTTGTTTGAATATAGATTCCTAGACTTCAACTCAGACCTACTGAATCAGAATACAAAATCTATTTGTGTATGCATACACATGTGTGTGCACATGCACACACACACATATACACGCACTTGTTCTTTGACAATTTGAATAGGTACAAAATACATTCTGACCACATTCACCCCTCCTACCAATACTGACCCTTTCTTTCCTATTAATTCCCTTCCTGTTTTTATGTCATCTACTTCTGTTTTGTGACCACTGAGTTTAACATCTGCATGAGCAAGGCTGTGAGCTACCGACTGAAGCACAACCCTGTTACAGCTGGGACAAAAGTTTAAAAATCACTACCTTTGGACTTGAGGACATGGCTCTGTGATACAACACTTGCCCAGCATGTGACAGGCCCTTGACAATCCAAGGATCAGAAAATGTGGGTTGTGGGGGCAGTGGGGAACAAAGAGTCACTTTTTTAAAAAAGACAACTAATGAAACCAGGCATGGTGGACTGCATCTCTCATCCCAACACTCAGGAGATGAAGGCTAGATCTTAAATTCGAGGAAATCATGTGCTACACATAAGTCTTTATAAATACAGTTTGATTATCTTGTCCCCTCCCCCCTTTTAAAGAAAGGCACAAACCCATTTTATTTATTTACATCTGTGAGGGGTACAGCATCACACATACTCTGTGACCAGTGACCTTTGTAGGAAAGTTGCTTTGGAATTTGGCACAAACTACGCCATTGTTTCCATGAGCCTCAACTTTCTCCAGAGTACTCTGGTGCTATTCAGTTTGTCTTCAGGAGTAATTTTGTTGTGTCTTGCTTTATACACACAAATAAGTACAACTCTTGCCTAGACAGAGCTCAGTTTCATCTCAAGCATAACTATAATTGATTTTAAGTAGAGCTGAGTGCTTTCTTTGGTTCTAGACACCTTGGTTATAGCTAGCAAAAATGCCCTTGTCCCATAGTATTCCAGACATATTTGCCTTTTAGAAGTTCTGTTCCCATAAGACGGGCAAGTGCTTTTAATCCTAGCACTTGCAAGGCAGAGGCAGGTAGACCTCTACTAGTGTGAGGCCAGCCTGGTCTACATAGTGAGTTTCAGAACAGTCAGGGCTACACAGAGAAACCCAGTCCTGAAAGAAAAAAGGAGGTGGGAGGGAGAAGGGAGAGGAGGAAAAGGGAGATGGAGGAGTAGGAGAAGGAGAAGGAGGGGAGGGGAAGAAGAAGGAAGAGGGGAGGAAAATGGGGAAGAGAAATAGGGAGAGGGAGAGGAGGAGGAAGGAGGAAGAAGAATAAGAGGAAGAGTGAGAGGAAGAAGGAAGAGAAGGAGGAGGAAGAGAAGGGGAAGGAGGGGAGGAGGAGGAAGAGAAGGAGAAGGAGGGGAGGAGGAGGAAGAGAAGGAGGAGGAAGAAAAAGAGGAGGAAGAGAAGGAGGAGGAAGAGAAGAAGGAGGAGGAGGAAGAGGAGGAGGAAGAAGAGGAGGAGGAATAATCCTATTTCTAGCAGGCCTCAACATGAGCCCAGATGGTAGAAAGAGCTTTGTCCTGTTTTTATTGGTGGGTTTTCCTTTTCTTTTTAATATTCATGTATTTACTTGTGTGTGGACATACACATTCCATGGTGCTCATGTAGAGGTCAGAGTTGGTTCTTGCCTTTCACCCTGCTGAAGCAGGATCTTTTGTTTCTGCTGTGCTGTGTACTCCAGGCTAGCTGGTTCAATAGCTCCTAGGCAGTTCTCCTGTCTGTCTCCCATCTCACTCAGGACTGCTGGGATTACCATGACCACATCTGGCTCTTTATATGGGACCAGGACTTGAATTCAGGTCTCAGGAAGCACTGCTAGCCGCTAGCCTCTTAGCTATCTTACTGGCTCTTTTCTCTTCCCTCCTCCTCTCCCTCTTCCCTTTGTTTGTTGTGCTATAGGGTCTCACTATGCAGACCAGACTGGCTTCAGACTTCCCATTCTCCTGTCTGCCTCCTGACTGCAAAGGATGGATTGCAGGTGCGGCCTTCACACCTGCCTCACACGCTGTTTCGCCATCTCCCTTTTCCTTGGACAGGCCCAGGCTGAAATAGTCCTTATTACTTTGATTTCACAGAACATGATTAGTTTTTATAAATCTTTATTTTTCTGATGACTGAACAGAAAGTGTTAATCAGAGATCTTAATCAGAGATTTCTTCCTACCCTGTTTGGGTTCTGGGGATCAAATTCAGGTTATCAGGTTAGTGACAGGCACTTTTACATGCTATGCCATTTTACTAAAACCCTTTAGCCAATAAACAAACAAACAAACAAACAAATAACTTTTAAAAAGATTTATAGATTTATTTATTTATTTAATGTATGTGAGTACACTATAGCTGTCTTGAGACACACCAGAAGAGGGCATCGGATCACATTACAGATAGTTGTGAGCCACCATGTGGTTGCTGGGACTTGAACTCAGGACCTCTGGCAGGGCAGTCAGCACTCTTAACCACTGAGCCATCTCTCCAGTCCTAAATTACTTTTACTATAAAAATAAAACAATCTCTGAAATGAATGTACTTACTTTTTAATTCTAGAGGTAACATCTTTAAAAATACAACACTCGGTGGGGCTGGGAATATAGTCAGTTGGTAGCATGCTTGCCCAACATGCATGAAGCCCCAGGGGTCAATCTCCAGCAATGCATAAAATGGGTAGGCGGCAAATGCTCATAATCCTAGTGCTCAAATGGTAGAGGCATAAGGATCAGAAGATCAGCATCATCCTTGGCTACACAGTGGTTTACAAGCCAACCTGAGCTAAATGAGATCTTACCTGTGAGTAAATAAATTAAATTAAAAAATGAATAAAATAATTTTCTTTTCTTTTTGAGACAGGGTCTCACTATGCAGGTTTGCCTGGCCTATTACTCACTATATAGACCACGCAGGCTAGAATTAAACTCACAGAGATCCATCTCCTCTGCTTTTCCAGTTCTGGGATTAAAGGTTTCAACTCAGTAACATCAGCAATGAAAATGTCACCCACTTTCTATAACATACTTTCTATCTCCTGACTCCCTAGGTGTGGCTTTTGTTTGTTTGTTTGTTTTTTGTCATTCTTTCTTTACTTATTCAACAACTATCACACGCCATACACATGTGCAGAACAAGACACTGATGTACAATATTCCTGACTTTGTGGAGCTTGTATGCTAATGATATTGTAGGTAATAGACAATCAACAATTAAACCAAGATAATTTTAAGTTATGATAAGTATTATAAGCAGTAAAATAGTGATAGAAAACTGAATGACAAGGAAAAATATCTTTTAAATACACAATTTTATCTGGGCACAATGACATATTCCTGTAATCCTAAAACTCAGAAGGTTGAGGCTGAAGGATTACCAAATGTTTGAGGTCAGCCTGGGCTAAAAAAAATGAGACCTTGTTTCAACAACAAACACATACAAAGGAAGTACCATAATTACATGTGAAAATTTAGATATAAGAATACTTTTCTCACTTCCCTCTGCTATTTAATGATTTTAATAAGTAACATAAATATTTTTTAAAGATTTATTATACACCAGAAGGCATTGGATTCCATTACAGATGGTTGTAAGCCACCATGTGGTTGCTGGGAATTGAACTCCAGACCTCTGGAAGAGCAGTCAGTGCTCTTAACCGCTGAGCCATCTCTCCAGCCCCAAGTAACATAAATATTGCCTAAAGAAGTATGTACCCCAAGTGTCCCTCCCAATCATATCTCCCAATCCCCAACTGCTGACAACCACTGTTACTGAAACTTTGTATAACTTTCTATAGACAATATGTAGATAAGGCTACTCTTAGTGCGGAGAGCTTGTGTGGAGTGACCAAAATAATGACTTCAAAGGATGTCTATTCTTTTAGCATCATTCATAAGATCCTTAGGATACCAATGGAGACAGAACCTTAAAAATTGAACTTAAGATGTTAGACTTTAAAGAGATAAGCTCCTTACAGTCTAGCCAAGCATGGGGTAGTAAGGTTTAGGAAAAGGTGCTCTACTAAAGGGACACACTTGTTAGACAAAGATGTCTACGTAATGTATTCTTACATATTCTAATTTTCTATGCAAATGATAGAATTTTAAATTGCTTCTTTTTGAAACTGTAAACCGGTATAGCCCAGGGTTGCCTCAATATCTCAATCTTCTTGTCAGAGCTTCCCAAGGGCTTCTATTATAGGCATGTACCATCATAAACAAGCAGTTGGGTAGTCGTGTGTGTGTGTGTGTGTGTGTGTGTGTGTGTGTGTGTGTGTGTGTGTGTGTTGATAGGAATGTAAACCAGAGTCTCAGGCATGCTAGGCAAGTGTTCTACCATTGAAGTATAGCTTTAGCCTCTAGTTGTTATGTTTATGAAATAACTGAACAAATATTACATGTATAACTCAATCAGCTTGCTTTGTAAAAATGTATACATATGGCTTGCTGCCATTCTCTATCAAGAATGGTTTCATGCTCTTTATTTGCTATTTGTATGCTATGATTAATTTAACAAGTAATGCTTCAATAGCCATCTTTATTCATGTCATTTGCAAATATATCCATAGAATGAATTACTAGAAATACAATTTTAGGGCCAAAAGATACGTGAATTTTATATCTTGGTCACTATTAAGAGATGACCACTTTAGATAAGAGTCTAGGGAAGGCCTGGAGAAGTGCTATCTCAGCTAAGACCTCAGTAAGAAATAGGTAACCATGTCAACTCCTGGAACCAATATTCTGCACATAGAAAGCATCAAACAGAAAGGTATTGCGGCCTACTCAAAGAACAGGATGGAACTCAGTGTGGCTGGAATACAGTGAGTAACAGATGAAAACGAGAGCTAGGCATCAGCCAAATCAGGTAGGGCCTTATAGGAGTGGTAAGTTTACATTTTATCCTAAGTGTATTCTTTCTGGCTTTCCTTATACAAAACTCATGCCTACCTCCACATCTTAAATTCCATTTTACATGTTTGTGTGTGTTGGTTTGGAGAGGGCCATACTATGGTGTATGTGTGGAGGTCAGAGCACAACCTAGAGGAGTTGATGACTCAATACTATCATGTAGGTCCCAGGTCATCAGGCTTGGCGACAAGCTCCTTTACCCACTGAGCCATCTGCCCAGCTCTGTCATTGCTTGTACTCAAAATGATCCTCTTCCCTTTTCAGATGCAACACTATATAATAACCCCAACAAGCCATCTGTGCTCCCTTCCCCTTTACTATCCAGAGTACTTATGAAGGAGAAACTGAAACCTAGAGAGAACTAGCCAGCCAAGGTCACACAGTAAAAAGTGACAGAGCCAAGAATAGATCGTCAGATCTTCTGATTTCAAGTCAGGACTATTTCATCACAGTGTAAGGGACATGGACAGGCAAGGATGCCAGGCCTTTTCTTACTGAGAGAAGTTACTCAGAAATTATTAGCTTCTGTCCAGCTTCTGGCTTGATGAGTCAGTTGCTATCTTCTCCTTGGCTTTAGTCCTCCTAGGGCTGAGAGAAGCCAAGCATAGCAAGCTTACTAAAACGGGACGGAACAAGGACAGAGGGAGCTGGCAAATGGCCCTGAATGCCTGAAGCAGAAAAGCTGCCCACAAACAAATGCTACAGAAACTTCAAAACATCTCCACAGATGCTGACATGTGTGTCCTCATGCATGAATCCCCAGTGTGTACCACGTACCAGCTCATCTTTGTATATGCATTTGCATAAAACCATATATAGTAATATAGAAACACTAGTCACAACAGCCACCTGGTACATACACAAACACAAAGAAGCATGAATATACGTACCCAGAATTCAAACAGGTCTGCCTGAAAGTCCATTTACAAACCCCCCTGCAGGCACAGCTTGCCTTTTTTAGAAACTTTTCATCCAATCATTTTTTTTATTTTTTCATAAAACTTCCCATTACTTGAAATAATCTCCCATTGATCCCAATCATAACTAACAGTCTCTTTAAACCTCAGAAGTAGACCAAATTAATTGTTCTGTCCAGAGTTCAAAGATCCTAGTGGCTTTGTATCTTGAGAAGGCCAATTCTCACTCCTTTCCCCCTTCTGACCGGCCAGGGTTATTATTCGTGTACTTTACTGGAATGTAGGCTTGCTTCATTATAGCAAAGACCTACCCTGTCTTGTTCACTGCTATATCCCTAGCACTGAGAATAAGCTTTGGAACACAGATGACGAATGGGAACTGATGTGTACAGCTCATATGTTCACAGCCTTTTTGAACCCACATACACAAGTGTGTGTTCCTCTCCTTGGCTATGACACAAGCTATACATTATTGATATAGGTACATTACTCATTCCAGTGTCTTCTTTCTCTGTCACAGACACCAGGCTGGGGACCCTAGCTGGTCAGAAGGGGGAAGGGAATGAGAATTGGCCTTCTCAAGATACAAAGCCCACTAGCATCTTTAAACTCTTAATAGAACAATTAATTTGGTCTACTTTTGAGGCTTAAAAGACTATTAGTTATGATTGGGATCAAAGCGGGGTTTGCAAAACAACAACAACAACAAAACAAGTACAAAAAGCCACCAAAAACAAACAAACAAACAAAAACCAGGTACAAGGACCCAGAGTCCAGTCCTCTTGCTTCCACACTGGGAATTTCAAGATCAAAAATTAACAGGAACTGGGTTTGAGATGTAGCTCAGTGACAGAGCATTCTTCAAGCATTTACAAGGTCCTGTGTTCAACTCTTAGCACAACAGGAAAATAATTAATCATGTCCAGGTAAATGAGTGATTTAGGTCACATAACTGAAAGTTTTGACAGAAACAGAAAATTGTTTTCCTTTCTCTTAGGTTTTTTATGTGACAGCAACTATCTGTGTAGAATTATATTTAGCCTCAGTTTAGGGGTAACAATAGAGGAATCAACTAGAAACCACAATACATGTTTTGGCAAAAGAACCCATCTAGTACCTAAACTTAACTCATCTAGTATCAGTACTTAAACCAGTTAAGTCAATTTTTGTTCGATTGTTCAGTGTTGCCATTCCTTAAAGGTGGAATCTAAAATTTTAAGTACCAATAACTAATTTTCAAAAGTTTAAAACACTGGAAACCAAACAGAACTATTAATGAGAGATTTAACTGACAGATTACTGATCAGGAAATTCACCTGCAGTAAAGCTGTCCTCTACCTGAAGGCCATGTGACTAGAGAGAGAACAGAATACATGGTCCTTCTCAAGTTCCTCCTCTGGGGGATCTTTTCCAGAGTTTTTCTAAAATAGCCCTCATGTACACCCTCCAACTAATCCACTGTTAGTTACAAAAATATGTAGGCTAGGTGGTGGCATGCCTTTAATCCCAGCACTTGGGAGGCAGAGGCAGGTGGATCTCTGAGTTTGAGGCTAGCCTGGTTTACTAGGTGAGTTCTAGGACAGCCAGGGCTTGCCCAGGGAAACCCTGTCTCAAGCCCCCTCAATAATTACACATACATACACATACACACACACACACACACACACACACACACACAGGTTCAGTGGTTAAGAATACATATTGTTCTTGCAAAGGATCAAAGTTCCATTCCCAGCACCCACATCAGGTGGCTCACAGCGGTCTAGAACTCCAGCTTCGGGGAGCCAACACCTCATTCATCTCCTCAGGCACGTGCAGAGCTGCACGTACACAATGTTTTCATAATTATTTTTATTGTCCTTGTCAAAACCACTGCTATGTAAGTCAGGGGTGTTACTCCTTTGCTCAAAACACTCAGGGTGGTTCTCATAGTTTTGAGTCAAAGTCCAAGTCCTTCCAATTCTACTAATTCTTACATGATCTACTCCCTGTCTATATAGCCCCTTATCTTTCCTCTGCTTCATACACTTGGCTGTCTTAGTGCTGGTCAAAAACAATAAATCCGGGCTGGAGAGATGGCTCAGCGGTTAAGAGTACTGACTGCTCTTCCAGAGGTCCTGAGTTCAATTCCCAGCAACCACATGGTGGCTCACAGCCATCTGTAATGGGATCTGATGCCCTCTTCTGGTGTGTCTGAAATAGCTACAGTGAACTCATATAATAAAACAAATAAATATTTAAAAAAAAAAAACAATAAATCCCAGAATCCTTGTCCTCTACTTGTAGCACACTGTTTCCCCAGATGACCACAAGGCCTACTCTTTATCTTTGAATCACTGATGAAATGTTGGCTTCTTTTATTTATTTTGACTGGACCTCACTTTGTATCCAAGCTGGAGTAGAACTCATTATGTAGCCTAGGCTAGCCTTAAACTCACAGCGGTCCTGCCTTAGTCTCCCAAGTGCTGGGATTACTGGAAACATTGTCTGTTCAGTGAGCTATCACTGACCATCTCATGGACAAACACTCCTATCCTTCACAAGGAACATCCTCGAAGAAATCATTTCTAGCTCCCCTTTTCCTCCACTCACTGCCACAACTGAAAATTCTTTCGCCCTTCCAGTGCCTTTCACCTCATTTTCCTTGTGACACCATGACACATACAACCTTCTACTGCACTTATATGGGTCTAACTTTTCCTATTCATGTTCTTTCTCTGCCTCTTCCAATAAGGCCAGCATAATAGGGTGCTCAAGGTCATGGTCAAATCACTGGAAGACTGATAAGTGATTAACAGAGAAGACTAGAGATCCTCTCTTTCTTCTAGAAAGATCAGCATCAGATTGATGATTTTAATTTCTCGAAACTACAAGGAAAGCATAAAATAGGACCAAAGGACTGGGAGTACATGGGAGGTAGGCCTGGGCACTTACCCAGCATGCACTAAGATCTTCTATACTTTGCCTTCCAATAAAAGATAAATGGGAAATTTGATTTATTCATAGAACCAGTTGGGGGGATGTTCTACCCTAGTGAGCCAGGCTGTGCAAAGAACAAACACTTGATAAGAAGTCAAACCTGTTATGAGAGGAGCACTAGCCAGATGTTTTTCTGGGTAAAATAAAAGAAGCTGTTGAGGGGTGCATTCGCTCTCTTCACCACCACCCCACCTTCACCTAGCTATAGCCACTTTATTTATTGCCTGGATGATCACAATGGCCTGCAAACTGACTTCTCACTTCACTCTTCCCCCTTTGAATGTACACATCATTCAGAATGCTCGATTAAAACCATCAATCAGACCACACAGCCTTCTGTCTAAAAATCATCACTTGATTCTGTTATATAAGGAAGAAAAACCAAACTCCATACCGGGCCTCTTCCCCTTGTGCCATTCTCTCAATCTCCTTTCTAAGGCTCCGATCGCACCAGCCTTCTTAAAGACAGAACACCCATGCTCATTTACTATCTTCCACGTTTGGGTCCCCAGCTCCCACTGAAATATTTGGGTGCAGCAGCATGTTCCTGAAATACCAGTGCTGGTGAGAATGAAGACTTCTGGGGCTGTTAGCCAGCTAGTCTTACTGAATTGTCTGAATTGGTGAGCTCCAGTTTCAGTGAGTGACCCTGTCTCCGACACTAAAATAGCAACAGGGAAAGACACACAGTGTTGACCTCTTGCCTCCATATACACCTGCACACATACAAATACGGACACACCATAGAAACACACACACACACACACACACACACACACACACACACACAGCTGAGAGAAAGCTGTCTGCTTCCCCAGCACAATAGACGATAGCTCCTGAGGTAGAGGCCAAACAGTCTTGTTCACTGCTAAATTCCCACAGAGACTTGTTCATAGTAGGTACTCAATATATTTTTCTGAATGAGTTAATAAATATGAAAGATTTTTACTGGAACAAAGCAGGCCAGCTCTATGAGACTAGAAGTGGAATGTTCGATCTCTTTGGAGAGCTTGATATAAAGAAAGCCTTTCTGACTGTCAGAGGTACCGGAAGACAGACTATGCTGTTAGGAGATCGCTGACTCTGAGGTCGTGTAGAACTGAGATTTGCAGAGATAATAAAGAGCAGGTTCTGTCAAGAGAACCAAACAAAATCAGTATTTCTAAAAGTATGCTCAAATAATGCTAGTAATATAGATTCTAAAAACACACACTAAAGGGTCAAGAATAGGATTGTTCAGTTTGCCCGGGACAACTCTAGCCACTATTTTATACTAGATCATTCTCCAGAGAATGTGGCATTGGCATTTTTTGATTTTGGTTTTTGAGTCTTGCTTATGCAGTTAATGTGGCTTCAAACTCCTGGTAATTCTTCAATGAATGCCAGGATTATAGGTGTGTGCTATCACACCAATGCTGGACTTTTCATTTTACAAATTCCTCATATAATTTATATTCTTGAAGATTAACTGTAAGGCCTTTCAACTTCTTTTTTAGTTTTACTCATATTGGTGGTCAAACTCAGGGCCTTGTACATGTTCGGATCTAGAACTGAATTACAACTCTAAGCCTTGGTCTTCTGAAACCAGGTCTCACTTTGTTAAAGATTTATTTATTTATTATGTATAAGTGCACTGTCGCTGTCTTCAGACACCCGAAGAGGGCATCAGATCCCATTACAGATGGTTGTGAGCCACCATGTGGTTGCTGGGAATTGAACTCATGACCTCTGGAAGAGCAGGGCCATCTCTCCAACCCCAGGTCTCACTTTGTAACCCAAGCTCTCCTCAACCTGGGGGCTTATGAGATTGCATGCATACCGTTACATGCCTGGCAGAAGAAGAATTCTTCAAGCTGGGCATGATAGTGCGTGTCTTTAATCCCAGCACTCAGGAGTCAGAGGCAGGCAGATCTCTGTAAGTTAGAGACTAGCCTGGTCTACAGAGTGAGTTCCACAACAGCAAAAGCTACTAGACAGAGAAACTCTGTCTTGAAAAACAAAACAAAAATACTAAAAAAAAAAAAATACTTCAAAAGTATAAAATGAAGAAACAATATGAAAGAGTTCTATGACACACAGTGTTGCACAAATGTAAGGAACTCTGACGTAAGCATACCCTCAGGCCATTTTTCCTTTCTACCAAGGGACTAGGAGATGGAAACAACATAATTTGACAAATTAGCAGCCTAATGTTCCCCAGGGTATACTTCAGCTCTAACTGTAGCAGAAAGACCAACAGAGGCCTGGAGAGATGGCTCAGTGGCTAAGAGCACTGACTGCTCTTCCAGAAGTCCTGAGTTCAAATCCCAGCAACCCCATGGTGGCTCACAACCATCTGTTATGGGATCTGATGCCCTCTTCTGGAGTGTCTGAAGACAGCGACAGTGTACTTATAATAAATATATACATCTTAAAAAATAAAAAGAAAGACCAACAGAAAGGTGGAGGGGAACAAATCTCCAAAATTGAATTATAAATCACCCAGTTAAAGAATGGAGCTTTGGATATCCACCATTCTTTCTTACAAATGAGAACCCTAAGACACAAGAATAGGAAGAGATGGCCTTGGGGTTCCCTAGAACATTACATTATCCTAAAGTGGTGCCATCCAGCTTAGTAGCCATTAGCCATGTATGACAAATAAACACTTAAAATATGAGTAAAATCCGGAAATTTTCATTTATTTAATCTTACTTTAAATATAAATTAAATTGTGGTTGGTTGTCATCACACTGGACACAGCAGCTGGGTATTCTAAATGCCTATCTACTCAGGTATTTCCCTCCTAAATAACATGACCTTTTCCAAAGGGAGAGATTTCCAAAGCCAGCAGGAAAAGGTTAAGGAAGAAGATCAATGTGTTAAAGCCCCGAGAACTGTATGGTTCGAAAAAAAAGAAAAAAAAAAAAAAAAAAAAAAAAAAAAGAATTCAAACTCACAGAAATTTGTCTGCTCCTGTTCCTGAATGCTACAACTGGTGTGTCACCAACGCTCAGCCAAAAAAAATATTGAGAGATTAAAATTCTAGTTCCTCAATTTCTATATGTAATCTTTCCTAACGCTGACCTATTAGAAAATCTGGAGAGAATTCTCTTTTCTGCCCTCTTTCACAACCTTCTCTTATGCTTTAAAAAACCGCCAGTTTCTCTCCCTACCTCACATTATTATGGAGGTAGTTAAAACCTATGCCTCACGTATTCTAGGTGATGTGCTCTCAGCCGGTCTATAACCCCAGTGCTGAAAGAATCGTTCCTCAGGAGCACTCTCTCCCCATGTAATGACCATTTGAGACTCTTATAAAAAGATTCAGAAGTTTTATTTTCTGCAGATTCTGGTTGCAGGCTGGCAGAGCTGGAGAGATGGTTTAGCAGTTAAGAGCATTTTCTGCTCTTCCTGAGGACCCAGGTTCTATTCCCATCACCCATACGGCAGCTCACAACTATCTGTAAGTCTAGTTCCAGGGTATCTGATCCCTTTTTTAAAACCCTTCCAGTTACTGCTCACATGTGGTGCACAAACATACATACAGGCAAAACACCCATACTCATAAAATAAAAATAGATAAATAGCCTGGGTTAAGGTCCTGGATTTCTAGCACAATTTTCAAGTGTTTGCTTTTACATACAAAAATGCAGGATCCCCTAGTTTTGACTATGGAGTTACCAGACTTACATTTAGTGTTTATCTCTAATCCAATAGATGAATTTGCACAAACTCGCCTTTATTTTTTTTCCTCTATAAAATATGAGAGGAAAAGAGGATTGGAAGAAGGGAGTAGCTGGTGTTAGATGGGACAATCTTTGTGTATCTTAAGCTTGTTGATTCTTTTCTCCTCAGTGGTAGGGGAGCAGTTCTCCAAATTGGTTTCAAAGAAAATATGTAGATACAGAAAGGAAGAGGATGGAAACGAGCAGAATTTGGAGTCAGGTCAACAAATGCTCTTGCATTTCTACAATGGATCAGTGGGCTCATTCCTGGAAGATTCAGAGTATGAAACTTATATGGTAATTGAATACTTGCTTACATGGGGTAGAGAGAAAACTTAGCTGATACAGAGATCAAAGAAAAGTAATGCCATACCTGCCTCACATGTTGAGTAAATCAATCCAGGTGCAGCTGGTTCCTCACATGACAACACTATATAACCGTTTTAAAGGTCACCTTTAACCTGATCTCACAGCTACCTTAGCAATAGGCAGAACAAGTATTACTATTCTCATTTTTAAATTACAAGAAGTCCAGAGGAAGAGTTTGCCAAGGTCACCGAGGGGGCTAAATGTAAACTGGTACCTAGGGCCCAGGTTTTGGATTCCAGACTGTTTACTTCACTGCAGCAACCAGAGGATCACCACAATCTTTTCAGCTGACAATTTCCTGAAAGACCCACAACCTCAACCAAGCAAGGAAGATCTCATATTTCAACTTTAACAGTCCTTGATGAATGGTGAGATAGCTCAGTGGGTAAGGGTGCTTGCTGCCTAGCCTGCCATCCTGAGTTCAATTCTTGGAACCTGCATGGTAGCAAAAGAGGACTGCCTCCCACAAACTGTCCTTTGGCTTACACACACGCATTTACACACACAGATACACACACACGAGTCCTGGGCATTGTCAAGAGTCATGGGAGCACATGTATGGTTGTGTGCTCCTGAAGATATGCCCTCCACATTCCCATACTCCTTTAAAATAATCTCCTGTTGGGCTGGGGATTTAGCTCAGCGGTAGAGCGCTTACCTAGGAAGCGCAAGGCCCTGAGTTCGGTCCCCAGCTCCGAAAAAAAGAACCAAAAAAAAATAAAATAAAATAAAATAATCTCCTGCTTTACACTTGTTTCCTTATTTTACATTGACCCTAACAACTCGTTTCTAAACAAGATTGCAGCTGACAATCTTGTGAGTTCCACGGAAACAGGGACCAGATTTATCTTCTACTCACTGTACTACCTGAAACCTGTCTATAAATATTTATAAATATCAAAAGGTTTAAAACCTGCCACTAGAATGTAGTAGAATGGGTAGCTGGCCCTAAGCCTAGATGTCATATTTAGGATTGTCTGACTTGGTGCACACTAAGGTGTTAGGTTGGGGACTTCACTTACTTACTCATCAGGAGCAGCCGGGTCCAGGTTAGTGATGAGAGGCCTGTGTGACCGAATGGATTTTCATAAATATATATATATATCAACCACTGGTGTAAAACAAGTACAACCAATCTAGGTAAGTATCTTGGTTACATTTTGTTGTCTGTTAAGACTGAAAAGACAGTCTTTTAAGACCATGGGAGTCAAGGCTGAACTGAAGGACTAGTCTAGACTGAAGGACACTAAAAAGACAAAGGACATTACATATCACTCTATTGCTGGGCCCCCTTGCTATACAGGACACGACTGGAACAATTTCAACAAAGCGGCAATGGAGTCAAAAGATTAGATGGCAAGCGGTATGTGGATATGGATGTCCTTGTTTTGAGAGTCATGCTACAGTTATACAGGGAAAGTTCTTATTTGTATTACTCAAGTTGTTCAGGGAAAGGTTATTTCCATTGTATTTGCAACTTTTCTTTAACTGTAACAATTCTCTCAGTGTCATACGGTGTTTATTCATCTTAACCTTCAGCTAATCCTTGTGACAGTTCTGGTTTTGATTTTGTTTATAATCTTAGAGACTGAACCTAGGGCCCACATAAAAGCCACTACCACCAAGCTACAGCCCCAACCTTCTTACTTATTTTTACCAGGCTGGACTTAAACAAGCAGGCCTTGACCTCTCAATTCTACTGCCTAATTCTCTTGAGTAGCTGAGATTGCAGGCCTGTTCCACCCGACCTGGCTCCCCTGTAATCTTTCGAGATAGACAAGATTTGCTATCCCCATTTGAAAGATGAGAAAACTAAACCTCAAAAAGGATGTCATTACTTGTTTAAGATTCCAAAGCAACTAAGGCCTCTACCTACAAATCCTCGGGCTGGGCTTATCTTTTTAAATATACTCATAATCTAAAGAATGTTTATTTTTTTCAAAATATAAATCTGATCTATTGTAACCATACTTGAACCCTTCAGTGACTTTCTAACCCTTGTCACAACTACAACTTTATATATTTTTGTATGAAACAAAAAGTTCTGGTATTTTTCCCAGAACTCCTCCCCCAAGTATCTTAGCCATCTAGAAAACTAGAAATTCCATTTCATTTTTTTCCAGTTGATAAGACAAATGGGGAAAAACTTAAGAGATGTGTCTTTTGTTGTTGTTGTTTTAAGATTTATTTAATGTATATGAGTATACTGTCACTGTCTTCAGACACACCAGAAGAAGGCATCGGATCCTATTACAAATATTGTGACCCACCATGTAATTGCTGGGAATTGAACTCAGGACACTGGAAGAGCAGTCAGCCCTTCATTTTTATTGAAACACAGCTGCTCTCTGTAGCCCAGCCTCATACTCCTGTTTCAGTCTCCTATGGCTGAGATTATACACACTGACACCATGCTTGGCTCCTTAGAGATATTCTTTTTTAATGTATTTTTTACTTTTCACATATGCATGACAACACATGTGTAGAAGTCAGAGGACAAGGTGAAGGGGTCAATTCTTTCATGTGGGCTCTGGGGGTCAAGCTCAGGAAATCAGACTTAGTGGCAAGCACCACTACCTGAGGAGCCATATTGCTGTCTTCCTTGCAGGTTTGTTTTTACTTTAGTCTCTTATATACAAAGCCTATCTGTTACATCTACTGACTTTGCTTTCATAATATACAAAGTCTGCCCATTTTCCTTGACTTCTACCATTATCACTATTGTCGACTCTTTCCTGGACTACAAAAGTGCCTCTCTGCTGATCACCTATGAACTGCTCTACACTTGTTCTCAAGTTAAAGAAAATTATTTAATGAGTAAGTGTATTTCAGTTAAGGAAAAGATACTACTCTATTACAATTTCACTTTAATATCTTTAGCTTTATAAATAGTAGTTGACATTTCCAAAAGCAGCTCTTTTATACTCTTTTAATAAACTACTTTTTTTCTTTTCTTTTCTTTTTCTTTTTTTTTCGGAGCTGGGGACAGAACCCAGGGCCTTAGCAAGCGCTCTACCACTGAGCTAAATCCCCAACCCCTCTTAATAAACAACTGAATAGACAAATGACCAAGTGTCAGAAAGGCAAAGGCATGGTGTCTACAAGACAGAATGTAAATTGTCTCCTTTCAAAATAAGTTATAATTACTTTAAGACCCTGGCCAAGTCATTTATACTGTTTGAACCACAAGCTCCAAAATGCTATGAACTGTATCCAGGTTAAAAAAAAATAAGGGGACAAACATAAGTACAGCAATGGGAGACATAGCTTATTATTAGAATAAGTAAAGAAATGTATAGCCAGGAATAGTGGCACATGCTGGTAATCTTGGCACTTAGGTGGCTGAGGCAGGAGGATTTCTGTAAGTTCAGTACCATGTGAGTCAGGGCTACACAACAAAGACCCTATTTCTAAGGAAGAGAAACAAGTAAGAAATGAATCAATCAGCCTCAGAGAGTACAGAGAGTTGTAAGAAGCTGAATGGTCAGGCACAGCTGCCTGTGTAGCTAACATCACTATAATCATGAAAAGTCAAAACATGGGAACATTGAGATAGGAAGCAGACCACAGCTGGAATATGAGAGATCTTAGCCAACTAGAATATGTCTGAGGAAACTGGCTAATGATAAAGGGATTATTTAGGAAACTATATCATGTGAAGAACCAGAGAATGTGGACTCAGTATTACCTCATCCATAAAACAAAAACACTACAAAAGACTAAAGGTTATTTTTTACATGAAATAAGCAAGTTCTCACACATATATCACAGACTCCACAGGAACATGGGAAAGGAAACAGTGCAATGTGACTCTGGGATTCCCTCTGTGCTCCTACAAAAATTAGTCCACTTCTCACAACAATCTGTGTGATAGACACTGTTATCCCCATTCTACAGATGGGAAAACTAAGACTTAAAAGAGGTAAGGTAAGTTAATGTGTATGGTGATGGGCCTCGTCTGGTAGCCACACATTATTGAAAACACCTTGCAGAGTAACTCTGTGGTTTTGATTTATTTACAGAATTATGTCTAGGTTTGTCAGAAGGAACTACAAGACAGTTAACAAAAACCATGAAAGATCTAACAATTTTTTTTTACCTTCCATATTGCACATCCGTATAGAGCTCTTTAGGGACTGAATCTGGTTTGAACTCATTAATGTTTAGGGAAGGTGCTAGAATTTGAGAAGCAGGGAGAATCCATAAACTCTAAAAGTGATCCTAAAGTAAAATGCTCAAAGAATTAGAACTCAAAGATCCTAGATGTGGAATTTTGAAGTTGTAATCAGTATGCTCATAATTCAAACAGAAATAAAAGAAGCCCAAGATAAAAACTAGGATGACTAGATTAAACATTAGCTCTTTCTAAAGGGCCATCTTGTGCCAGTGAGATGGCTCCTCAGATAAGGACACTTGCCACCAAGCCTGACGACTTGTGTTTAATCTCCAGAACCCACATGGTGGGAGAGAACAGACTGTTGATGGGAACAGAAGAGAAAGATGTCATTTTAGTTAGTTAATGGAAGGAAACGTATTTGTAAATATGAATGGAACAGAAGAAAGGAACAAAGAGAAACGAAACAAGAATTCTGTGTAATATATTAGTTTTCACGGACACATGCTCAAGGGTTAAATGTGTCCTCTAAAACAAGACTTTGCCCATAACTTCTCTGTCACTAGCTTTGTCTTAGTGTGGTAGGTAGGAATGGTAGTGATGGTTTACATGATTAGTTATTCAGGGAGAGATAACAAGTGAAATAATTTATAGGTAGCTAAAGGAGTGAGAGCTGTATGCTAAGGACACTGAGGGACAGTAACTGATTTGTCGATGGAGCCTATATAATGGCTCAAGAGCATCCTTGGCTATGAGGCAAGTTAAAGATCAGCCTTGGCAAATAAGGTTTATGAAAAGAAAGTGGGAATAATGGTTGATGACGGATATTTGTCAAATGTACTAGAATTCTATCACTAGTTTACACTAGGAAAGGTCCCCAGTCACCAAAGCCCAACAACTTTGGTACTGTCTACCTGTCTCCAGCATGCAGTTTAAGCATCTCAACCCTGAATAACAAACTCATTTCTCCCGATTCACACTCCTGTTACCACACACGTTTTCTGTTCTTGGCCCAGTTCCAGATTAACCTTAAATCTAGCTGTGGCCACATCATTCTTCTTTATAAGGATCTTTTAATCTTCCACTTCTGGACCTTATCCACTATCTAAAAAGTGTTGAGGTCAGCAAGCTAAAAACCTTCCAAGACAGCAAATTCCATGACTCTTTACTCATAATAGATCCGGATTTTGAGCACTTTCACAACTGCAACTATTACCTACATCACCGTGCCTCACCTAGATTTCTACTGTGCCTTGTAATTGGTCTCACAGCTTCTACACTTTATTCTTACTTTAAAAGATGGGTCCTAAGTATAATCCAAGTCATCTCCACGTCACTGATGAAGACTGTCTAGTGCATTCCCATTTCACCATGTGTAAAAAGTCACATTCCATATTAGCTTTCATGGTTCTGAGTACATCCCCTGACCCTCTCCTTACATGGCTTGAGCTATACTAACCTACCAGTCTTCAAACACGCCAAGCATCAGCACACACTTACTCTTCCATCCATCTGGAACATTTCTCTTCTCTAGCCCAATTATCACTGGTGTACTGCATCATTTCTCTCAAATCTCTGCCCAAATGATGTCACCCTATCAAAGCATCCTTTATCAATCCTATCTGTACTGTCATTCTCTTTCCTAGTGATTAGTGTTTGTATATATCATTTACATACAAATCATTTTTATCTGTTATATTTGTGTGTGCCATTTACATACAAATCATTTTTATCTGGTGTGTGTGTATGTGTGTGTGTGTGTGTGTGTGTATGTGTGTGTGTGTGTGTTCTGAGAACTGAATTCAAGTCCTTGTAAGGAAAATGCTTTACTGAGCTATATCCTCAACCCCTATTTGTCATATTTTGTTTGTTTTCTATTTGTCTGTTTACACATTGGGGAGAGCTTTTGGTGCTGCTCATAGAAATTTTGGCAAGTCCCCGTCACTGGGCCCAAAGAAGTAGGCTCAGATAAGAATATTCACATTTGGGCTAATGCAAAGATCAAGGTAAACACAGCCAAGGAATGTGTGACTCCCCTTTTGTCTTGATAATCCCATCAAGCCCTCAGACCCAGGACTCTGGGGACCTTATTGCTTTGTTTGACTGCTGCCTGGTGTGATCTCTTTGTCTTTGATCTGAGAACTGGCCGTATTCTTTGAATGTACCTAGCAGACTGAGAAAAAATGAAGCTGCTTCAGCCTCAGCACTGGCTGGAGTCATGTTATACTATTGTCTAATTGTCTTTTTTCTTCTCAGTCCTCACTCTCTCCCTCGAGACCCTGTTGACTGACTGTATTGGCTTGGTCAACCAGTGCCTGGTATAGTAAATTCTCAAGAAGTATTTGCTAAGTAAATCAGTTGTTCCTTGCATAAACCTTTTGGTCTAAGGAGACTTGTTAGCTTTTGTTTTGTTTCTCACCCAACTTTTTTTTTTCAACTTAAAAAAAATTAAAATATAATTATATCTTATTGTTCCCTCCAAGCCTTCTGATATGCCCTCTATGGCATGTGAGTCCCACTCAAATTCATGGTCTTTTTGAAAAATTCTTATTATTTTATATATGTGAATAAGTACATAAATACAACCTAGTGAGTAGGGTTGCTTGTATGTATAAGGTTTCATATCTGATCACTTGCTGAGACTTGATGTTTTTACTGCCAGAAATACAGTACTAGTGATGAACAGCCACTGAGCCCTTTCTCCATCCCAGGATACTGGATACATGAGTTTGCTCCCCTATTTAATTTTATTCAATTGACAACTCCATAATATAAAAAGCTATTTTATGTATATTTTATTTTTTGCTTTGGGTTTTTGGAAATAGGGTCTCATGCAGCTGGGTTGGTTTCAAATTATCCACGTAGCCAAGCCTGGCCTTGAACTCCTGGTCTTTCTGCCTCTACCTCCTGAGTTGCTGTTGTTTAGTTTTTTGTTTACTTTTTGGTGGCAAATAATTTTAAATATCTATTTAGTCTCTCCAAATAGAAGGTAAACCCTAGAATGCCTGTGCCTAGAACATTTGATCCTGATTTAACAAATCTTATCTGGTTTGTTTTTTCTTTAATTTTACTTTAAAATAAATATATTTGACTAGCATGGCTAATGTCTCTTTTATCTATCACAGTCTAATGTTGTCAATTTGAACAAGTCAGTATCATAGTAAAGAAAAGTATAGTTGGCTAGTAAAATTACCTGAGATTAGTCTTCTTTTTATCTTCAAAGAGGTATACAGCCCTCTCAGAAATCATTTTCCTCTCTAGCTAATCTTAGATATGTTAATCTATAAAGAAAGTTGACCTATGTAGATTCTAGCAGGCACATAGAGGTCTAAAAATAATTTAATTCCATAAACATTTATTATGTGCCAAGCCAAAGCAAAAGGCCAAATTCTTCCTTGTGGTGGTTCTGTTTTAGCTAACTAGAATACATTCTAGAGGGTGTTATTTTCCTTGTGGATTACTTCAGGGCATAAATATGTCTCAAATGAACTACAAATGTGTTATGGTAATAATACTACATTCATCTAAATGACACCATTTAATCCAAGAATGAAGCAATAAGAAAAGAACACTTGCCAGATACGATTACTCATGCCTGTGATCTCAGGATCTGAGAGGCTGAAACAGGTACAGCAGTTGCTTAGCATGGACAAAGTTGTGGGTTTGGGTGCCATGATTTTGAAACCAAAACGGGTTACATAATGAGTTCCATAATAGCTTGGCTGAAATAGCAAAGATCCTAGAGCTGGAGATATAGGTTAGTGGAAGAGTACTTGCCTTAACAGCACAAGGCCCTAGGTTCAAATCCTAGAACTGCCAGATAAAAGGTCACTAAAAATTTTATTTTTTTAAAGTATCAACAAAAAATAAAGCAGAAAAAAGGTGGACCCTAAGAGAGAAGACTTGGTGGGGATGGGGAGAAAGAAGAATTTTGGGAAATTCTGAGTATATGATAAAAGCAAATGGTAGAAGAAAAAGATGGTAAGGTAATTGCTAGCGTCAGAGAAAACAAAAGCATCTGTGCATGGAAGGAAATGCGGAAGGCTGGGGTGTAGCTCCATTGGTAGGGCGCTTGCCCACCATGGACAAGTCCCCAGCATAAGCTGGGCATGGGGGTACAGGTCCTAATCCCAGGACACAGGAGAGCAGTAGAGGAAAGCAGAGGAAAAGGGATCAGAATCTCTTGGTCATCCTCACTGCACAGTTATTGAGCCTGAGATACCTGAGACCCTATCTTGGGGGGAGAGGGGGGAAGGGAGGGGAAGGGAAGGGAGGGAAGAGGAGAGCAGAGGAGCAAGAAAACAGGAAATGAGGGTTGGGGGTTTAGCTCAGTGGTAGAGCTCTTGCCTAGCAAGCGCAAGGCCCTGGGTTGGGTCCCCAGCTCCAAAAAAAAAAAAAAAAAAGAAAAAAAGAAAACAGGAAATGCCATCTTAATACACTTACTCCACTGCTCTGATAAAGACTGTGGTCTGAAATTAATTTTAAAATTATGAAAGGAAGAAGTTAGAGGAGAATTTGAGGTTTAAATTCTCATCCATGAAAACAAGAAGCCAATCTCTTCTTTAAAGACAATTAAAGGGGGTCTGGGAGTGTAGCTCAGTGGTGAAGCTGTTCCTTAGCAAAAGTTTAATCCCCAGCACCACAAAAAGCAGCAGCAGTAAAGAAAGAGGAGGAAGAGAAGGAAGAGGAAGTGGTGTAAGTATATTTACTTTGTTGGGCCCAAGAAGGGAAGCAACCATATATGTGGCATATTTGCACTTTATTTTTTATTATAACATGTAATCCACTTGTAGTTTAAACATAAAAGAACTGAAAATCAATTGCCCACTGTACTTTCTTTCGTTTCTCTACCCCTGTATTCATAACACCTAATACGAGGCTAATATCCATTATCTTTTTACAATTTTTATTAAGTGTGTGTGTGTGTGTGTGTGTGTGTGTGTGCATGTATGTGAGTGCATGCACACACACGCACACATATGAATGCAGGTACCTGTGGCATCTACAAGAGGGCATGAGATTCTCTGGAACTGGAGTTATGGGCAGTTCAAGCTACTTTATGTGGGTACTGGGAACTGACCTTGGGCCCTTTGCAAGAGCAGTATGCTCTCTTAACCACTGAGCTATCTCTCTAGCCCTGATATCCAGTATCTTTAAAAATTATTGAACAAGTGATGGTGTAAAAGCCAGGTAAGGCTGTCTTACCATAGAATTAATTGCACCGGAAATGCATTTGCAGATTACTAATGCAGTGCTTCCCAAATTAGTGTTCCATTGAATGCTACTTCTTAGAGACAGTGTTAACATACATTGGGGTCCCACAAAGACAAGTTTGAGGGGGTAGGCATGTGAGGGTAAGTCTGGGAGGAATTAGGGGGAAGATTGGAATTGAATACGACCAAATATATTGTAAAAATGTTCAAAGAACTAATAAAATATATATTTTAAAAAGAAATTTTGCTAGGCATAGTGGCTTTTGTAGTTACTGTGGGCATCAAATACGTTCTCTCTTTTCTTTTTAAAGATTTACTTATTTATTTTACATATATGAGTACACTGTCACTGTCTTTAGACAACCAGAAGAGGTCTTCAGATCCCATTACAGATGGTTGTGAGTCACCATGTGGTTGCTGGGAATTGAACTCAGGTCTGGAGCTCTTAACTGCTGAGCCATCTCCCCAGCCCAAACACATTATTTCTTACGCCGCTGAACACAGTATCTAACAGTTAACTCAATCAAAGGTAATCATAACAGTGATAGAGTTGGTGAAAACCTAACCCTCAATTTTTGTCCAAAAGCAACCTAGTCCTGTTCTCTCCTGTATATCTATTCTCCTTATCTCCCACCATAAACTAAGAATAGGAGGACCACTTGATTTTATGCTGACAGTTACCCAGTAGTTATGTGACTGGAAGAAAATAATTTAACTTCCTTGATTTATTTTTCTTTACTGAAATATCAAATTAACGATCCTTTGTTTACTCTTTTTGGTTACTGTAAGCATCAAGTAAATTTATGGAATTTGACACACTTTGTGACAGCCCAGTGTGAGTAGCATACCACTGCAATTCCATCAGTTTGGAGGCTGAAGCAGGAGGGTTGTTGCAAGTTCAAAACTAGTTTTCATTACATAGAAAATACCAGACCAGCCAGGATTTTACAGTAAGACTCTGTCTCAAGGTATCTGGCGTTGCAGGTATGGGGTAGCAAGATATCGACAGGTAAAAGGCATTTGTTCATAAGCCTGATGAAAGTATTCAGTCCCTACATCCCACAATGTGAATGACAGAACCAACTCCTGAAAGGTGTCCTCTGACCTCACACTCACATGCCATCCACACACAATTAGTTAATTTGAATAATTTTTAAGATTTAAAGATAAAGCACATGGTGAATCATAAAACACTATATAAATATGAGATTGTTCTCTGCCATAGACTATAAATATTTTTACCAGTAAAAAGCAACTTTGTCGCCAAGTTTTTTCTCATGGACATTTCTATCCAGCACATTGTAGCAGATGTTTGTGGTTGCTCCTTTCATCCACTCAGTGAATATTTTCCCTTTAGTCACATCGAAGTTGTACTGGAGGAATGGGCCAGGGCATGGGGTTTTCCAGTAAAATTCCTTGGCAATGTTTCCCCAAAACTCTGCAACAAAAAGAGATGTCCACAAACCACTAAGTATCAAACATATTTATCATCAGATGCATTGCTAGTATATGCACAGGACCAAGTTACAATCACCCCATCCCAGGACTCATTATCTGTCATCTATTGCTCTCCCACCCACAGGCTATTCCCAATGTTGATCCTAATTGTTCCTTGTACACTCAAAACTGACCATCCAGAGCCAAGAATGGTGCCCTATGCCTATCATGATCCAGGCACTTGGGAGGTAGAGGCAGAAGTAACAGGGGTTCAAGGCCATTCTTTACACAGGGCGTTCAAAGCCAGCATGTTCTATATGAGACCTTGTCTCTAGTACACACATACACACTCAAATATATCTATTCAGATTTTACCACCTATTTAAATCATATCCATGCAGTACCTAGCACAATGACCAGTATCCAATAGGCAATCAATAAAAAACAAATTCTTCCACATAAAGTCTTCCACAATCCTCTCTTCTCCTAGCTTATTCACTGTCTCTTAGCTGTTGTTTATTGAGCATTTCCTCCTACAACTGCAGGTTACTAAGTCAAGATTTGAATTTCCTTGAGAAGACATTCTCACTAATTGTCAAAAGATAGGTATACATTTTACTCTGGAACCAAATGAAAATGGTACGAGAGGAAACCAAGTGAGGTTTGAAACTATTTAATAATAGAGAAACTATTTGAAGCTGAAACACTGAAAATAATGAAACTAATGGCATAGTTATAATTGACAATATAATTGAAAACTAAATCACATGGTATGCCACCTTTCAAACTATTAAGGAAATAAAAATCAAATAAACCCAAGGTACTACTGTGTGTATACCTATAAGACAAGATATATTTTTTTTAAATTTAACTCTATGCTTGGCTACATGAGATCTGTCTAGGATCAGATGCATTTATACATCATCAACACTGTAAGAAATATCTAGCAAAGAGAAGCTATAAAACTTTTTAGAATCTTTATTTGCTAACTTAATTTTGGAAAATACATATGAATATAAATATATATGTACACACACACACACACACACACACATATATATATATATATATATATATATATATTCATTCCATGAAAATAACCCCAAAAAGGTTTCTATAGCAACACTACAATAGTGAAACTGGAAAAGGTACAATGATGTAGGCCTGTAATCTTACTGCTTGGAAGATAGAGCCAGAGAATCAGGAGTTCAAAGCCAGCCTTAGCTAACAGGAAACTTTAGACCAGCCTGGGCTACATGAAACACTATAAAAAATTCATGAGTAATAAAAATAGGGCTGGAGAAATTGTTCAGTTTGTAACATGATTGCCACACAAGCACGAGGATCTGGCATAGTGGCACTCACTTGTCATTCTAGTGCATTGAGGGCAGATGCAGGTAGATCTCTGGGGCTTGCTGAGCCACCAAAGTTGTCCTCTAGTCAACACACACACACACACACACACACACACACACACACACACACACACACCTTAAAACAAACACCAAAGTCCAACAAAAAGTAGTAAAAAGTAGTAACATAGACACAATAAAATACTGAAGGATCGTTTTCTAAAGAAGCCGGCCAGGACTATGTACCAAGACTCTCACACATACACACATGCTCATAACGTTCTTGGCAATGACATATGAAAGCAGTGCTCCCGGAATATCAGCCTGATAGTGTTAGATAAATCTACTGGAACAACTGAAGGTGTTAAGACTAGGGAGGAGGACTAGGGAGGAGGGGACTAGGAGACTGCTTCCTGCTTTGACTTAAAGTGTGTGTGAGAATGGGTCAATCCGAGAGGTATTTTGAAGTTGTATTGGACAGAACTTGGTGAAACACAAATTGTGCAGTCAGAGAATAGCATAATATTCAGAATATAGGTTCTCTAGTCAAGGTGATATTGGTTTAAATCCTAACTTCAGGAAAGCCTTGCTTTATGACCTTGAGTGCATTAGTCTTTCTAAGCTTCAGTTTCCTTCTCTATAAAATGTGGGTTGTACCCACATCAAATCAAACTGAAATACTGCTTAGTAAACAATAATAATTCATAAGGTATAAAAAAAGATATGAGAAAGGGGTTGGGGATTTAGCTCAGTAGTAGAGCGTTTGCCTAGCAAGCAAAGGCCCTGGGTTCGGTCCCCAGCTCCGAAAAAAAGTAAAGAAAAATAAAAAAAGATATGAGAAGATGATGATAGAAGAAATTTATGGTTTAGGATAATGCCATTGACACTACCAGAAAACAGAAAATTAGGGCAAGCAAGAACTAAACTATGGAGGAAAGCAGGTTTGGTGGTAAACCTCACTCCCAGTCTGGTTTTGTTCAGTGTAACATCATCAAGGTATGTGAAATACGAATGGTCTATAGTCCTGTGAAACTTGGGAACAAAATGTAAGTGAAAAACAAGGGGTGAGGCTATATACATAGAATAGGGTTATTGTTTAGTACTAGCTTACCCCAGGGAAATAGATGGAAGTCATGATAAAGGAAAATACACAGAAAGAGAAGGGAAAAGACACCCGAGGACTCAAAGTTGGATGCCACTTGTAGCCATGAACGACTTCTCATTTGATTCAATACTATTTTGCATTAGTATCTGCCTCACCCACATTGTTGTTAAACAAATCATTACTTATTTAATGGCTTCTGGGTATCAAATATTCGATAATGGACCCACTTGAGACTTCTTAATTTATGAGTCTAGTGTTATTTTTCCTATCTTAGAGATGAATAAATTCAATACAGATTTTTAAATCTGTCTAAGACTGTAAGCAAAGCTATTTATGTATTTTTCTGAGCAAATACCACACTGCCTCTCAACCAGGATGTGGTGGTGGGGTTTTATTATTATTCGTTTTCTGTTTTTAACAGGGTCTCACTATAGAGCCTTGGCTGTTCTGGAACTCTCTATGCAGACCAGGCTGGCCTTGAACTTACAAAGACCTGCCTCTGCCTTCCCAGTGCTTGGGATTAAAGGCATATGCACCAGGCCTGGCTAGGATGTGGTTTTACACCCTAAACTGTCCTGACACTTAAGAACATGTCAAGGTATAGAATTATCTCTCAGAATCTGAGTTACTAGAATTTAGATCCAAATTTATTTTTAAAGCAAAAAAACAAAGAAACAAAACCCCCAAAACACCCCCCCCAATCGGCATATTGATAACTTGTACAATTGTGTATTGGGATTGCTGTTACTTTACAGAGGCAGGCTCCTAGATGGGAAACAGACCTTGCACTGATGTTGAGCAAAATGAGATGAGCACATTCGTTAAAGGTCTGCAGGAGGTAATTGATGAATTGGAGGCAAAAGTGATTCTCTCTTCTGGGCCCTCCTTCCCTCAAGGTTCACCCTTGCTTCCTGGAGCCCTTCTTTTCACCTCAAGGGCTCTCTTTCTCCTGGAACTTTCTCCTCACCGAACCCCGCTTCCTCTCACAGAACCCGCAACTCCTCATGAAAACGCACATCTCACAAAACTGCCAAGTCGCCAGAGAGTCCCCCAACTTGTAGGAAGTCTCGCCTCACAGATCCCTCCTTCTTCTCACGGAACGCCATCTCTTCCGAATCCCTTTTCCATCTCCCTCAGGGACCCTCCATCTCCTCCCTTTCTAACAGAGCTGGGTAAAATCCCCTCCGGCTCCCGCTCCTCTGCTCACTGGCGCCACCAGGAGTCGCCCGGGCCCAGCCTCACCCCGTGGCTCCTCCACAGAACGCCGGTGCAGCTCGCGGTAGCGCTGCAGAGAGGGGACGTGCGCCGAGCGTCTGACCTCCGGCGGCGGGGACCAACCCCGCACCCGGCCCTCGGCGCCGGTCTCCTCGCGAGCCCGGCTCCCGCTGCCGCTCTTGCGCCGCTCCTCGGGAAGCCCCATCACGTCAAGTTCTGAGCACCTTGGCCGCCGTTGCGGTCGCTGCGGGTGCCGGGGCGGGGAAAACAGGTCGACCCTAGAGGCGGGGCCTCGGGTGAGGGCGGAGCCTGAGGCTAAAGGCCGAGCTCTAGGCATCCAATAGTGGGTAGGGCCATGTGTGAAGGGGCGGGGTCAGCAAAAACCGCTTTAGAAAAACCAGGGGGTAAGGGCGGGGCTGACTTGCCGGAAGGGGTGGAGCCGTAGTCAAAGCTGAAGGAATGGTCGGGAAATGACAGGAGAGGGGTGGAGCCTTGGAATGACAGAGTAGGGGCGGGGCCAGAGGTGACAGGCGAGAAGGCGGGCCCGTGGAGTGATGGGGTGTAGCCCGGCTGGATGTGACAGGAGAGGAGGCAGGGCTGTGGAGTGACCAAGTTAGGGTCTTGGAGTGACAGGGGTTGGGTTACGGCGCCGCGCGGCTTGAGACGTGAAAGGCTGGCTAATAAGAGGCATTGTGTCATCTGTTGTGCACTTACCATGGTCTGATTGCGCGATCCTGTCACTCCAGAGTTGGATAGCCAGGGTGGAGTACAGTTCCTTCTGGGTGACACTCCTGCAGGTCTCCCACAGAGCAGCACTCCTATTCCGTTCCCATAAAAAAATTTCCTCTGCGACTCCTGGATATGACCCTTCCTGCCAACTTGGGTCATTCTGATTCTCTTCCACCTCTTAGGAGATGTCATTCTTTTTGCCTCCATAAATCTCCATCCTGATCTAAAGCACAAGACTCTTAAGTGAAGACGAGGAGGATCCTTCAGATCTTGGCCCCAAAAGCACAAGATCTCTTTGCACTAAAGGTAAATTCAGGAAAGGAAAGAAACTTTCACAAAGTCGGGGAGCAAATAATGATCAAGTTAGGGTCAAGTCTGAGCTCTCATGTTTTCTGTTTTTACTAACACAAACAAAAGCTAGATCTTGTAAAATGCAGGGTCTATGCAATAGAAAATAATGCAAGTATAAAAAGGAAAAATTTACCTTCTTTAATTTCACCTAAGTACACTCCTATCTGCCACAAATTGAGTTTACTTACCTCCGACTTCCCTTTATCCTCTTCACCCCAAAGGAAGCTGATAACTTCCTACGGTTATCACCAAGGACTACCTCATCTAACAACGCAGAGTGTCAAGACCAGGATCTTTAAATATTTAGTTACAGGAGTGGATCTGGGGTCTGAAGCAGGCAGCTCCTGCCATTTAATGTCTACTTAGGGCTTGTGACCCATCTACCCACCTGCTATCCTCATCTTTGTCCAACTGACCATACACTTAGCCCACCCTAAACTGTAAAATCTCCTCATGCTCAGATATAGGAGCCAGAGCCTATCCGATCCTCAGGGCTCACTAAGCACATACAGACCTTGTAGAATAGACAAGGGTCTCAGTGACAGATACTTTGTCCAGGAGACATAACCCCTCTAAACAGATACACACGTCATTGAAATTACATGACCTATATATTAAGAAGGCAGAGATTTTTCTGGAGGTCTCAGACCCCAATGGGAAAGTCCTGCTTTAGGATGCAGATGGTATTACTGGAGTAAGAAACAGGGGATAAAGATTTCACTAAAGATATCTGGACACTGATGAGAGGACTCCGTCCTCACTGAGGAGCCTCCACATACACTGAAGGAGTGGACAGCACCCAGATGACACAGATCAAGGATCCCTATAGATCTCACTAATAAGAACCTCTCTGTGGGGAAGAAGACATAAATAAGTTTGCCTATTGATCTGAAGACGGTCATCCCTTATTCGCAGCTCCACTGCCCAGCTCTGACAAGCCGTCATTCCTAAATCCTTCTCCTGAAACTGTTCCCTATCTGCTGCTGCCCCCTGCTGTCTACAAGTAACACGGCTGCTCAATGTTCCGTGGTAAATACTAAAACAGCTCAAGTCACGCTGAGCCGGGAGCCAGGGATCAGGAAAGAAAGGAGCATTGCATATCCACAGCTTCACCAACCCCATTTCCCTGTCTGTGGACCTAAGAGTAGAAGTTTGGACTCATAACTTTCATTCTTGGCGCTAGGAGAGCAGTTCCAGAGACGGGCTTAGCAAGCACCTAGGGTTCAGAAACCCGTTTTCATTCTTACCTTTCTTTCCCCCTCTTCTTTCTTTGCTTCTCCCCCGCCCTCCTCATCCTTTTCTTCTTCTTCTGATGCCAGGCGTCAACCCCTCACACAGGCAAGCACTCTACCAATGAGTTACTTCCTAAGCCCCTGTTCTTACCCCACTGTCCTGCTCTACCACACCATTGTTACTTTTCCTTTAGCTCCAGAACCACATCAAGAGCTCTTTAAAATGCCAAAGAACATTAAGGTTCCAAAGACCATGTTCAGGCCTACTAGGTCACATTTTCTGAAGTGGAATCTGAGGATTTGCTTCTAAAAGTCCTAAAGTTGGGGGTGGGCTTTCAGGAGGGGCCAATCTCCCATGCTGATACGTCAGGACGGTTCCAGAAGGAGTTAGGATTTAAAAGAGAAATGTGAGCAATTTGGTGGGGGCACAGAGAGGGATTCGAGATCGAAAGAGAGGTTCAAGAAGGTCTGCAAATGAAAAAGCAGTCAGGATGAAATAGGGGTTGGGGATTGAAAAGGAATCTTGGGTTGAAATGAAGGCAGACTCATAAGTTGAAAAGAACTCTGAGGGTGTGAAGAGTAGTCTTGAGAGGGGTCGGAGGAATAGTTTGAGATCAGAGGAGGAGAATCTTGGCGACCACAGAGAGATTAAGGGTTCTAAGAGGTGAGTGGTCATAAGATCTGAAGTCAAGGAGAAATTTGCGCTCAAAAGTCAGTCTGTGGTTCTAAAAGCATATGGAATCTGAGCTGGATTCAGGCAGGAAGGAGGAAGGACCGGGAATTGTTTGAAGATCTGAGAGTAGCGTCCTCTTCCTGGCAACCTTCCACTGTCCTCTGGGCTCCCATCCTCCTGCACCTGCCTGCAGGCTGCAAGCAATAGACTTTAAGCAGGCGGGGGCGAGTCAGACTAGGACACTGCTGAGGGTGGGGGCGCCCCCTCCCGGCTGTCCAGGAGCTCAGACCCCGCCCTCCGCCCTCGCACCCCCCTCTTCACTGCCACTTCCGGCAGGCGCTGCGCTGCTGGGGGTTAGGGCGAGGATGGCGGCAGAGAACGAGGCTAGCCAGGAGAGCGCCCTAGGCGCCTACTCACCAGTAGACTACATGAGCATCACCAGCTTCCCGAGGCTGCCCGAGGACGAGCCAGCGCCTGCGGCCCCGCTGAGGGGCCGTAAGGATGAGGATGCCTTCCTGGGAGACCCGGATACTGGTGAGGCCCTCTGGCCCCATCCCTGCCCCACCTTGGGGGGTGAGGGTGGGGGCTGGCGTCCCGGTCCTCCTCCTCCTGTTCTGAGCATCCATTTCCATTCTCCCATCTCCTTCATTCATCCGCTGCATCCTGGACCTCTCCCCTTCTCCCTCAGCCCTGTTAACTGTCTGGTGGGGAAAGGGGTATTTTTGCCTTAGAGGCGTAGGATGCGACACAGGAGAGGACGCAAGGACTGCAGCAGAGAGGACTATGATTACCTTTTAGGAAGAACCCATTGAGAAGGAAGGGACGCTGGAGGGGAGAGCCTATAGAACAGCTGTGATCACCTAGTAAAGGCTTGTCTCTAGCCACAGAGGACAGGATAGAGGAAACCAAGTAGGAGACTGCAGCAGGCGGGATGGAGTCTAGATCTTAAGGAGAACTTCACCACAGCCGGGGATTATGGGAAGCAGAGTGTCCGGAGAAGATCTGAAAATCTATCTCTTCGTGTCCAGAGATGGGTAAAGAAAAATATGATGCCTCTCGGTCTGGGAATTGTGGGTATTGGGAGACAAGGGGATGGACTGCATGACCTCTCTAAGTCCTTGGGGACTACAGTGCCTTTGCTGCTCTGTGGCTTACCCTACCCCTTCCAGAGATGTGGATCTGGCCCGGATGTTAGTCAGGTTGGTAGGAGCTTCTGGTCAGCAACAAGATCTGTGTTCTCAACCCTGTGCAGAAACTGAAGGGGATGGAGGTTGGGAAGGAAGCCGGGCTTGAGAGGGAGCTGGGGACCAAGAGAGCTCTTGGTGTTCCTTCCCTACTGCTCTCTCTCCTGTCCATGTGGTCCAGCTCTGTGCTCCCCTCCATTCCCGAGCCTGCATCCCTCTGCCCTCTCTCCCTCAACGTCACTTCCTGGCATTAGAGCAGTCTTCTGCTTCCCTCTCTGACTTCCTCCTGGTGGTGCCTGCACTTGAGCTTCATCCCTTTCCGGACCGGAGGATGCTGCTCCAGCTCTTTCTTGCCTGGCTCTTCTGTTGTCATTCCTGTCCCAGCAACCGGAAATCCTCTCCCCTGCTTCCTGACCACCACACCCCACCAACCTGACTGGATCTCACTTTACCTGTGCTGGGTGTGGGAATGGGGTGTGGAGACTTTGGGTCCTCAAATGGTAGAGCTGCCTGCCAAAACTAATTGTCTTGGGGGGCGGACGGATAGCTTTGGCGGTAGAAGATGTGGGGAAGGATGTCCTAGTGGAACCAGCCTTCTGGTCACCTTTTGACACCAGCAACCTGGTCAATCGCGTTTTCTATTCAGAGATCAAGAGCAGTGCAGCTTTGACTCACTACAGTACAGTAGGTGTGATTGCCTTGTACTGGGCCTTCCTTTTCTCCTCCACCTCAGCAAAGGATATCCGTCTGTCCTAAATAACAGCGCGGACCCTTTGGCCTGTCTTCTTCTGGCCCCTTGTTAAAGTCGTTGCTTTATAAAAAGCCTGTGGCTATTTATTTGGGCAGTGAGGTTTTTACTGCATGTCTGTGAGACCTCTAAGGGCAGGGATTGTGGCTTTTTTTTTTAATCCACTATTATTCCTCCAGCATTCGGCAAAGTGTTGGGTAATCAGTAAATAATTGTTGAATGAATAGATGAAAGGGAGAAGCTGCCAAGGTGAAGTAATGATAGGGAATTGCGTTCCTAAACCTCATCCTGATGTGGATGGAAATTCAACAGAGAGGGGCTAGGGAGATAACTCAGTGGTAGAACACTTGCCTAGAAATTCAGCCAAGAGACCGGTTACCCGAGCTCCCGGGAACTTAACTTACCACAAGGGTGAGCACCAAGGTTATCGGGACTTGCTTTGGAGGACCTCGCCGTCCAAACAGTATATAAGCATTTTGATGTTATGTCACCTAGGCCTGTTTCCAAGTCCCAAGACTCTTTTGGTCCAGCTAGACCAGCTTGTAAGCTGACGTGACCTTCTATAGTCTCAGCCTAGTAGTGCCACCTAGTGGCACTGCGCTGTCTTCGTCTCCAGGACCTGGGTTGTACCTGGCTAGCCTGTAGCCCCGGAATTCTCCAAAATCAAGTGCCACACACCCCACAGTAGGTCCTGGAGAAGAGAGAGCTAGTCAGGGACCGCTCCAAAGTTGGGAAAGGCTTCCTTCCGTCCACATGGAAGCCACGCGAGCCTTCCTCTCCCTAGCGTTAGACTCCAGGTATCTTGTAAGATACCCAACCTTCAACATTCTATGCCGAAATCTGCATGTCTTCACCACAGCCGCCTTTCTGTCCGGCGCATGCTCAGTGAGTGGCATTGCCCTTCAAAATCCAAAGTAGATGCGCAGAAGCCACCTTTGAGTCTTTCCCTCTTTTCTTCTAACTTTCTCACTTTTTTTTTTTTACCTGGTTTTCTATATCCTCCCTCCTAAGTTCCCTCTGACCACCATGTCATCACCTGTCCCACCTGTATGACTCCTGAGTCACACAGCTGCACTTCCTGCCGCTGCCCTCACATCAAGTTCACGCACCACTCTGCACTTCCGGTCATGTCACCCCAAGTTCAGAAATCTCTCCTTCAAGAGAGTTCAAGTCCAGCCTAGGAAGTTGTTACAACCTGTTTTTGAGAAAGACATGAAAGAGAATGAAAGTTAAATATTTGACTGGCTACCTTGAGACAACAACGCCTTGTGTCTCACTAATTCATCATAATCAAAATTAAATCCGCCTTTCTCTGAAAGCATGCTGGATCTTTGTTTCGAGACTGAGATCTTACTTTGTAGCTCAGGCTGGCCTGGAACTCACTATATAGCCAAGGCTGGCCTGGAACTCACTATATAGCCAAGGCTGGTCTAGAACTCACTATATAGCCAAGGCTGGTCTAGAACTCACTATATAGCCAAGGCTGGCCTGGAGCTCACTATTACAACCTACATTGGCTTCAAGCTTGTTGCAGCCTGGATGCTTCAGCCTCCTGAGCACTGGGATTGTAAGTTCTAGCCACAAGTCTGTCTCTAGCAAACGTTTTCCTTCTGACCCTAAATCATTTTTTCTCAGTATGTCATCTTGCTTTTATCAATGGGATTATTGCCCTACTATGCATGCAGGGCACATAATATGTACGCAAGAACCTCCCCACCCCCATTTTTGATATTTTTCCTTAACATATAATTTTACTAAATAAATGGGTGACTTGATATGTTGAATAGTCTTAAATGATCTAGTTATGGTGGGGCCATTTAAGGCAAGTAACTAGAAATAGCAACTAAAATTAGCTAGTAAGGTTGGATTTTTACTTATTTGCTTTTTTTTTTTTTGAGACAAGGCCTCATTCATCCCAGGCAAGCTTTGATCACCTGATCTTCTGCCTCTACTTCCCAAGTGCAGGGGTTGCAGACTGAGCCACTACACTCACCCAGCTCACTGGAGTGGTTTTGGGGATTGGAAATAGCTGCTGATGCCACGTGAATCAATAGAACGGAGGCCATCAAATGACACAGAAAGGTGACATCTAGGCCTCGTTCTCCCACTTATTCCTGGTATGGCCGTAGACAGGCGGGACCACTTAGCCTCAGTTTCTTCATCTGTAAAGTGAGGAAAGTGGAACCTAGCTCATGAAGTCATGAAAATACTTCACTGAGGAAATATAAGCGAGACACCCAGTGTATCATCAGCGTGTTGCTCACGTGTGTGCACCTTAGTTCAGATCTCCAGAACCCATCTAAAAAGCTAGGCATGAGACCCAGCAGCACGTGGGCCAGCTGGCCTGGTGCACACAGCTGCAAGCAAGAGACTGCCTCAAGCAAGATGGAGGACCAGGACTAATGCCCAGTGCTGTCCACTAACTTCCACACATGCTTGAGCGCCTAAAGTTACATACAAGAACACACATGTCTCTGAACAGCACACCAGATACCATACATCACACATGCGCGTGTGCACACACACACACACACACACACACACACACACACACGCAGAGTAAATAAAGATGTAAGTAGAATTTTCTTAATCAAAACATTCACTCACCTTATTCCTACCTAAAGTATCTTTTCAAAAAGTGACCACTTTAAATGGATTCTAATATTTTTTGCACATATCATTTTATTTATTATATGATTTTGTTTTGTTTGAGACAGGGTTTCTCTATGTAGCCCTCTGGAACTCACTCTGTAGACCAGCTTGGCTTCAAACTCACAGAGAACCATCTGCCTCTGCCTCTGGGATTAAAGGTGTGCACCACCACCACTGCCCAGCTGTTTGTGATTTCTTTTTTATTGTTGTTACTTTTTTTTGGGGGGGGGGCTTGTGTGTTTCTGATTTCCTACTTACATAAAAGATGGAGATGAGAGTTATGGAGGTCCTTAAACATCCTCAAATAAGTCAGAGACCTTGGATTTTTGTCAGGTAAACATGAGAAATACGATAGTCAAATTTTAATGTAATCCCTCAAATGTTTAAACTTATAAGAATTTACAGTGTATACATTAAGTGTGTAAGGCATTAAAGTCATCCTCTTAGTTCCTTGTTCACAAACATCTAGAGCTCTTAGGTCATTGGGGACTGGGTTCAGGGTAATAGCACCCAGAGGAGAGGACTTGGGTAAGAGAAGGTGTTTGCACCACTGAGAGTGTGTGTGGAGGCCAGAGT
This sequence comes from Rattus rattus, assembly GCF_011064425.1. NCBI lineage: Eukaryota > Metazoa > Chordata > Mammalia > Rodentia > Muridae > Rattus > Rattus rattus. The sequence continues at coordinate 134,844,249 of NC_046158.1, read as the reverse complement.
AAAACCTGCATCTTCCGGGTACTCTCTCCCTCATCCCTTGAGACAGTCTAGCACTGAACCAGCAGCTGGCCTTTTCAGATAGACTGGCTGGGGAGCTGGCTCTCAGGAGCGCCCTGTCTCTGTCACACAAGGCTGGACTTACAGGAGTGCACACCCCTGCCCAGCACCTTACATGGGTAAAAAAAAGAGATGACTCTCTGAGTTCATTACTTTATGGAATCCTGCACACACACACACACACACACACACACACACACACACCCCACCGTGTTAAGGATTAGCTAGCTGTGTTGTTAGGCTGAAGAAGGAGAGGCTCATGACTTGACTTGAAATGAGTTGTCCACAAATGGCTTTCAACGCTCCTCGCCTCCACTCTTGTTTTCTTCCAGCCTGCTCTTCACACAGCAGCCGGAGGGAACATAGGAAAACACAAACCAGATGGTGTCTTAGTCAGTGCTCTATTGCTGTGAAGAGACACCATGACCATGGCAACTCTTAGAAAAGAAATCATTTAATTAGGGCTGGCGTACAGTTTCAGAGGGTTAGTCTATTATGATCATGGCAGGGAGCACGGCAGCGTCCAGGCAGGTGTGGTGCTGGAGAAGTAGCTGAAAGTTCTCTGTCTGTATGCCCACCCTCAGCGACACATTCCCTCCAACTGGGCCACGCCTCCTGACCTTTTCAAACTAGGGCCAGTCCTTGTTGACTAGGCCTTCAAATATATGAGCCTTTGGGGGTCATTCTTATTCAAACCACCACAGATTGCCTCACAGTCTCACTACTCTCCAGTGGCCTCTCAGAGGTCAAGTTCAAGTTCTCAGCGTTCACCCTGACTGGGTTTTTCCGCCTCTTTTGCTGCCACACCAGAGCCACCAGACCTCTGCTATTTCTTTCAGATGTTAAACTCATTCCTACACTAGGGCCTCTGAACCTGCTGCTCTCTCTTCCTGTATGGAGGAAAGAGAGAACTCTATACATAATCTCTGTGTTCTCTCTCGGGGGCAGCTCTTTCTGGTCCCTTCATTCTCAGTTCAGGAGTCAGTTCCTCATGAGGCCCTTGCCTGATTTCTCTCATAAGCAGTCTCCCTTCCGACATCATATTTCATTTCATGTTCTGGGGGGGAATGTGAGTATGGGGGGAGTGTGGTAGGGGAGTATGTGTATGTGTATGGGTGGGGAGTATGTGTTGTTAAGTTGTGCATGTGTGTACGTGTGTGGGAATGTGTGTGTGTGTGTGTGTGTGTGTGTGTGTGTGTGTGTGTGTGTGTGTGTTTGCACTTGCTCATGGCCATAGTAGAACCTTGGGTATCTTCCCTCTATTGCTCTCCGCCTTATTGCCTTGAGTCAGTCTCTAACTGAGCCAGAAGCTGGCCTTCTCAGTCTAGATTGGCTGGGGAGCTAATTTTCAGGCTCAACCTGTGTCTGCCTCACAATGGTGTCATGAGCATTTTAGGCGGGTGCTGGGGAATTGAACTCAGGTCCTCATGCTTGCAGACTGAGTCACTCTCCAGCCCCTCGTGCTTTTTAGAACATCCCCCACGATGTATTTACTTATTTATTTTCTTTTCCTCCATTGGCCTGAGACCATATGCAAAGGGAGCAATTATCTGCTCTAGCTTAGGGCCAGACATAGAGTAGGCTCTCGTTTCTATTGAATGAATGGATGCGGGGAGCAAGGCTGGAAGCCAAGGCTGGATAGTAGCCTCCTTGTTCTGGAGGCTGATACCCAGTTACAACAGGATAAAGTTTCCAGGAGAGGCTGAACACCCTCACGCTCCGGGGTCTTCTCAGCCCGGAATACCAGATTCAAGGAACTTGGACTGGGTATTCGCCTGAGGCAGGAATCCAACCTTTCTCAGGCCAGTTCGACGTCTTTTTCCACCTGGGGACTGGCGTCCTGCGGGCCCTAAGGTGTGCGGGAGTGGATGAAAACTGAGCGGTGCAGGGCAGTGGGGTTTGAGTGATGGGCGGGGCGGAGGGGTGTGTTGCCCAGCCTTGAGGGCCTGGTAGGAGCTTGCCAGACGGACACCCAGCCTCTCCACAGATCCGGACTCCTTCCTGAAGTCTGCCCGGCTTCAGCGATTGCCTTCATCTTCGTCGGAGATGGGCAGCCAGGACGGGTCACCACTTCGAGAGACGCGCAAGGACCCATTCTCAGCTGCAGCAGCCGAGTGTTCTTGCCGCCAGGACGGGCTCACGGTCATCGTCACCGCCTGCCTCACTTTTGCCACGGGTGTCACCGTGGCGCTGGTCATGCAAATCTACTTCGGGGATCCCCAGGTGAGGGGAGCAGATGGACTGAAGGGAACTTGGGTGAAGGGGGGTGAGAGGGTGATGGGGATTGAATGGCTGAGGTGGTGGGAGGCTGCTAGGAAGTGGGAAGGGAAGAGGAAGGAAATGGCTCAAGATGATCAAGAGGACAGGAAGAGAGGTTCTAGGTTGATGGAGGTGCTGGAGGGTGGTGGAGGGCACCACCCTACTAGTCCGCTCTTCTCTTGCTCCTAGATCTTCCAGCAAGGTGCTGTGGTGACGGATGCCTCCTGTTGCACGGCGCTGGGCATGGAGGTGCTCAGTAAACAGGGCTCTTCCGTGGACGCAGCTGTGGCAGCAGCCTTGTGTTTGGGAATAGTGGCTCCACACAGTTCTGGCCTGGGCGGGTAAGGAGCTGGGTAAGGACCTGGTGGAGGCCTGGGTCCCTCAGGCTTACTTCTTGTCTCCTGGTCTGTGGGCCTGGCTGCAGGTTTCTTGAGGTTTGAGCTTAAGGCGAAGGTGGGACTATACTCCTTGCGTTTTCTCTTTCAATGGCCAGTTTCACTTTTCCTCCCTTGATGGAGTCATAACCGCAGACCATACAGAAGATCTGGAGGCTTCCGTGGTTTTCCACGAGGAGAGAAGTTTTGTGATGTGTAGGATGAGGGTGCAGGGAAGCCATGGGGTATCAGTTAAGGCAACGACGATCCAACTTTCGGGCTCACAAATCCCTGTGACTCTGATGAAAACTGTGGACCTTGTCCACAGAAAATTCACACCAGGCTCGGAGAGTTCTTAAAACCAAGGCTACAAATTGGACGTTCAAAAGTCAGACCCAGCACCTAGGCTGGTTTGGTTTGCACATTAAAAAAAAAAAGTTTGCTGTTGTTAAAATGTTGGCAGTTTTCATAAAAATCCAGATTGCTAACAGCTTTCATCTCAGGAACAATCAGGAAATCTGGTAACCTGGAGCCCACATTCCCATGTGGCTACAGTTATCTGAAATTGACCAGAGTGCTTCCCATGGTGGGTCAGGGTGCTGGCCACTTTGCTGTAATTCCAGCCACTCTGTTATTTATCTATCTTGCTTTCCTTATTTTCTTACTTAGCTGCACATATTTAATTTTGCACAGATGTAAATATGCCACAGAAAAGGAACCAGCCGATAAAAATCATTCTCTTGGTAGGACCAACCCTCCAGGCCCTATCAACGAAAAATTCCCCTTCTGGCCTTGCACAGGGGTTTTCCTTACATAATCCAGCCTTGGGGGGAGGGAGCGGGGTGTACCAAGTAGGCAGGTGCAGGAAGCTGGCAGGGGTCCAGCTCTGGTCTAGGGAGGGGACAGAACAGCCGGTTCCCCCAGTCTCTGTGTTTTTCTTAATCAGGGATTAAAGTCTCCAGTAACCTGGGTTCCCTACCCCCTAGGTTTTACCCTTTGTAGGGTGGCTGAGTTTTTGAATTCCTGCTGGGGATGGGGCTCCAACCTCTGACCCAGTGTGGTGGACAGCGTACAACCTTCCCACAGGGGATTAAGGGAGTGGTAGTTGGATCTTTCAGACGGCTGACAAGTTCTCCTCGGTTTCCACTTTTCCGTGTCTTTCCCAGGGGAGGCGTGATGCTGGTACACGATATCCGCCGGAATGAGAGCCACCTAATTGATTTCCGGGAGTCTGCACCTGGGGCCCTCAGAGAAGAGGCCCTGCAGAGATACTGGGATACCAAGGTGGGGACCCTGGTGAGAAGAGAGGGTCCAGGGGGAGGGGGAGGTCTCCTTCATTCCCTTCTGCCACCCCAAGCATTAATGTGCTCCATATTTACTATGGGGTGGCAGAATGAGTTGAGCAAAATGCTCTCAGCTACACAGTGGGAGGCAGCTTGCCCTCCCCCAACTTAAAATAATAAGCAAGGACAAGGTGCTGGCATTTGTCACTAAACCTGACAAACTAAGTTTAGTAGAAAGAGAGGATGGGTTCCTACAAGTTCTCTCCTATATACACCCATACCATGGTTATATGCCCATACTCCTAATTAATAAAATATAATTTTAAAATTAAAACAAAATGCACAAAACAAAATTGAATGACTACTAATAGATTACACTCCAACATGGTACATCTCTGAAAGGCTTACCTGCCTGGAAGGAAAGCAGAAGGCCTCCCTTAAGTACCCTAAGATATCACTCAGTTGTGATAAAGGTGGTGGTACTCCCCTCTAATCCAGGCACTTGGGAAGCAGAGGGAGAACAGCTATGTGAGTTCAAGGCCACACTGGTCTACAGAGTTCTAAGACAGCCAGAGCTGTCTCAGCTCCAGAAACCATGTCTCAGAAAACCGAAGTAAACAGACTCCTCTGTCTCACTGTAAGCCTGATGACTATAACTTTCTCAGGCTTTGTCATACTGGGACAAAGAAATGCTAGAGGCCAATTCTATAAGGCGCAAAGGAGGAAAGACAGTAACTTGGAAAAAATAGGTATTTAGTGCCATGGCAAAAACCAAACACACTCCTTAGTTATCACAAGTCAGATAGTGGCATGAAGTTAAATTGGCTAAACGGAGGTCCTGTGTGTGCCCCACTTAAAAAGACAAGGGTACCTACTAGCCAATGTGAACTGATTTTTACTTAGAAAGTTTGTGCCCTGGCTTTTAGAAGGGTTCATTTAATTTATGAAATCCCTCAACTATGGGAGACCTTTCTGCATTTGCATATAAGAAGTCAGGGGTGAAGGAGAGGCACCTCGTGGGGAAAGCTTACCCCTCTCCTGGGATACTTGGCCTATGTCTTTCCCCTGTGCCAGCCATTCCTGGCTTGGGGCTCTGCGGAGTTCAGCCCAGCCCCCCCCTTCCAGTGACCTGGTCTCCTCTCTCCCTCGCCTGCCCGCCTCGCCCAGCCTGGGCTCTTGGTGGGGGTTCCCGGAATGGTGAAAGGGCTACATGAAGCTCATCAACTCTATGGCAGGTAAAGACCCTCCCCTGGGGACCCCTGGTCTGCCTACTTCCCTCCTTGGGTGGCCTTTTCCTGTCCTCCTGGTTTCTTTCCTTCCCAACTCCCCTTCCTAATATCCCCTTCCCTTGCCAGGATTCTCCTTCCCAGGAACCCCCCTTCCCCCAGGACCCCTCCTCCTACCCCCAGGACCTCCTCCACCCCCTGCTCTCCGGCCCCCTCAGGCTGCCCTGGTCCCAAGTCCTGGCCTTCGCAGCAGCTGTGGCCCAAGATGGCTTCAACGTGACCCATGATCTAGGTCAGTGGGGCCCGGAGGTAGCGGGGGAGGTACAAGGTTAATGGGGAGGCCTTGAGATTTGGGCCCCAAGCAAAGGGCTCCTTTTTTCCAGTTTGCACTTCAGTCTTCTTCCCATCCCACTCTTCCCTGGAGGCAGCCTCCAGGGAGAGGATCTGGGAGGAGCCTATTGTCCCTACCAGGCTATGACAGGCTTCTGGGAGCCTGAGCTCAGAGCCAGTCACTTAGCTCTCATCTACCCAACCCATCAAGTCCAGTCTTGGCCCCCAGCCTCTCAACCCGCTCCCCAAACCCCCCACAGCTCATGCCTTGGCTGAGCAGCTGCCTCCCAATGCATCTGACCGCTTCCTGGAAACTTTCCTGCCATTGGGCCACCCACCTTTGCCTGGCTCCCTGCTGAGACGGCCTGATCTCGCCGAGGTGCTGGATATACTTGGCATCTCTGGCCCTGCTGCCTTCTACAATGGTGGCAACCTCACGCTGGAGATGGTGGCTGAGGTGAGTGTGGCCGGGGGAGGTGGGGTATTCACAGTGTCCCTGTGGCAGAGACACCACTTTTCCCCTTTACCCCTTACGTAGTTTCTGGTTGTGTGCTTCATAAACAAAATTAACCTCTGGCGATAGACATTAGACCAGCGGTTATTAAGAGGCACTGCCTTCTCTGTGACATGAGCATGGGTAGAGATGATCCGACTTGAGAGGGAAGGTTTCTCGGGGCTGGGGCCAGCAGGATAGGCACTGGGTCTATTTCTTCCTAGGAAACCTGGCACCAGGCTCAGTTCTCCTGGTCCTAGACCCTTCCCTGCTCCGTCCAGGAGGTTCCAAGAACTGATGGTGATATTGACATAGGAGATTGACACAGGGGATTACCCCTAGCTCCAAAGAGGCTTAGTCTGGGGTAACAATGGGTACTGAGAATATTGTCAAGTTGTCCTGTGCAGCGGGGACATTTATTCAAGCCACTGTCATATACTGTGGGGATCACATAGGCCTGCCATTCAGTCATGAAGTGCATTCTCCTTACTGGCCACTGTGTTTTATTAGTCTGCCAGACTCCTGACTGTATACCAGCCTAGAAATTCAACAAGTGGTTCACTAAGGGCAGTTGAGTCTGAAGTTTTATACTAGAAAGTATTAAAAAATTGATAGCGGTAATACTAATTTAAAATTGGCGTGGGGCTTGAGAAATGGCTCAGTGGTGAAGAGCACTGGCTGCTTTTCTAGAGGGCCAGGTTTGCTTCCCAAGGCCCCGTGAGCTCACAACTCCAGTTCCTGGGGGATCTGACGCCCTCTTCTGGCCTCTACGGGCACTGCATGTATGTGGTACACCACATACATGCAGAAAAAACCACCCGTACTCTGAAATAATAATTTAAAATTATTTTTAAAAGATTGACAATGAATGTGCTGCCAGAATGGAGTGAACACACTGATTTGTACGGGATTGGTGCATTGGTCAGGGAAGAGTGGTCAGTCATGTTTATAATAGGGTGGGTCAGTCCTGCCAAGGTCGTTCTGAGTCCATAGTTCTGTAGTAGTCTTCTTCCTATAGAGGAAAGCCAACCTAAGGCTCAAACCTAGGGCTTTGAGCACACTAAACAGGCACTCTTCCATTGAAGTATGCCCTGTTGTGTCTTTACTTAACTGTAGTAAAACACCAGATGGTTTGTTGTTGTTGTTTTGTTTTGTCTTGTTAGTTTTGAGATAGGCTTTTTCTGTGTAGCCCTGCCTATCTTAGAACTCACCCTGTAGGCCAGGCTGGCCTTGAACTCAGAGACCACCTGCTGCTGCCTCCCAAGTGCTGGGATTAAAGGTGTGGGCCACCACTACCTAGCTAGTTTTGATAACTTTTATGTATGTGGTAATTTCCTCTGCCTCCCTTTTCCTTGGGCTGGTGGGATCCCGAAAGGTTATGGAAGGAACAAAAGTTGTAAAGGGCATGGCCATCTTCACGTGCCCACGGTGACGAATGGTGACTCTCTCCCCTCCAGGTTCAGCATGCAGGGGGTGTCATGACCGAGGAGGACTTCAGCAACTATAGTGCTCTCACGGAGAAGCCTGTGTGTGGAGTGTACCGAGGTGACCTCTCCCCCAGCTCCTAAGGGTCCCCACTCAGGAGACCATTTCCAGTCCATGGCCACATCTTTTTGGCCTGGAAACTACTCTCCCTGTCACAGGACATAAACAGAGGCAAAGAGCTCCCTAGGCAGCCAACTGTTGAAACAAACCAGAACCAGCCACCTTCTGAAATAACCATGGGGCCAGTTATTAGTGATTAGGGTGTGGCTGGAGGGGGGACACCTAGCCAACGGCTAAGACCTAGAAGTTTCGGGGTTGGACATGGCCTGTTCTTTTGTTGTTTGGGGGTTTGTTACCTATTTGCTCTATTATTGGGCTGGAATTAGGCCTTTCACAGAGGACAAATTCCCCACCACTGAGCTATGGCTTCGGTTTCCTTGATTTGGGGCTCTGTATTGCCTCAACCCTGTCCTCCAGCTCCCTTCTCATTGACCTGAGCTTCTTAAGGGTTTTTGAGACCAAAGCCTATCTAAGGGCAGAACAAACTCTTTAAGACAATTGCAGATTTGCCCATTGCTGACAGTAAAAGATACTTGAGACCCAGGGAGGATGGAACAGTTCAGAAGCCAATCAGGAGCTTAGAAAGCCAAGCCTATGGCCCGAGTGCAGTTTATATTTGCTGACCCCAAGGTGTGGTGTGCTAGGTCGCTTGGGGGTTCTTAGGTTCTGTCCTCTCTAGGAAGGACAGGTTACCTCACGCCCTGGGCGAGCCCTCCTCTGAGTTTGTTTCCAGGGTCCCGTCTTCCTGATTCCTCATTGAGAGGTAGTAGTAGTATATGACACAAAGCAAAGAGTGTAGCATTGTGTCAGGAAGGCCTAGGTGAGCTCTACCTCCACACTCTGAGCCAGCCTTGGGTCCCTCCGTAAGGTGGAGACAGTAACAGTGTCCGCAGCTCGGGGTGCCCACAAGGACTTGATGACATAATATAGGGAGCTGCCTTTATGCAGAGGACACTGAATTCACGACTGAGTCTTTGTTCCTCTTCCCCAGGTTGGGATGTCTCAGCAGTCCAGTCCCTCTAGCGCTGTAGACCTCCTATATAATCCTGGCCCGGTCTATTTGTGTGCCTCAGTTTCTGTCCCTATAGAATAAGGGTGCTTAGATGAGTCGGCCATTACTGCCAGTGTTCCTTGTCTCCAGTGGTGTTAGGATTCTTTTCATGTCCAGCCACCCAATTAAAAAGTAGGAAGAGAAGGACGTCAGAGCCCTTGAACAGTTCCTGACCTGTTCCATCAGGGAGGGACTGATGGAAGTCCAAACCAAACCAGGATTCTGTGGACATTTGGACACCTGTCCCTGCTTTGCCAGTGACCTACAGTGTGACTCTCAGCAGAGCAATTGTGCGCTGCCCAAGTGAGAGAGCACAGTCCAGCTCTTCAGTCTTAGTTGTCTCCCATGGCGGAGAAGGCTCTGCCTTTGGCCAGCATGTGGCCTTCCTTTGCCTCGTCTGATGAGAGCTAACACTGTGTGGGTAGTGGTGAGGTGTGCACATGAGATGTCTCAATGAAGGTGACTTGACCCCTGTCCTGCTGTCTGGTCGTTTCCTATCCTTGCAGGCCACCTGGTTCTCAGTCCCCCACCCCCACACACAGGCCCGGCCCTCATCAGTGCGCTCAACATCCTGGAGGGCTTCAACCTCACCAGCCTGGTATCCCGCGAGCAAGCGCTTCACTGGGTAGCAGAGGTAAGGCCCACTCTTCCATCTCACCTGGATCTGGGAACGCTGGGAATGGGAAAGCAGCGCACTTCCTTGGAGCAGAACTAAAACACCTTTGAGTTTTGAGGATCCCCCAAGTGGGGGGTGGGGAGTGGGAGGGGCCCTGCAGCCTTTCCCACATCCCTACTGTGTTTTCAGACCCTGAAGATTGCATTGGCCCTGGCTAGCAGACTGGGAGACCCTGTCTATGATTCTACCATCAGTGAGAGCATGGACGACATGCTCAGGTTTGTCCTGGGATATGGCCCTGGGTGCTGCAGAAATCGGGGGAGATACGGGAGAAGGGGTCGGGCAGAAAGCTTGTGAAGTCTCAGTCCCTTTCAGCTGAGCCCTAACTCTGTGTGACACATGGTGACTCTGTCTGCATCACCTTCCGTGTCTGGAGAGTGAGTTGGTCAACTGCTTGTGAACCCACTGGACCTTTGCATGGCCTTAACCTGTGCAGACACAGCTGTCCTCCACTTTGAGTATAAAGGGAAAAGCCTGAGAGCAAGGCAGTAGTCTCTGTGCAGATGGTGGCGGTGACGGGAATTCTGAGTGGTTAGATCTTTGCCAGCAGCATGGTGGTGAGATCATGCTCGGTGAGACAGCCTCTATTGGACCGTCACTTTTACATTTCCTGGCTGTCACTCTGGGAAAGAAATTTAAACTCACTATGTCTGATCACATAAGGAACATGGCAATACTGTATACACTCTGTGAGGTTTTGATGATAACATGTAAATCAATCAGAGAACATGTATATAATAAATAACATTTTAGGTATTTAGCACATTAACTGGGAACATGGTAAATGTGCAATAAATGAAGTTTATTATTATTAATTGGCCATAAAGGTAAGGGTGGGTTGACTATTACTGTACCTGACTTACATTCCAGCTCCAAGAAAATCACAAGCCAAAAATATAGCGAATGTGAATTTGTCCTGTCACTCAAACACCACTCTGCAAATTAAATTGTAAGCAACTTATAATTTAAAAGCAAAACAATGGAGATTGAAAGGCTTTGGAGGAAAGGATACATAGTTGCTGATAGCAGGAATAAGTTCAAGAGGTCTTTTGTAGCATGGTGACTAGTTAATGACAACTATTATATTTTGAATAATTAAGAGTTAGGCATTTTCACTACAGACCTGATAACTGTGGACTATCACAGTTGTTAATTAGCTAGATTTGACCATCCCTCCATGTGCATACACCTCTTCAAAACATCATACTGGTGACTTTGTGCCTGTAATTCCAGCATTCAGGAGGGTGAGGCAGGAGGATTGCCATAAGTTCAAGGTCAGCTAGGACTACATAGTAAGTTGTGGGTCAACCTGAGCTAAAGTGAGTGGCTATATATGAAATACATCTTATTGTAGCAGTCAGTTTAAAAATACACAGACTGGGGAGATGGCTCAGTGGGGAGCTTCACTTACGGCACAGGCGTGGGGATCTTGGTTAAAATCCCCACAAACCATATAAAATCGTGGCCTGGTGTCTAATTCTCGTAACCTCTGAAGGCAAAGGTGGGAGATGGAGATAGAATCCCCAGAAGCTAGCCTGGTCTATGCAGTGGGAAAAACAACAGAGAGCCTGCCTCAAACAAAGGGAACAGTAAGGATAGACACCTATGGTTGTCCTCTGCCTTCCACATGCACATCATGTCATGCGTACACCAAGGCAGGCTTGTGCCCTTACATGCACACACACACACACACACACACACACACACACACACACACACACACAAAAGTTAATATTATGTTGAGCTCCAGTACATGGTGTGTACACTATAACAAAAGTTAGTATCATGTCATGCTGGGCACCAGAATTCTAGAGGCAGAGGCAGGCAGATCTCTGAATTTAAGGCTCTAGCTGGTTGGTCTACATAGTGAGTACCAGGACAGCCAGGGCTAAAAAGAGAGATCCTGTCTCCAAAAAGAAAACTGAACATTAATATCGTTTATCTAAACAAGGCGAAAGTAAGGACAATGAAAACTAGTGGGCATCAAAGCAGCATGGACGAGCGTTGGACACTCAGCGTTTGTCCAAAGCCCCGAGCCCAGTCTGCCTGGTCACCAGCCTGTTTGGTTGAAAACCAAACGAATGTCTTTGGTAATCCTCACGAACTTATCATTTCCTGATCACCACAAATAACACAGCACACGGTTAGTAGCGCTGATGGTGGAGAGCCCCTCAGCTGGGCTTACAGCTCTAAAACATGCCTGCATTTACATGACACATATATAGCTATTCCAGCCAGTACATAGCTATCGGGGGCTTACCATGTACTCTTTGCCTTGCAAACAGGAAAAAAAACAAAAACAAAACAAACTAATAACAGATAAAGATTCCCCATATGCAAAAATCTTTCCTCAACTGAAACACTGCAGTCTTCTCTCCCTCCTGCTTCCGTCCCCCCTCCCCTTCCCCATTCCTTTTGGGATAGAACCTTGCTTTATAGCCAAGCCTGTCCTGGAACTCTATGCATTCTAGTTCTGACCTAGCACTTAAAAAAAAACCTTCCACTTCTATCTCCTCAGTGCCAAGACTGCAGTCGTACATCAACACTCTGGCTTCTAACTGAACATTTTTAAAAGCTTTAATGTATTCATCGTTTGATGATGGTGGTGTTGTGTGGTGTGTGCATAGAAGCCAGAGGACAGCTTTATGGAGCGAGTTCTTCCCCCCCATTTACCTTTTACGTGGGTTCTGGGGATTGAACTCAGGCTGTCAGACTTGCACCGGAAGCCCCTCTTTCCAGCTGAGCCATTTCACAGGCCCCGTCTAACTAAATTCTTAATGAGCCTTAGTTCCAAATGGCAAACATTAGGCCAAATCAACCAAGCTTGTTTATTCCAAACAAATGCCTTCAGAGCATCCCCTAGGCCCAGACATTTCATGGAGAGGGATAGAGCCAAATGTCCGTAACTCTTGATTGGAACATTAAGTAAAATAAAAGGCTGGCTCCCAGTTCTCAATAATGCCTAAATAAATAGGTTCAGTCCAACAATTATTTTCCGGGTGCCCCCTACATGTGAGCAGTGTGACCTCCCCAATGAAGAAGGCAGATGTAACCTCTCACAACCACCACAGATAGGTGGGATGTAATGCACCTTGTGTGTCCCTTTCTTTACCTCCCTTTTCAGCAAGGTGGAGGCTGCCAACTTCCGGGGCCACATCAGTGACTCTCAGGCAGCCCCTGCCCCACTCCTGCCTGTCTATGAGCTGGACGGGGCTCCCACAGCTGCCCAGGTGCTGGTCATGGGCCCTGACGACTTCATCGTGGCCATGGTCAGGTATGCCAGCTCAGGCTTAGAGCCAGCGACAAGAAATCATTCCAGGCACGATGGGAGTTGGGGCTGGGTGGGGGTGAAGGCACCTGCGGGGCTCAACCTCACTTCTACCCGCAGCTCCCTGAATCGTCCTTTTGGAAGTGGCCTCCTCACTCCCTCCGGGATCCTTCTCAACAGCCAGATGCTAGACTTCTCCTGGCCCAACAGGACCGCTAACCACTCTGCACCCAGCCTGGTAGGGTCTCGCCTCCCGCTCTCCCGGGGACCTTGAGGCTGGGTAGGATACACAGCACCGTGGGTCTCCTTCCTCCCTATTTCCTTTAAGAACTTCTGTTTTAAGGAAATGAGGTGTTCACTTCATTCCCATCCCTACTTAATCCGGAGTATGGAAGCCGGTGGGTCTAAGGAATCCTTGTGCCATTCTGTCATGATCTCAGTATGACGAAGGGAAGGGAAAAGTCTTGCCTCCTCTCCAGACACTGACCCCCTTTTAGTGTGTGGGTTTCATCTGGCCCTAGAGAGCTAGGATTACATAATACTGGGCTAATGGTGTTCAGATCTGTGATGGGACACCAAAGAGGGACCAATGTAACACCATCTACTTGGAGCTAGCCCTTCTGCCCCTGCAAGCTTCCTGTAGGGCAAAAACATAGAGAAGGTCCAGTGGGAATTCTGCTGCTCCTGTTGCTGGCTCAGTCTTGTCTCCTGCAATGCATACCAGCACTGTAGCTCAGAGATTCCACTTCTCCCTTGCTTTTCCCGCTAGTCTTCCTAGAACACTTCCTCTTCCACAGACAGCACACTGTTGCCAGGCAGGGGTCCATATCCCAGGAGCCGAACTTGGGGACCACATAGAAGAAAAGTGGGAAAGGTGGTGGTCTGGGCCTCCCTCTGCTCCACTCTACATCTCCCTTCTCATCTCTGTCCTCTGGCAACAGGAGAACTCGGTACAGCCAGGGAAGCGGCCCCTCTCTTTCCTTCTGCCCACTGTAGTCCGACCAGCAGAAGGGCTCTGTGGGACCTACCTCGCTCTGGGGGCCAATGGAGCTGCTCGAGGCCTCAGTGGCCTGACCCAGGTGAGAGCTACTCCATTATGGATCTTTTGTAGTCGGGAGCCATGCTGTGACCTGGTCTGCCATGACCCACATATTGTTTCCCCTGCTTTCCCAGCAATCACAGGCTGTACTGCATTGTGCCAGGCCTATCCTGGGCACGGATGCACTGTGTTGGGCTTCATAATAAAAATGGGGCCCTGACATCTGGGCTGCCTGTGTTCTGTGAACCTCAAGTCCCATATCCCCCGCTCGCTATATGAATAGACCACTGGCCCTCTGTAGGGTCTTCTTTTGAAAAGAAGGTCTCCTGCTAGTCTCCAGAATACCTTGAAACAGTTCATGAGCACCTGACACACTGCAGGTTCGTATTTGGACAGGCAATGAGCTAACTTTGGAATTCGAATCCCATGAGTTCAGCCTAAGTGCTGCCAGCCTTCAACTGTGGGGTGCTGGGGAGATCACTTTCCTCTCTTGAGCCTTAGTATCCTCCTCTGGGAAGTGGATCACAATAGACGATATCACAGAGTCCTTACTTAGTCCTGGGCACTGTGGTGTGTGTGTATGTGAGTGTGATGTGCATATATGTGTGTGATGTGTGTGGTGTGTGTGTGATGTGTATATGCATGTGATGTATGCGTCTAATGTGTACGTGGTATATGATATGTGTGTGTGGTGGTGTATGTGTGTGATGGGTATATGTGTGTGTGGTATGTATGTGTGTGTGATGTGTATGTGGTGTATGTGTGTGATATGTATATGTGTGTGTGGTATATGTGTGTGATGTGTATGTATGTGTGGTATGTATATGTGTGGTATGTATATGTGTTGTATATGTATGTATATGTGGTATGTATGTGGCATGATGTATATGTGTGTGTTGTATGTGTGTGTGTGGTATGTATGTGTGTGGTATGTGAGTGTGTGATGTGTATATATGTGTGTGATATGTATGTGTGAGATATGTGTGAGGAGTGTGTATGTGTGTAAGATGTGTTTGTGTGTATGTTAGCCCCTTTAACTCCCCCAACCTTGGGAGGAAAGATTGTTTAGATTTTACAGGTAAGGAAACAACCTTAAGGAGTTGACTGGAGTTCACTCAGCTATTGCATTTGGTAGGAAGTTGTGTTCCAGAGTTTGTTCAGCTCCTAACCACTGAGACGAAACTATCCAGTTGTTCTCTAAACCACCCTGTTAGCCCTGCCTTGTCTGGAGAGAAAGGAAGGTAGCCTTGGGCTAGATTATAGAAGACTAATGCTAGCAGTGCCTTTTCCTTAAACCCTGAAAGGGAGTCATGGTCTCTCTCTGGCCCGCAGATTCCTCCTGTGTAAAATGGGGACAGTTACCATAGGTCACCTGTTACCAGGGCAGTTGCAAGACTCAGATGATTCACCAACTCAGTGTGAGATTTCGAAAGACTAGAGAGTTCGGACCGAGGATGAGAACTATGGAGTCTTGAATCATGGTTTCTGGGACAGCGCTGATGTTTTTGCTCCTTGCCTGCACATAGGTTCTACTGAATGTCCTGACCTTGAATCGGAACCTGAGTGACAGCCTGGCCAGAGGACGCCTCCACCCAGACCTGCAGTCCAACGTCCTGCAGGTGGACAGTGAGTGCAGAGCAGGTCCCATAGGATGGGCACAGGGATGGGTGGGGAAGGGCTTTCCCCAGGTTTCCCTGCCTTGACCGCCATTAACTTCCTTCTTGAGAAGGTTTTGGTGGGTCAATGTAAGGTCTGGGGATTGGAACCATCTTGGCATTCCCTGACCTTCTAGTGTTAGGAAATCCATGTCTCAACCCCTGAGAGTTCATTTTCTCTTTTATAAAATGGGATACGACTATCTTTTAGCAAATTTCCATTCAGCAGTATATGATGAACACCTACTGTGTGCCAAGCATCATCCAGCTGTGCCCCCACAGCTGTACTTATTATGGCAGACAGGGAAGATAATCAGAGGCACACAAGACAGCGAAAGAAAGATTTGGCCACAGCATCAGAGCAGAATGATGTAATGGGACCCACAGGAGTGGGAAGTTTCTCTTTGGTGACTTGGAGGCTGAGATCTGAAGAGTGACAAAGCGCCCCCATCCCCCAACCCCCAGACACACCAGAATCTGGGGCAGAGCTTTCTAGACTTAGAGAACAGGTGCCAAGAACTTGAAGCAGGGTTCGGTTTCATGTTTTTGAGAAATAAAAAGAGACCAGGTGGGTCAGGAGACACTGAGATCATAGAGAGAGCAGGGACCAGATCGTGGACCTTGGGGGTTGATGGTAAGGAGACAGAGTTGCCCCTAACAACAAAGATTTTGAGAGCAAATGGCTTCAGGAGGCTTTACAGGTGACTGGCTGGGCCTTGAGTTAGGAGTGGGAATTCAGTAGTGACATCAGACTTTCTGGGCGGGAGGGACAATCTGTGTAAGACCCAGAAAGAATGGCATTGAAGACCAGCTGTTTCCTGAGGTTACCTGGCACCTTTGTGACTTTATACCACCTCTCCATCTCCCTGCATATCTACAGATACACTTCTTCCTGAATCGACCACAGTTTCACAAATACAGACTTAACTTTTGCAGGGTACTGACCTTCTGGAAACACTGGAAAGCAATCACAAATAAGGCAACCAGCCATTTAAAAACCTTAAATTAGGGAGGGAGATACAACCAGTAGAAACAGTAGTAAATAATATTTTTTGGGGGAAAAAGAAACAGGGCTTGCTGGCGCATGTCTTTAATCCTGGCACTCAAGAGATGGAAGCAGGCAGATCTCTGTGAGTTCAAGTCCAGCCTGGTCTACAGAGCAACTTCCAGGCTAGCAAGAGATACAATGAGACACTCTCAAATAAACAAAACAGAACAAAATAAAATAGCAGGGTATGACTAGGGATGAAGCCAGTTGGTAGGTGCTTTCCCAGAACACATGAGGCTCTAGGTTCTACCCCAGTACCTTCAAAACGACCTTGTGGTGTTTGCCCTTGGGCAGTGGAGGCAGGAGGATCAGAAGTTCAAGGTCATCCTTGGCTACCTAGGGACATTTTGAGTCTGAATTCAGCCATGAGTCTGAGGTCAGCCATGAGTCTGAAGTCAGCCATGAGTCTGAGGTCAGCCATGGCTGCCTAAGATCCCCATTTCAAACAGAAGCAAAAAAGGAAAGAAAGGATAAGCCTGACAGAGACTGATATTCTAGATAATAGGAAACTTCTCAAAGATGTGCCTTTTGACCAAGGACAGGAATGAAGTAGAGTCAACTGTGTGACTATCAAGGGGAAAACCTTGTAAACTGAAACAATATTGGGTACAAAGGCCTGTACTGGAGAGACAGCAAGGTTGCCAATATGGCTGGAGAGGTGGCAAGGATGCCGGTAAGGCCAGAACCGTTAGGCAAAGTGGAGAACAGAAGGAACTCAGTAGACTTTAGAGAGGGATTAGTGGGTCCTTGAGGCTTAGGGACTTTGACTTTTATTTAAGGCCTGTCCACGCTGTTGGACAGTTTTGAGTGGAAGAAGAGCACCTTTGGCTCCTGTGTAAAGCTGTAAAGATGGCAGGGCTGGGTGAGCATTAAGTAGACCATGCAGTCGTCCTCACGAGTAATGATGGCCACTTAGCGAGAGTCCAGGCCTCTTGCCTAGGCTGAATAGTGATAATACACGTCTTTAATCCCAGCACTTAGGAGGCAGACGTGGGTTTATCTCTGTAAGTTTGAGGCAGAGTGATATACAGAATGAGTTCCAGGGCAGCTAGGACTACTTAATAGACTCTGTCTCGAAAAACAAAAACATAAACCAAGAATGACTATTTATCATCACTGACTGATGACAAGGCTCTAAGCTCAGTGCTTCCTATGTGTTATCTCCTTTAAACCCTGCTGAGCATTGTGAGCATGTCCCATTGTGAGCATGAGGACATTGAGGCTCACGGAAGTAGAGCAATTTATGCAAAGTCATGCAGTTCCTGCTGTTGAAACAGCTAAGACCATGACTCAAATCTGATAGTGAGGTCCCTGAGTCAGTGCTCTAATGCATGTATGCTGCGGGGATGGTTTGCAGGTGAGTTCACCGAGGAAGAGATTGAGTTCCTGGAAGCCAGGGGTCACCATGTGGAGAAGGTAGATGTCTTATCCTGGGTCCACGGCAGTCGGAGAACCAACAACTTCATCATCGGTGTGAAGGACCCTCGGAGCCCGGATGCAGCTGGAGCCAGCATCCTGTAGAGCATTGGGGTGGGCGGGATCTCTGCTCCCCGCCTTTGCATGTTCCCAGAGTCCCTCTCTCTCCCAGGTTTGGTCTCAGGGGGACCCCATGGATGCCTCAGATCAGGGGCCAGAGGGGATGCTTAGCAAACCCTATCCCAGAGTAACTGGAAAATTCTCCAACTGGAGGCCTTTGGCGGTAATGATGACATCAGTGTCCATGACCAGGCAGACAGGACCTTGAGGAGTCAGATTGTCTGTCTGCCTCTTCTCCTCTCTCAGCCATGCTATCCTTGAGCTTAGGGATGTGCTTGCAAACCCTTCTCAAGGGTCTCACAACACCAACACCTTCAGACTGGTCTGACCCAGGCCTTGTCTTCCAGCTCCCTTTTCCTGTATCTGGCCCCGTTTCTTAAGTGACTAGAATTTTTTTTTTTAATTGGCCACTATAGGGAGAGGTAATCCTCCCCTTCCACCAGGTTGAAGCAGGGGCCTTGCATTTGCAGGTCCCCAGGCAGCCGAGTAGGGGTGGGGGTGGGTATCAGCTCAGGGGCTTCCATTTGCAACGGGGAATTAAAGAAAGAATATTGCTTAACCCTGACTCTGGCTTGATTTAACTGATGTAGTAATCGCTTTCTCATTGCTCTGATAGAGTAACTGGCAAGGTGCAACTTAAGGGAGAAAAGAGTCCATTGGCTTGCAGTTTAAGGGGATCTAGTCCATCAAGCAGGGATGGCTTGGTGATAAAACAGCTCCTAGCAATGGCAAGAGAACTTGCTCACACCAGATCAGGAGGCAGAGACATCACAGGAAAGAAGGCCAGTAGTTATACCTCAAGCCTTATTCTCCAGACACCCTCTTCCTCCAGCTAGGCCCCACCTGCAGGGGATCTGTAAACTCCCAAAATGTCAGAGTGTGCCCAGGTAAAGACCAAAAGTTCAGACATGGGTTTGGAAGTAGGAATGAGAGAGGAGACCTTGGCCCCCTATCTTAGAAGCTCATGACACCTGGACAACCTGGGATCAACATTGTACGGGTTGTGTTGCCAAAACTATACTAGTAATTATAAATCAATTTTATTGGATATTTTAAACAAATAATAACTTTTCTTTTTTTTCTTTTTTTTTTTTAAGATTTTGTTTATTTTTATGTATATGAATACACTGTAGCTGTCTTCAGACACACCAGAAGAGGGCATCAGATCCCATTACAGATGGTTGTGAGCCACCATGTGGTTGCTGGGATTTGAACTCAGGACCTCTGGAAGAGCAGTCAGTGCTCTTAACCGCTGAGCCATCTCTCCAGCCTGATAATAACTTTTATTGTAGAGATCTACTAAGCATACTTAATGCTAAGCACTTTTTATGAAAATGATTGGGGTTGGGGATTTAGCTCAATGGTAGAGCGCTTGCCTAGAAAGCGCAAGGCCCTGGGTTCGGTCCTCAGCTCCAAAAAAAGAAAAGAAAAAAAGAAAATGATCTTACCTAATCTTTGTCACAGACCTCCTGAGCCAGATGTGAATAGTATTCTCGATTTACTGGTGAAATGTGGGCAGAAAAGTTGTTTAAAGGACTTGTCCAAAGTTTCTTACCTGTTAAGTGGAAGAACCTGGGTCCAGGCTCCGGTTGTCTGACTCTGCAACCTGTATTCTTTTTTTTTTTTTGTTCTTTATTTATTCATTTATTATATATAAGTACACTGTAGCTGTCTTCAGACGCACCAGAAGAGGGCATCAGATCTCATTACAGATGGTTGTAAGCCACCATGTGGTTGCTGGGACTTGAACTCAGGACCTCTGGAAGAGCAGTCTCTTAACCACTGAGCCATCTCTCAACCCTGCAACCTGTGTTCTTAACCGATTTCACAACTACCTGGGAGAGCTCTTTGTTAAGATAATAGTTCACACGACAGGTACCTTTCATAGGTAATGCCATGTGTACATACTGTGCTAGTTATTTTCTATTATTGTGACAAAACACCATGGCCAAGACAGCTTAAAAAGAAAGACTTTAGTTGGGCTTAAGGTTCCAGAGTGTTAGAGTCTTTGATGGTGGCGGCGTGCCAACAGAGGGCTGAAACGGCAGCTGTGAGCTCACATCTTGATTTGCAGGTAGGAGACAGAGAGAGAGAGCACTGGGAATTGCTGGGAGTCTTTTGAAACCTCAAAATGCAACTCCAGTGACACAATTCCTCCAACAAGACTACCCTCAATCCTTCCCAAACAGTTCCACCAAGTATTCAAACATAGGAGCCCATGGAGCCCAGGGGGGCCATTCTCATCCAAACTACCATGTTTGTCTTATTATCCACTATATTTCAGGCACTAGACTTCAGCCCTAAATAAGACAAACATTAAGTAAAGAGATGTGGAGGTTGCTTAGTGGTTAGTGCCATGTCCCCCAGCGTGCACAGAGCCCTGGGTTCTATCTCCACCACCACAAAATATAAAGCAAGTGAACAGGAAGTTGTTACAGACAAGGTCGTCACAATAAGCTCTGTAGTATACCACATATGTATATTAAAGATGTAACAATCATTAAAATATCAGTTACCTCAGAGATACATAGTTTATCTACCCTCTTAAAGAACTCACTCTCCAAGAATAGCACTGCCAGCAATCTAACACATGTTCCTCCAAACTTCTTTTTTCTGCACATTTATAGATTATGTTTAAATAGTAAAAGTGGAACTATATTTCATAATTCCTTCCTCCTCTGGCTGTGAGAATTCACAGTGGTCTTCTGCCATCGCCTCCCAAGAACTAGGATTGTAGGCATGGGACACTGCATCCAGCTAAGACTCTTGAATACTAGATTCTGATGACTTAGAAGTCTGTTTCAGTACTGTTCTAGTGCAGGGGAGACCGACGCAGAAGGATCATAATTTCAAGGCCAGTCTGGGCTGGGCAGTGGTGGGAAAGCCTTTAATCTCAGCACTCAGGAGGCAGAGGCAGGCTGATCTCTGAGTTGAAGGCCTGCCTAGCTTACAGTTGAATTCTGAGACAGCCATGGTTACACAGAGAAACTCTGTCTCAGCAAAACCAGAGAGGGAGAGGGAGAGGGAAGGAGGGAGGGAGGGAGGGGCTAAATTTTTTTTTAAAAAGATTTATTTTAATTTATGTATATAAGTAGCTGTCTTCAGATACACCAGAAGAGGGCATCGGATCCCATTACAGATGGTTGTGAGCCACCATGTGGTTGCAGGGAATTGAACTTAGGATCTCTGGAAGAGCAGTCAGTGCTCTTAACCGCTGAGCCATCTCTCCAGCCCGAGAGGCTAAATTTTATTCCACGAAATGTATTACATGTCTACTCTGTCATGCATGGCCCAAGGCGCCGGAGACTGAAAAAGACAAGGCAGTGCTGTCTGAGACTTGTTCCTAGTCACTTTTAGTTTATTTAGACTGTTACTATCTTGTGATAGCATAAGGAACACTGGAAAATTTGCCTTCTGTGAAGAATATGACTTTGACTATGAAATGAGATAAGAAACTTGGTATTTCGAAGAATGTCTCAGGCCTCACATAAAGTTAAAAGTACTTCCTCAATAATTTTTTTTTGGCATTTCCTTTACCGCTTTCTTTGACAGGGGCCTCAGATTTACTGTGCAGCTGAGGGTGACCTTGAATTTCTGTCCTCTTGCCTCTACCTCCCAAGATCTTAGGTTACAGTCATGTGCTACCATGCCTGGTTTCTATGGTGCTGGGAACTAACTTAGGGTTTTGTACATGCTAGTTGATCACTACCAACCGTGGTCAGATCTCCAGCCCCTTGCTCGATAGCAGGGAGAGTTTTAAATGATCATTATTGCACTAGTCAATTACTGGCCTTATCCTTACATATCTTCTTGTAATTCAGAATATTTCCATAAAAGGAAGAAAATAATCTGGGCCAAATACATTATTAAAAGATTCAAGAAATAGCTGGTGGTAGTGTTGTACACCTTTAATCCCAGAATTCTAGAGAGTCAGAGGCAGGTGGATCTCAGTGAGTTTGAAGCCAACCTGGTCTACAGAATGAGTTCCAGGACAGCCAAGGTTATGCAGAGAAGCCCTGTCTTCAGAACAAAACAAAACGAAAAAGATTCAAAAAGTCAATAAATAAATGGGAATGGGACCAAGAATGTGGCTCTGTTGTAGAGCATGTCTAGTGTGCATGAAGTCCTGGGTTCAAACCCCAGCACTACAAAACAGTAACTTTAAAAGATAAAACAATCTGATCAAGAAACCACATCACACTGGAGATAAAAATAATAGCCAACAGTTCAACGTTCATGAAAAGATACACTTCACACTCAAAGATACAAATAGGTTGAAAATAAAGAATGAGGGAAAATATCTCATGTAAATAGAATGTAAAAGTTTTAGAAGTCTGGCGTGGTGGTGCATGCTTTTAGTCCCAGCGTTTGTGAAGCATAAGCAAGTAGATTTCTGGGAGCTTGAGTCCAGGCTGGTCTACACAGCAAGTTCTGGGCCAGCCAGGGCTATGTAGTGAGGCCTCGTCACAAAAAGAAATAGAAAGAAATAGAAAGAAAGGAAGGGAGAAGAAAGGGGGAAGAGGGCTGGAGAGATAGCCTAATGGTTAGCTACACATCTGCTCTTCTGAGGACACCAGTTTGATTCCCAGTACCCACATGGTAGCTCCCCACCCTCTGTAATTCCAGGGGCTCCTACTCTTTGCTTTTGCCTGAACGAGACATCACCACAGACATGTACACATGCAAAATACCAATACACACAATTTTTTTTAAAAAGGAGAAAGCCTGGAGAGCCAGGTTTGGTGTGCATAGCTATAATCTCAACACTTCAGAGATTGCGGTAGGGGAATCACACAGAATTCAAAGCCGGCTTGCACTACAAAGTGATCTCCAGGCCACCCTGGGCTACAGAATGAAATACTATCTCAATAAAATAAGAGGCAGAGGGGAGGAGAGAGGGAACTAGGGTTATTGGACTCAGACACAATAGATTGTAAAACAAAAAGTCACTTAGAATCAACTGGCCAGACAAATATAAACATACATTCTACTAACAGTCAAAAACATGAAGGATAGGTCTGGGGAGACAGGTCAGTGGATAAGAACGCTTGCTGTGCAGGCACGAGGACCTGGGGCTGAATTCTCAGAACCTGTGAAAATGTTGGGCATGGCTACACAGACCTACACACCCAGCATTGGGAGGTAGGGACAGGTGGACCTGGGTGCTCACTGGTCAGACAGTCTAACCAGAACAGTGAACTTCTGACACAGTGACAGGAATACAATGAAGAAGAGAGGAAGACGACACTGACAGTCTTCCCGCTGGCCTCTGCATGCACATATGCATGGGCACACAAACCTGGACACTCACGTGCATGTGCCACACCCAACTCACACACCAATAAGAAGTTTAAAAATGCTGGAGAGATGGCTCAGTGGTTAAGAGCACACCCAACTCACACACCAATAAGAAGTTTAAAAACATGAAGCAACCCCACACCCATGCTCACACATGGTGAGAGGTTAATTAAACTCAGTGGATCCCACACAAGGAAAGGCCTAAATAGGCAAGGATTTGTTGGGAAGACGGTCTTCAGTTGGAGAAGGATGTGGCATGACAAAGAGGAACAGGGCACAAAGGAACTAAAATTCATTATATGCATTGCATTGATAAAACTGTCAAAGAAACACATAACATTAAAATGATGAATCAGGAACGTACAGAAATGAAGGGAGGAATGGACAATTTAACGGTAGCAAATCCTTCAGCTCTCCATTGTCAATAGAGGATAGAACAGCCACTCAACAAGCTTTAACAACGCTGGGGCTGAAGAGGGTCATTATGAGCATTTGCTGCTCTTTGGTGCTCTAGCGAAGGACCTGAGTTTGGTTCCTAGCCTTTCTTTGTCCCCAGCTTTGGGGAATAAGATGCTCTCTTTGGGCCTCCACAGGTACTGCATACACAGTGTACACTACACATAAGCAAAACACTGATACAAGATAAAAACAGACTCTTAAAAAAACAACAAACAGCCAGCACTTAGGAGGCAGAGGCAAGTGGATTTCTGTGAATTTGAGGCCAGTCTGGTCTTCGTAGAAAGTTCCAGGATAGCCAGAGCTACACAGAGAGGCTGTGTTTCTAAGAGAAACAAACAAGACTGACAGATACTGCTTAGACATTCTCTCCCCCCACCCCACCCCAAAAAAACCAAAAAACAGTGGGACAGACATTCCTCCCAGCTCCTAAGAAGCAGAGCAGAGGCTGGTGTGTCTTTGTAAGTTTGAGGCCAGTCTGGACTACATAGTAAGTTCTGGGACAGTCACAGATACATAGTGAGACCCTATCTTAAAAACAAGAGACAACACAATCCAAAACTACCCTTACAGTGAAACCATAAATGCAGTTAGCAGCAGCAGAGCAGATAAATCATAAAATAGTCACAGAGGAAACGCTACCCAGCAACAAGATGGAATAAACTACAAATATATGCAATAATGTAGATGAATCTCAAAAATGTAAACACAGCTATAGAAGCCAGATTCAAAGTTTGCATTCTGTGTGGCTCCATTGACAGTGTGTAAAGCTTCACTTTGGTCAGGCTTCGTCTGTGGAGTGAGAACACCATTCACCTGAAAGGGAAGCTCAGCAATCTCTCTCTGTCTCTCTCTCTCTGTCTCTCTCTCTCTGTCTCTCTCTCTCTGTCTCTCTCTCTCTCTCTGTCTCTGTCTCTCTGTCTCTCTCTCTGTCTCTCTGTCTCTGTCGCTCTGTCTCTCTGTCTCTCTCTCTGTCTCTCTCTCTCTCTGTCTCTCTCTCTCTCTGTCTGTCTGTCTGTGTGTGTGTGTGTGTGTGTGTGTGTGTGTGTGTTATTGCTGTCTGAAGTTTTAAATTTTCAGGGAACTGGAGAGATGGCTCACGGGGACAGAGGACTGGCTGTTCTTGCTGAGGACCTGGATTTGGTTCCCAGCACCCACACAGTCTCCTATCTGTACTTCCAATTCCAATGAATTTGATACCCTCATCTGGCCTCCACGGACACTACATGTATGAGGTTCAAGTACATACATGCAGGGAAAACGCTCATATATGTGAAATGAAAAAAACTTTAAATTTTTTTTTTTTAGTTTTAAAATTTCAGAATATTTTGAAAACAGCGCTTTGACTACTAAGATCTGAAGTAGGGAGATCACTTCTTGATGCTGTTCAGTTTCCCCAGGTGTGTATTTATGACTCTAGTTCTTCCATTTTAAGTCTTTCTGAAGAACAAGCCAGCTTGCCCATGGTAAGCATTTATAGAATAAACTTTATACTAAATATTGCTTCTCTTAAGGAGGAGCCCCTCCATTTGTCTGTGTATCAAGGCACTTTCCTGCCACCTACTGGTCAACAATCAATGAATTTGCACAGTACAATGTTTGCCCGGTGAATGGCGCCCACTGAGATGTGCCCCTGCGGGACTATTTACCCAACTAAACGTGTCAGCCATTCATTGGCCATTTTGTGATGAACCCTGAAAACAGTGGGGTGTTGATAATCCGACCCCCTTCGTTGGTTAGATCTATTGTTGGTGGCCATTACCAGTTCTTCTTGTATGTTCCCAATTAAATCCCAAGTTCCAACTCTTTTTGAGCTTGTGCCACTATGCCCAGCCAAACTTGTTTTTGTCCTGGAACTAACTCACTCTCTCTCTCTCTCTCTCTCTCTCTCTCTCTCTCTCTCTCTCTCTCTCTCTCTCTCTCTCTCCCTCCCTCCCTCCCTCCCTCCCTCCCTCCCCTCTGGAAAATCAAAATCAAAGATACACACACACACACACACACACACACACACACACACACACACACACAAGAAACCAAAATATACAAACAAAAGGGCAATAAGACAAAAAAGGTCAAAGTTATGTGAAACAAAAAGTCTACAAAGGGGCTGAAGAGATGGCTCAGTGGTTAAGAGCACTGACTACTCTTTCAGAGGTCCTGAGTTCAATTCCCAGCAACCACATGATGGCTCATCTATAAATAAAATAAATAAATCTAAAAAAAGTCTACAAAGATACTATTCAATTTATTTGTGTTGGACATCTACTCCTGGAATGGAACCTCCTCTGAGTTGTGGTTAATGGGCTCCTTTTTTTTTCCTTTTTTTCTTTTTTTCGGAACTGGGGACCGAACCCAGCCTAGCAAGCGCTCTACCACTGAGCTAAATCCCCAACCCCAATGTGTAGCCCAGGCTGGCCTCGAACTCGTGATACTCCTGCCTCTGCCTCCTTCAGCAATTCCTACGGGTGTGCGCCACCACAACTGGCTGGGCTCCATTTTAGAAGACTGTTTTTTCCTTTGCAAGCAGGTACCAATTGCAGATAGCTTCTTGGTTAGGGGTAGGAGCCAGTGTCCACTTCCCCCTGTCATTCTGGAACTCTGTCTAGCTTGAATCCTGTACAGGCCCCGTGTGTGCTGCCATAGTCTCTGTGAGTTTAGCTGTGCATTGGTCCTATTGTATCCAGAGGTCACTGTTTCCTTGGAGTCATCTGTCACCTCTGGCTCTAAAATATTCCCACCTCCTCTTCTGCATAGGTCCCTGATATGCCATTTAGTACTGAGTGTTCCAACATCTCTCACTCACTGTACATTGTCGAGCTGTGGGTCTCTGTGTAAGTTCCCATCTACTGTGAGCTGCTCTGAGGGTGGCTGAGTGAGGCATAGGTCCGTGGCCTGTCCAGTCTCAGTTCTTGGCCATCCAAGGCATGTCAGGCCTGGTTTCCATCTAATGGGGTGGGCCTTAAATCCAATCAGAGAGTGGTTGGTTACTCCCACGATATGTGTGCCGTTATTGTGCCAGTGTGCCTTGCAGGCAGGTCCCACTTTTGGTTTATAGCTGGGTTAGTGATTACCTTTCCCCACTGTAGCTTGCAAGGTTAACCTCCAGTACCATAGGGGCAGGTCATTCAGTAGTGGTGAAGCCTCTAGCTGGGTACCAGCTCAACTTCTCTGTTTGATTGTTGCACCTCACTACTAAGGCTGTAGTCTACCATGTGTAGACAGCTTTCCTGACTGAGCTCCTCACAAAATGGAGGACTCCCTTGTCTTAATAGGAGCTTCCCCTTCTCTGCCTGATCTGGGGAGCCCGACCTCCAGTCTTCTACCTAACGATGTCACCTAGTCCTTGGCAAAATTACAGGTTCAATGTCTTGGAATGCCTCACCATGAAAATGAGGTATCCCCAAACCTTGAGCCCCAGCCAATGAAACTTCACCCTAAGAAGAACCCCTTCCCACTCTCCAAGAGTCATATGTATAGCCCTTGATTCACCCTCAAATAAAGTGAATGCGCAAAAGCTTTTCATGGAATACTATTTAAGAGAGCTGTTAACACTAAAATCTGTGGAGAAGCATAGCTCCTCAGCCCCCAACCCCACCCCACATTCACTGCCTGACTAGGATCCTGCGAACCCACCCATTCCAGACTTCAGTCCATCCTTCCTGACCTGGTGTACAGCAGTGTCTGGCCACCCCAAGGGAAAAGGCAGAAAACAAAACCACATTTAACATCCACTAACCATCTCACTACTACAAATCTGAAGTCCATTTGTATACACATATGACATCAAACCATTTATATCAACGAAAAATTGATTTGCTCTTTCTTTATTCAGATGTTATTTTAATCATGTGCATATACATAACAGTTATATGTTAATTATGTGTGTACACATACGGGCAGCTGTGAGCCACCCACATGGGTACTAGGAAACGAACATGGGCCCTGTGCAAGAACTGTCATGCTCTTAACCATTGACCCATATCTCTAGTCCTTTGATTTTTGCTTCCTTTGCCCTGAGTCAGAAGCTTACAGTCTGTTAGAGATGCAAAACAAAAGTCATGTACGGATTTAAAAACAAAGGGCTGGGGAGGTGCTTGCTATGTAAGCATGGAGACATAACCTGGATCCCCTTACTTAAGAAGCTGCACCCATGCAATTCTGGCACCAGGGAGGCCAATCAACCCAGCTAGGCCAGTGAGTTCCAGGTTCAATGAGAGGCCTCCCATGAATAAGGTCAGCTTGAGTTAGATCCCTGGAACCCAAAATGTAAGGGGATCTAAGATGACTTCGGAAAGTTGTCTGCTGGCTTCTACATGTGCACTGTGACATGCAT
The DNA here is from genome assembly GCF_011064425.1 of Rattus rattus. Lineage (NCBI taxonomy): Eukaryota > Metazoa > Chordata > Mammalia > Rodentia > Muridae > Rattus > Rattus rattus. The sequence continues at coordinate 134,816,322 of NC_046158.1, read as the reverse complement.
GCATCCACACTCTCACATGTAACACAAATACACATAAATATATTTTAAAATTAAGGTGCACAGAACCTAGAGAGGCGACTCAGTGGTTAAGAGCACTGCCTGCTCTTCCAGAGAACCAAGATTCAATTCCCAGCATCCATATGGCAGCTCGCAGCTGTCTGTAACTCCAAGATCTGAATCTCTCATAGAGACATACATGCAAGCAAAACACAAGTGTACATAAAATATAAATAAATACATTATTTTTTTTCAAAAATGAAGGTAGACAGCGACCGAGAGGACACCCTGTCATCAGCCTCTAGCCTGAACACACTTGCACACGTTCACACACACACACACCATACACAAACGAGATAGAGAGAAATCCTCTGGGTCCTCAGAGACATAGTATTTCTCTCCTTGGGTTCTGGTTTCCTCGTCTGTACAAGGAGCTTGGGTCTGCCCAAGATCACACAGCCAATAAGCAGCAGAGCTAGACTTAGACTCAGTGCTTTGGCTTCAGTTCCAAACTTGAAACCATCCTTGTAGATTATCCTGGCCTGCTTCTGGTCCTGTGTCGCCTCCCCACAAGGAAGGGGTACGTCTATGGCCTACAATCCTGTTACCTTTACAGATGCCCAGTGGCTCCCTGTCTCCTCCACTCCCTGCATCCTTGAACATCCTTGGAAACCCACGAGCTCTAGGTTAAGGAGATGGACAGCAACGTAAAAATGAGATGATCAAAACCGGGCAAGGTGGCTCAGGCCTGTAATTCCAGTGCTCAAGTGGATGCAGGAGGATCAGAAGTTCAAGGTCGCCCTCAGTTACCTGGCTTAGTGTGAGGCCAGTGTGAACTCCATGAGATTCTCAGTACAAAAACATAAAACTAGGGGCTGATGAAATGGCTCCGTGGGTAAAGGTGCCCCCCCACCAAGCTTGACAACCTGAATCTGCTCTCTGGAACCCACGTGGTGGGACGAGAGAACCAATTCCACAAAGTCCTCTGACCTCTACACACATACTTCTCTATAAGCATACCCACAAACATACTGACATACTTATGCAAAATAAAATTTTAAAGTGCAAATTTGAAACATTTCATTTTTCATTTTTAAATGGAAGGATGGGGGCTGAAAAGATGGCCGGGCAGTGAGGAATGTGAATTATTCTTCAGAGAACCAGAGTTAGATTCCCAGCACCCTCATCCTGTGACAGCAATTGTGATGCCCTCTTTAGGCCTCTGTGAGCACTGCACTCTCTTTTTCACTCACTCACTCGAGCGCGCACACACACACACACACACAGACAGATACACACACAAAGATACACACACAAATATACACATAATTGAAATAATAATACAATATTTAAAAGTGAGTTGGTGCCAGGAATGGCGGTCAACACCTTTATTCCGGCACTCGGGGGCAGAGACAAGCAGAGCTCTTTGGGTTCCAGGCCAGCCAGTGCTACACATTGCTACCATCTTAAAAGTAGGTATGAATGATGGCTTGGGTTCTGTGTGTGTGGTGTGTATATAAAATATACCATTTGTGATGGCTGTTCTTGGTTGTTAACTTGGCTACCTCTGGAATGAACTTCACTCTGGAAATGGAGGGCACACCTGCGATCACTTTTTTGGTTGTCATGAACAACTGTGAACATGGCTATACAGAAATATTTTCAATTTAAATACCTTAAATTGGATGGAGGTATTGGCTTATGTGGCGATCTCATGTTTAACTTTTTTCAGGAACTGTAGGCTACTTTCCACAGTCACAGTCCCACTAGTAATACACAAGGCTTCCACAAGGCTTCCAATTCCTCCATGCTCTTGCCAATAGTTCTTTTCTGCCTCCCTCTGCCCTTTTGAGTCAGGATCTCATGTAGCCCAGGCTAACTCACTGTATAGCTGAGGATGACCTTGAATTTCTGGTTCTTCTGCCCCCACTTCCTGAGTACTGGGATTAAGAGAATTCCTGTGGCCCTGGGGATCCATCCCAGAGCCTCCTTTATGCATGTCAGGCAAGAACTCCACCAAGCAAGCTGTATTCCCAGCCTTAGCTTCTCATTGTGACTGTCTGCACACATACACTTGTGTAATGGGCATTTGTGTGCATGTGCACTGCGCGTGCACGTGTGTGTGCGTGTGTGTGTGTGTGTGTGTGTGTGTGTGTGTGTGTGTGTGTAGGGTAGAAGTTGGGTTAGGTTTCTTTCTTTATCACTATCTTTTTTTTTTTTTTTTTTTTTAAAAGACAGTTTCTCTCTGAACCTGGAACGCACTCTGCAAAACTCAAAACTAGATTTTTGTTTGTTTGTTTATTTTTTTGAGAATGGGTTTCTCTAGCTCTTGCTGTCCTGGAACTCACTCTGTAGACCAAGCTGTCCTGGAACTCAGAGTTAAAGGCAAGCAACACCACCTCCTGGCTGGGAACTGCCTTTCTGCGCTCCAACGCTAGGATTACAGGTACTGCAAAGTTAACTTGAGCCCCTATGCTCGAGTTTTCCATGAATGTTGACCCAGACCCTCCCTTGTGATTTTGATTTGCCTTCCCTGATCGTTACTCGAGTGAAAGGTTTCCATGTTCTTATTCGCCATTTGAATTGTTTTCTTCAGAGGCAGGAGGTCCATAGTCAAGTCTTTCACCCAGTTTTCAAGTTGTTTGGAAAAATGGGATTCCTGTTACTGAGTTTCTGGAACCTTTCAGAGTTCTCACGTCTCTGAGAGTTTTTGTGGAGCTGGGAGGTGTGTAGATGATGTCATTCCTAACTGTTGGCGACCCCGTCTGTGTCAGGACCCCATCTCTGCAAATTCAGATCGATTAGCCATGCAGTTTACTCACCGCATCATAAACACAAGTGATCCTTTTGGTGTGTCGCAGTTTCAGGCTAACGCAAAAGGATACCTGTCATATACTCTGTTTACCAGTCGTTCAAGAACTGATGAAATAAGTTTAATGCTAGAAATCAGGATGATTCTTACCTCTGACGGGACAGGCATTCACTGGAAGGGAACAGAAGGGGACTTTCTGGGTTAACTAATCTGCAACTTGATCTGAGTGAGTGGTGGTGCCACAGGAACATAAGTTAAAGACTTATTAGGTGGACCAGGGATATTACTTAGCAGGAAAGTCTTTGTCTAGTATGTGCAAGGCCCCGAGTTCAAGCTTCCAGCACCCCCACCCCCACCATGTGCATGTGTAAGATTTTTGTATTTTATTGGGTAGAAATTGTAACTTTTTATAAAATGAAAACAAAGTAATCTAGTCATCATGGAAATTAATATGAATATTCCTCAATTAAAAATAGGGCTACCATATGATCCAGATATACCGTTCTCATGGAACACACCAAAAAGGATCTAAGTTAATATACATCAGAAATGCCCACACACTCAAGCTTATTGTGGTATTATTCACAACAGCCAACTTATGCAATCAGCCTAGACACCCATCAATGGATGGAGAAGCTGATGTACATGCATACGTAAATATTAGTTAGCCAAAAAAAGGATGACATCATCTGGGTAGTGGTGGCCCACACCTTTACTCCCAGCACTTGGGAAGCAGGAGCAGGTGGATCTCTGAGTTCAAGGCCAGGGGCCAGAATGGTCTATAAGGTGGGTTCCAGGACAGTCAGAGCTACACAGAGAACGTTTGTCTCAAAACAAAACAAAACAAAACAAAACAAAACAAAACAAAACTAACAAAAGAATGAAATCAACTGGATATAGAAGTACACTTTTAATTCCAATACTTGAGAGGCAGAGGCAGCCAGATCTCTGTGAGTTTGGGACCAGCATGTTCCAGGTTAGCCAGGAATATGTAAATATTCTAGTTCAAAAAATAAAAATAGGGGATGGGGATGGTGCACACCTGTTAAAAGCAGGAGACCTAAGTTCAACTGCTCTAGGGGATTTGAAGCCCTCTTCTAGATTCTGCAGTTACTCCCCTTCACCCCTGCCAACACAAGCACACACACACACACACACACACACACACACACACACACACACACACACATAGAGGCACATACACCCTCTCCCTAGACACATGCATGTTAAAGTTAAAACAAATTAAGAAATAAAGAGCAGGGAAGAGGAAAGGGCCAGGGAAAGGAAGGTGGGGTACAGGACAGTATAACATAGAGTAAAAAGGGCAAAGTTCAATAGACTTGGGTATGAAAATCTCATCCCCTTATGTCATAAGGTTAACATACCAGAATAAAAAAGGAAAGGCTTGTGGAGGGGTGGTCCATGCTTTTAATCCCAGCACTCAGGAGGCAGAGGCAGGTGGATCTCTGAGTTCCGGGCCACCCACGGCTACATAGTGGCTTGCCTGTGGTTCTCCATCTTTTTAAGGTCATGAGCCTCGTATACAGAACAGCATGTAGAATCCACATAAATATTCACTATCGACAGTGTGCTATTTATTTACCAGGGAAACAGAAACCAACGTAATAAGGCCAGTCTGGTGGCAAAGAAAATAAACTATTTTGATTTTTATTTTATTGATCAACTGTATACTCAGTTGATAAGTACATACTGCTAAGAGAAGCCTGTGTAGGGAGAGATCAGGGCCACGTCCATGAGGTAGCCATGTTAGCACTGGGAAGGGAAAGGTCTCTATACAGGAGGGAATGTCAGGTAGTGGGATCGGCACGTACAAGGGGAGCCAAGGAGAAGGAAAGAGGACTTGAAATAAGCCTGGCACAGCGTCTGCATCAGGGAGATTTGTTTGTCTTTCAGCTTGAGAGCAGCGAATTTAGAATGGGTTTCGAGATTTTTACTACATTAAAAAATTGGCTGTATGGAATAGTTCAAATGGTTTAGTTCCCAGCACCCACATGGTGGCTTATAACCGTCTGTAATGGCAGTTCCAAGGGATCCAACACCCTCTTCTGGCCTCCTCAGGCAGAGACCAGACATGCACATGGTGCGCAGACATATACACAGGCAAAAAATCCATACGCATTAAAATATTTTTAAAAAATTGAGTGTGTTTACGCACACCACACTCGGGGGTCAGAAGACAATGTGTGGGAGTCCATTCTCTCCTTCCATCATGTGGGGCTCCAGGGACGAAACTCGGGTTGTCAGGCATGGTAGGTAAGTACATTTACCCATTAATCCATCTTGCCTGCCTGGGTTTTTAATTAAAAAAAAAAAAGATTTTGAGAGATGGCTCAGTAGCCTACCACTCTACTAGAGGACCCAGGGTTCCATTCCCAGCACCCACATGGCAGCTCTCAACTCATCTGTAACTCCAGGCTGCAGATCACACCTCCACAGGCCCAGGCATGCACACGTGTGGTGTGCATACATACATGCAGTCAAAACACTCATATACATAGAAAGTAACTAATAGGCTTCATTATGATTTTCATACTTGTATATCATGTTTATATTCACTCCACATTTCCTTACTTGCCCCCTGTCCCGGCCCAGTCCTCTTTCTCCTCTCAAAAAGTTTCTCTCTCTCCCTCTCCCCCCCTTCTCTCTCTCTCTCTCTCTCTCTCTCTCTCTCTCTCTCTCTCTCACACACACACACACACACACACACACACACACACAGTCTAGATTTTGTGGAATCATTTTTAGTAAAAGAGTGATTTCTGACTGCGGAATATTGCTGGAGCACACTGGGAGCTTGGGGGTTAGGGTAGCTTCCTGTACTAGTCTAAGTGCACAGTGTGTGTTCAAGAAGTATCTGTGGAATGAAAGAATTACAGGCCCTCTCTTAGATGAGAGTACAGACGATACAACTGAGTTAAGAATCCACCTGCCCACACTTATCTGGAAGGGGAGGTACCATGACCACGAAGGTGGTTTTCCCAGGGAGAGGCTTATCCATTGCACTCCGGATGTGTTGACCCCTGCGATTTTCCCAAATGCAGGAAACGCGACTGCATAATTTGTGGTAGTGGGGGACTGCGTCCGCGCTTTCCTCTGGCAAAAAAGAAAAAAGAAAAAAAAAAATCCACCTGTCCTAACACTGGCTTCCCTTACAGTGGAAGAGGCTGAGATTCAGAGGGGCAAAGAAAATCATGAAGCTAAGTGATGAGAACTGATTTAAGTGAATCCAGGCCCGGCCCTACTTGGGGAAGAGGGGAAGAGAGGAAAAAAGAAAAGGCCAGTGACCCGCCCACACTTGTTCACTCAACAGTTATATTTTGTGAGCACCTACTGAGTTTGCTAGGATAGTGGTGGGGCAGAGTAGGGAAATATTTCTAGGAGAATAATAAAGGTTACCTTTATGGCCACTGTTCTTAGACTCTATGCTAATAATGGCTATTATTTATAGCCCCGATGTGTCAAACGCTTTCCAAGTCTTTTCCCCATTTCTTCTGCGCCTGGAAACACTGATATCCCCATAGTTGAGATGAGCAAACTGAGGCACGGAGCACTAACGTACGCAGCATACACAACCATCCGCTGGGACTACGCTGAACGTCTAACCAAACCAAGATCGGACCCAGGACCGGAGCTCGCACGCTCGCTCGCTCGCTCGCTCGCTCGCTCTCAGGCTCGCGCGCTCCACCTTGCGCGCCAGGGGACGCCCGATCACGTGGGCAGGGCCCCGCCCCTCGGGCCCGCCCCGCCCCCGCCGCGCTCCCTCCCTCTCTCCTTCCCTCCCCCTCCCTCCCCGGCCCGGTCCGGCCCATCCCCCCCCCTCCCCACCGGCTCCCTGAGGCCCTGCCGGGTCGGGCTGCGGGCGGCCGGGCGCCGACGGCCGGACAGACGGGCACACGCGAGGAAGGGCGGACGGACGCGCCGAGGGCGCTGGGCACGCACGGCCCGGGCCGGCGCTGCGAGGCCCGCCCGGGAGGGCCTGGGGCCGCGCTCAGGTGAGGCGACGGCGACGCTGGCCCGTGGGTGGGCCTGCCAGGCGTCCCAGGCCGGGCCCAGTTGGCTTCGTGGGGAGGAGGCGCCGCCCAGGCCGGCGCGCGAAGATGGCGCCGGGCGGCCGTGCAAGCTCGGCGGAGTGCGGCCGGGCCCGCAGCCGCCCCACCCGCCGCCGCGCTCGTGTCCCCGTCGCCATGTTGGGGAGCGGGCTCCGGGCCTGCGGGCGGGGCGCGGGCGGGAGCGGCGGGGTGGCGGTGGGGAGGGTGCGGGGCGCGGGGTCGGGGCGCTGCGGGAGTGCAGGGCGGCCGGGGGACTGAGCTGGGTGGCGCTCTAGCCCAGCTGCGGGCTACATCGGGGTGTGAGGTCGGGGCTTGGAGCGCGGAGAAAAGACCCCGGGAGGGAACGGGACCCGCGTTGGGGTTGGTGGGCTGAGGGGGTGGTGGGCGGTGGAGTTGGGTTAGGCCGTGCGCAGTGCTCTGAACCCCAGAGTCATACCCAGGGGTAGGGGAGGCGGCTTGGGAGCTAAGTCCTGGCTGTCAGGGCTCGAATAGTTCTTTGCGTGCACAGGAGGTGATTGCTTAGAAATGGGGGTTGCGAACAGGGACATCGGAGTGGGGTACTGACGCGGGAATCAGTCTGGAAAGGTCCTGGCGCTGAATGGCCAGCCTTTATGACTCCCAAGGGTCTCAGGACCTTTGAGCCCCGAGGAGCCTTTGAGGAGCCTCTAGTCCGTTTGGAGGCAGCAACAGGAAAAGGGAAGAACTTGATGAGGAAAGAAAGGGTGGCGGGGGTTGGATGTAGGAGCTGGACAGACAGCAAAAGGTACAGAGTGGAACTGGTTAGGAAAGGAGAGAACCTCCAGCAACTTAAGGAGTTGTCTTTAAAAGGAGGGATCCAACTGTTAGGGGGCGGTGACCCAAAGTGTCTTTCCTGGAAGGGGACAGCCGCTGCTTAAAGAGCAGGGTCACCTGAAGAGGTCATCTGAAAGGTCTTGTTGAAGCCAGTTAGAATGGTGAAGAATGAGTATGGAAAAACTACAGTGGCTTTGGATATCATGTCATGATTTCAGATCAAGTAGTGATTTTAGCCTGAGACATAGAAAGGTAGTTGCTTTCCCAAGACAGTACATATTGGTGACTGGGGCTCCTAGAAGGGCCTACTGCTTCCTCATTCAACACGTTTCCTCAAAGGATTTTACTAAGCTAAGGGGTACCATATACTAGAGAGCCGTTAAGTTTTGTTTGAACAAGATGTCAGTACAAAGGCTGAGCGGGATACAAAAACTATAGATAATCAATTATTGGATATTTATTAGATCTCCATTGGTACACAAAAAAGCATCAACAAAGAACCTCTTTGTAGAGTTAAAGATGCCCTTCCTCTTTTAAATGTTTATTGCACAGCAAAAACAAAACAAACAAACAAAAAAAACCCATAAAAAGCCTACAAGGAAAAAAAAAAAGAATGTTAGAGACCTAGGCTGTCCATCATGTTGTTCTCTTTAAGTTCTGTTATTATAGGGAATTCAAAGTTTAGATAGACCAGGATATGATACATAGTTGACTTTTAATATCCCTGAGTTTTGCATCTACAGCTTCAATGAACCACGAATTGAAAGCATTCATTTTAAAAAATTACATCTGTGTAAATATACCTTTTTTTTTTTTTTGCTTGTCATTCTTCCCTAAACTGGATAGCATAACAACTGTTTACATGACATTTATATTGTATTGGGTATTACAGGTATAGGGGTATACAGATACTATACCACTTCATATAATGGTTTTGATATCTTAGGAGGTCCTGGAACCCATGGTAAATGGATAGCAGGGAATAACAGTCTAGAGCCCCACATAATCAAAAAGCTTTAGAGGCCAGGTGCAGTGGCTCACATCTATAATCTCGGCACAGGAGGCTGAGGCAGGAGACTGCTTTCAAGGCTGTATCTCTGGAGGGGAAAAAAGAATTTCAGAGGTTAGTGATGTAGTAATGGTACAGTATTAGTTTTTTCCCAAGCACAAAAAGGACTTTTAGCCAAAAGAACTTGAAAGGATTTTAAATAGGTATATTCAATAACAATTTTTCTGAGCCTTCCTAATGCAGAGAGGTCTGGTCTTATGTGTGCCATGGCCCCTGTAGCATCTAGCAAAACACACGGACCGCTCTCAAAGTAATATTTTTAATTGCATAAAATAAAGTACATTGGATTACAAAGAAAAGCAATTGCATTATAATAGTTACCAAGTATAAAAATTACCTCTGCTGATGTGTCTGCACGCACACCTTTTTGTGAATGTGGTGGTAGGAATCAAACTCAGATCCTTGCTCAGCCGGGGCAGCTCTGTCATGCTGAAGATACCCTTGACTCTCCGGGTGTGTGTAGACTTTAAGTATGTGTGTATGCACGTGGGGACCAGAGGTTGACTTTGGTGTCTTACTTGATTGCTTCTCTGCTTTATTACTTTTGTTTTTATTCTCTGTTGTTTAGTTACTTGTGGATGTGGGGCATGCATGTGGAAGTATGGGGATAGCTTGTGGGAATCACTTCTCTCTTTCCACCTCTGTGGGTCTGCCAGACCGAACTCAGGTCACTAGGCCTGACAGCTAGCGCCTTTGCCCACTGAGCCATGTTACAGTCCTAACCACGTTATCTTTTGAGGCGGTCTCTCACTAACCCTCCAGCTTATTGCTCCAGGTAGGCTCACTAGCCAGGAGCTTTCGGGATCTGCCAGCCTCTACCCTCCAGCAGGGTTACAGATGTGCACCCTGCCTTTGTTAGAACTGGGGTTCCAAACTCAGGTCTGTATGCCCTTATGGGGCAAGCATTATACCACCTGAGCCATCTTCCAAGTCCTAGATATAGTCTGTTACCAGCACATTAAGAAGTAATTTCAAAGACATTACCTTGAATAAGGTTGAGATCAGTATATATGCAGGTCTGACTAGAGACAAGACAAGGAAAGTCTTGACTGAGGAATTTAGCCTGACTCCTCACCTGAGGATGGGGCAGTCAAGATTTTTGAGAGGGGGAGTATATAATGAGGTTTAATTTTAAGGAGATGAATGGATGTGCTCTCTCTCTCCTCCTCTTCTTCCTCCTCCCTCCCCCCTCTGTGTGTGTGTGTGTGTGTGTGTGTGTGTGTGTGTGTGTGTGTGTGTGTGTATGTGAGAGAGAGAGAGAGAGCGAGAGAGCGCGAGCGAGCGCTTGTGTGCTCATATGTGTAGAACCCAGAGTTCGATCTCTGTCATCATTTTTAGGCACTGTTCAGCTTGGCGTGCATCCATCTGTTTGTCTATCAGTTGGTCTATCTATCACTCTATCATGTATCAGCAGGGTCTCTTGATGGCCTGGGATTTGTCAAGTAGGGTAGGTTAGCTGGCCAGTAAGTACAGGCTTCCTGCTTGTCTCTGCCTTTTCAGCACTGAGATTACAACTGAGCACCAATATACCCGTTCTTTTGTGTTTGTTTGTTAGTTTGTTTTATTTTGTTTTAATTGGTCCCTGGGATGGAACAAAGATCCTCATGCCTGGAAGACAAGCACTTTACAAACGGAGCTATCTTCCCAGCACAAATACATGTTCTTTTCAGATATGGAGGATAGACTGAAGAGAAAGGAAAGAAACAATAAGGGTCACAATTAAGGTTAAGAGTGGACCCTGAGCAGAATTAGCTATCCCAGGTGTTGATAACCAGTGCTGTGAGTGATGAGGGAGCATTTTAAATTCTAGTTTGGATGATGACTGTCAAAAACATTTTTTCCTCAGTGAAATAAAGATGAATAGAAGATTTATTTCTTATATATAAGTACACTGTAGCTGTCTTCAGACACACCAGAAGAGGGCATCAGATCCCATTACAGATGGCTGTGAGCCACCATGAGGTTGCTGGGATTTGAACTCAGAACCTCTGGAAGAGCAGTCAGTGCTCTTAACCACTAAGCCATCTCTCCAGCCCAAAGATGAATAGAAAATTGTCACAGATAATAAGTTAGAGGGTTTTTGTTTTGTTATTGTTGGAGGGTTTTTTGTTTTTTTTTTTTATTTTGTTTTGTTTTCGTTTTTTACCATTCCAAAGCTGTTAAATGTAATTGTAGTATAGATTTTAGTTAGAAATTAGAGGTGTCAGCTGACATAAAAATGTAGTTGCATAATGCAGAGAATATTCCTAGAGTTTAGGAGTCACAGCTTCCTACATTAGGGAACACCAAACTAGCTCATAGGCTAAATCTTGTCGACCAACTTGTTTTTTGTGAATAATATTTCGTTGATGTGCAACCACGCTGATTTACATTTCGTCCATGGCTGTAAGTACTTCCATTTGCAGAATTGAGCAGTTGTTAACAGGGAATTTATATCAACTCACAAAGTTGAAAATAGTCTTTTGCAAATGTTTGTTAACAGCTGATCTACCTTGATGCCTTATTGTTCAACCATTACTTTCCTGTCCAATTTCTATACCGTGAAGAATTGCCGTCTTACCTTTGCTCTTCTGGATGGATTCCCTTCGACTCTGTGTACCTGCAATGTGATACAGACCCCCTGGCTACTTTTTATTGTTCAGTGATAGCAAACTGACTGTTTTGGAGTCTGCTGACCGGGTTAACTGAGGTAGTCTCAGGTTTATACAATTTACATCTGGCTGGGCTTGTTCTGTTAGATTATTTGTTTTTCTGCTAGGTTATTTTTTTTAAACTGTTTCTTTATACATTCTAATTATTAACTCTTGTATATATGTATCACAGATGTCATTTCCCAGTTTGTTACATATTTTAAAACTCTTGAGAGTTGAGAATATATAATTTGCTCAGTGCCTTGGACTTGATCCTCAACATGGGGAAAAAAAGCAGGGAGGGATGCTGGAGAGATGGATCAGTAGTTAAGAGCATTCAATGCTTTTGTGTATGACCTACGTTCAGTTTCTAACACCCACTTGTCAAATGTCCAATATCGGGATCTAATGCCTTTTCTGGTCTCTGTGGGCACTGCATGCATATGGTATACATACATATATGTAGGCAAAACACTTCTACACATAAGAGTATTTAAATAAATTAATTAAATCTGTAGAAGGTTGCTAAAAGTTGAAATTTTAATGTCAATATCATCAATCTTTTTCTCCCCCAAGATGTAAGTCACCATGTAAATGATCTTCTAGAATCTCAACTGTTTGCCTTTAATGTTTAGATCTCTGGTCCACTTTGTGTGTGGAATGAGGTTAGATGCAATTTTATTATTTCATTTATGTGTAATCACTTATCTCAATACCAGATACTGACTAACACCTGCTTTCAAATTGTAAGCTTCTTAGTGGAATCTGAGGTCCTAATTTCAGCTTTCCTGTTTACTAATTGACCTGGGAGAGATTTATGTATTTTGTGCCTCAGCTTTATCTTTAAAATAAAGATAATAGTACTTAGTAGAGTTGCTAAAAGGATTAAATTAACTCAAGTAACATGTAGAATAGTGCCTGGCACTTACAAAATATTCAATAAATGTTACCTGCTATTTATAGCCACTGTGCATGTCTCACTCCCCAGCACTTGGCACAAAGAAGGGATTCACTATAGTTCACTAAACTGTCACATATGTTTGGCTCTCAGGTTAAGTCAGAGTGATTGAGACCTAGGCTGAGATGGTTGGAAGGAATTGCTTGATTTAGGGCTGCCCTAACTTGAACATTCCTCGCTTTTGCAAATAATTTTGTAGCAGAGGATACAAACTTGCAACGTGCACTTGACTTTGACCTGCCCACATATTTTGTTTGGCTTATGCAATATTTTTAATGTCTTTAAAATTTTTCACAAACCCCTGAATTTCTGACTTGTCTTGAAAACCTGGAAGATCTGTCAATACTAAGTTCATATTCTTTCATAGAAAAACTCAGCAATACTTGTAGGCAGATGTATTTTCTAGTTCTTTGGTTTGCAGTATTTAGTTTTATGCTTCTATAGACATTTGATTTTCTGATTCTTTCTTTTTTGTAATTTTGAATATTGTCTCCTAAACTAAGATACAGCAAATGGGATAAGGTCAGAATAACTGAAAGTACAGATGGGTTTGTAGACAGGCTAAATACTAAAATATTTTCAAGAGACTGAGCTTCACTTGAATACAGTGAATAAAATGAGAATTTAATTTATAAGAGGAGACAAAATTTAGTTCAATTCTGTGGATATTTAGGCATCTACTATTTTTGGGTGCTGTGCTGTATTAGAAATCACCACACTGGTGATAGAGAACTTGATAGCCAGCTTTAGAAAATACTGCAAAGAAGAGATCTTTGTACTTGTGACAGGGGAGTTGGCATCTTAGTAGTTCCACATGAGAGAGAGAGCAGGAGCTCATTTGAACATTTTACTACCTGCCATGCATGCCACAAACTGGCTAGAACTCTACACTGTAGAGTTTGTAGGATACCAAGAGGAGTAGAACAGAATCTGTGTGTTAAGTGTCTGCAGTGTGTTAAGGAGTTGAAGTAGATATCAAGAAGGCGAGGGTCCGAATTCTTGAAGATGATACTGCTTTACAGACTGATGCATCGTGAGCATAGGGGCCTGTGTTTAGGAAATAGAGTCTAGTTTGACGCTTGTGACACAGCTTAGTAGTTAATGGCCAGAACCAGCATTAAAGTAGGGGAGAACTGACTTAATAAAGTTTTCCTTTGACACATGTACCTCAACAAATAAAAACAAGAGTTCAGTTTGCTTGGAAAACAGGTTGTTACACAGTGTTTTTGGAGATAAGGCTCAAAATGAGTGAACGGCAGCACCAGTGATAACTAAACTTCTCAAAGCAGCGCTGGCGCTCGGGGTTTGCGTGCTTACTGTTTGCTGCACAGGTACTGAGCACTTCACATGGCGTCTGCTCGTTTTCTTTTTTTCATAATAATAGAAGAAACTTCTGGTTTTTAGAATCCCCTTTTATAGACTAAGCAAGAAATATAGTTAACAATTGATAATAAATTTGCATTCCGGCAGTCTACTTGCAAAGCCTGTCTTCCTAATTTGTGCATTGTATGCTAGCGAACCATGGAAGACTGTCCAGTTGTGTTTGTTGTTTTGTTTTGAGACATCTTCTCTCTGGGTCAGTTTAGTGTTGAATTTGAGACACTCTTGACTTCCTCCAGAGTTCTGGGCTTACAGGTTTATGCCACACACCTGGTTCATGGAAGACTTTGTTCTCTATCTTCTTGTTTCAGGCTGGAGAGCTTGACTTGATTGACTGAACAGTGGGAAACCATCAGAGGTTTTAGTGTTGTAAGGAAAACTGTGGGAAGAGAAGCCCTTTGTGAAGTCCTGGGTGAATGCAGGGAGAAAGGGAAGTGATGGGGCTGGGTTGTCCCTCCCTGCTCTTTAGCTGGGGCTTCTTGAGGGCTGGGCCAAGTGCTGCTGCTGCATTCTGCCTTTGTCTCCACTGTCTACCTACTGTGAACTCTAGCATATTTATTTACTTTAAATTTTTTCTTTTTCTACTTTATTCTAAAAATATGTATGGTGGTGTCTAAGAGCTCAACAGATTTTTGCTGAATTAATCAATCTCTAGATCTGGAACAATGGCTCAACAATAAGAGTGCATCTTGTCCTTGGATTTGATTTCTAGCAGCCACATTAAGCAGTTCACCACTGCCTGTAGCTCCATTTCCAGGAGCTCTGACAGCCCGCTGAGCTCCTTAAACATGCGTACCTAAGCAGATAGTAACTAGTCAAATATTCTTAAATTAATAAATGTCTGGAGGTTTATCTGGATGAATACAGAAAGGGAATAAAACCCCTGGATGGAGTAATGGCAGCCATACAGTTTAATAAGCTAAATTTTATATATAAACCAGAACACATAATTAACTTGGGAGAGATTTTCTATTCTGTATCATTTAGAATAGTAGTAATCAGCTAATAATATTAACTTGGGTCAGTTAATAATACTAATGATCACCAAATTTAAAGAGCACTTAAGCTATAAATCGGTATTTATGTTCTGTGGATATCAATGTCTAACTTCAGCAGTCCCATTATGTACATGGAGGAAACAAGTTCTCATTAGCCAGCTCATTGATTAATACCAACCTGTCGAATGTATAGTCCATTGTGCCCATTTATTTACATTTTTTTAAAGATCAAACATGGGAAGAAATGATGAATTTGTGTATCAGATTCCTGTTTGGGAAATTGTTCATTGGGTTAAGTCTCTTCCCATATTATTAATTTTTAAAATTATATTTGGCTACTAATTTTGTTGTGTTTGTGTGTATGTGGAAGTCAGAGGACAACTTGTGTGAGTCTATTTTCTCCTTTTACCACATGGGTCCCAGGGATTGAACTTAAGTCATCGGGCTTGGCAGCCTGGGTACATTCACCTGTGGTATCTCACAAGCTCCTTTGTCATATTTATTTAATGTTTTGTGAAAGTAGCTCTGTGGCCTTTCTATAAAATATAGACTTAAAGAATTTTTTAAGATTGACTTATTTATTTTATGTATATGAGTACACTGTAGCTGTCTTCAGACACAGCAGAAGAGGGCATCAGATCCCATTACAGATGGTTATGAGGCACCATGTGGTTGCTGGGAATTGAACTCAGGACCTCTGGAACAGCAGCCAATGCTCTTAACCACTGAGCCATCTCCCCAGCCCCAGACTTGAAGAATTTTAAACAGTTGGAGAAATTAAAAAACACCATTGTTTCCTACCAAATGCCAGCAAAGTTGGGGAGATTTTAGGTAAAGTGCATTTTACAAGACTAAGAAAATCAAGGCTAAGCAGGGGCATCGCACATGCCTATAATCCCAATATTCAGGAACTGGAGGCAGGGGGACTTCCATTTCCTACCCAACCTGGCCTAGATAGTGAGAAGAAAGTAAGGCAAATCAAGTACTTCCCACAGAATGTATTTTTAAACATCCCTTCCCATTGTGGATATTGGCTAGGAACAATATGTGTGCATATCAGTATTATATGAATTGACATAAGTAGCTATGAATGCTTCCTAAGCTTCCTAAGAAATGGCATCTTTGAGACTGGATATGTCTCACTGATAGAGTAGTTGTTTCAAATGCTCAAGGCCTGGCTTGGGTCCCCAGCACCAAGAAAACAAAACAGGAACTTTTCAGTAGAAAAATTTTGTGGTATAGTAACTTGTCAGCATCTGTGGGGATGATACATTCAGAATCATTGAGATGAAAATAAGTGTGTTGGGCAGAGATGTGACTGGTGGTCAGTGTATAAGGAATCCGCACCAGGTACTGAGAGACATGCACAGTTAATGAGTGTCTAGGCTTCAGTATCATGGGGGATTTATTTCAGACCCTCTTGGATACCAAAACTCACAGATGCTTAAGTTCCTTATTTAAAATCCTGGCTTATTTACATTAACCTCTATGTAGCCTCTGTATTCTTGGAATTATCTCTAGATTACTTATAATATATAATACAATATGAATACTATGTGATTAGTTATTCTGTATTGTTTAGAGAGTAATAAAAAGAAAGAATGACTACAAATGCATTTTTGCCTACTTTTTTGAATAATTTATTTTATGTTCATTGGAGTTTTGCCTGCATGTATGAGAGTGACAGAAGTCTTAGAACTGGAGTTACACAGCTGTGAGCTGCCATGTGGGATCTGGGAATTGAACCCCAGGTTCTCTGGAAGAGTAGCCAGTGCTCTTAACTGCTGAGCCCTCTTTCTAGCCCTCTACCATTTTAATGCTGCCTTCCAGAAAAGGTTCATCTAGCAAGGTCCTGTGAACATAAAAGGAGGAGAAAGAGCATCACAGCACTTGGTAGACTAACGCAGAAGAATCACAAGTTTGAAGCAATTATTCTGGACCACACAGTGAGTTCTGGTTCATCTGGACTACATCACAAGACCCTTTCTTGATACAAAACAACACAGGGGTGTGGGAATTCAGAAAATAGATCACAGCTTGGAAAGTTAAAGAGAAAGTTTTAAAGGTGACATAATGGTTTTCTTGGGCTTCAATTACAGAGAAGGAAACTTAGTGACTTAAAATACCTAAAATTTGGGGTTGGGGATTTAGCTCAGTGGTAGAGTGCTTGCCTAGGAAGCGCAAGGCCCTGGGTTAGGTCCCCAGCTCCGAAAAAAAAAAAAAAAAAAAAGAAAAAAAATACCTAAAATTTATTATAGTTCTGGAGCTGAAACCTAGGCTAGACGCTGAACTTAGGATGCCAACAAGGCATGGTTCCTCAGAGTTTGGGTACAATCTTTCTACCTTACTTCAGTCTCAGAATGCCAGGGTTAGAGGCTTGTGCTGCCCTTCCCACCTTACTCCTTGTTTGCCATGTCATTCTAGTTTCTTCCTCTGTTGTCATGTGGAGCTATCACAGTGTGTCTATGTCCAAGTGTCCTTAAAAAATAAGAATCATTGGATTAGAGCCTCCTCATCCTAACTAACTAGTTTCCTATTTCAAATTAATCACTTTTCTGAGAATAAAGGCTTAGATAGATCTGAGGATATAATTCCTCTGTTTGTTTTGTTTTGTTTTGTTTTTCCAGACAGGTTTTCTCTGTGTAGCTCTGGCTGTCCTGGAACTCAGTCTGTAGACCAGGAAGGCTTCAAATTCAGAGAGTCACCTGTTTCTGCTCCTGAGTGCCGGGACTAAAGGTGTGTGCCAACACTGCCTAGTCACAATTTATCTCTTAATAGGTAGCATTTGAGATGACACAGAGCTATTAAATTAAAAAAATTTTAAATAAACCAGCGAGATAGCTTAGTAGATAAAGGTGCTTGCCACTTTTCACAGACTTGTCTTCTGACCTCTGCATTTGCACCATGGCATACATGTCCCACACACATCATGAACACACAATCAAAAAATTGACTAAATGAACGAGAGAGTAAGATTGCAACAAATGAAGAGATGAATCAAGGGAGCGCTGGATGTAAAAACATTTATTTAGGTAATGGAGTGGTGAGGTGTCTACTTGCTGGTGTGTTGGGTTGTAGGGATGAAACAGCAGTTTGTTGGTGGCATGAGTACAGGGTCTGGGACATTTGCATGTTGGTGGCTTTGGTGGCTGTACAGTGTTTGTGAGCAGGATGTCACTGCAGATTTTTGTTTTGCTTGTTTTTTTTTTGAGTCGGGGTTTCTCTGTGTAGTCTAGCTGTCCTAGAACTAGTTCTGTAGCCCAAACTGGCCTCAAACTCAAGAGATCTCCCTGCCTCTGCCTCCCAAGTTATCGTGTTTTTAATTATTCAGTAACAATATTGATGCAGTTTTAATCATGTCTAGATCTCATTTTTAGCGGGTATAAAATAATGAATTTCAACATCTTGATAGACTTGAAGTTTAAGTGTTTTTCAGTTTATTTTTATTTCTGTTCTCAATTTTATTTCTGTAACATGTGTTTATAAGCCCTTCCCATTTTTCTGCTACACCACATTTCCTAAAGTGAGTTAAAACTAAGTGAGTTAGGACTAAGAATATTACTTTTTGGCCACATTGTCATATTATTCCTTAGAATGATTACCAGTTTCTATTGCTACTAGCTACTAGTTAATATTGGATTTTGTAATTTTTTTTTTTTTACTTGTAGCACAATTACAGTATATCACAGTTACAGGGGACAGGGTGATACTTTAAATACTTTCATACAAATTTTCATACATACAAATCTAAATAGTGCCTATCATCTCTGTTCAACATGTTGCTATATTCCTTTTCTTCTTTTAATTTTACCTTTTATGTGCATTGGGCATTGGTGAAAGGGTGTCAGATGCCCTGGCACTAGTGTTACAGACAGCTGTGAGCTTCCATGTGGTTGCTGGGAATTGAACCTGGATCCCTTGGAGGAGAAAGTCAGTGCTCTTAACCTCCAAGCCATCTCTCTAGCCCATTGCTATATTCTTAAATATGTTAAATTATACAAAAATAAGGACATCTTGGGCCGGACAGATAGATGGCTCAACTGTTAAAGGCTAGGCTCACAACCAAAAATAAAGACATTTTGATACCATGTTTCAAAGTCTTCAGTAGGCATCTCTTACAAGTACAGACATCTTTTTTCTCTTAAATAGTTGTATGGTTTTAATTAGAAAATTAGATTATTTTAGAATTATTAGAAATTAGAATTATTTTAGGGGCTGGAGAGATGGCTCAGCAGTTAAGAACTGACTGCTCTGCCAGAGGTCCTGAGTTCAAATCCCAGCAACCACATGGTGGCTCACAACCATTTGTAATGGGGATCCTATGCTCTCTGGTGTGTCTGAAGACAGTGGCAGTGTACTCATATAAATAAAATACATCTTTTAAAAAAATCATTTTGGGCCTGACAAGATGGCTCAGCAGGGAAGGTGCCTGCCACCAAACTTAGGTCCTGAGTTTGCACCCCAGCACCCACATGGTGGAAGGAGAGAACCTACTATCAAAAGTTATTCTCTGCCCTCTGTGTGTGTGCGTGTGTGCCCACATTATAGTTCTTATAGTTTTATCCTCTGCCCTCTGTGTGTGTGCGTGTGTGCCCACATTATAGTTCTTATAGTTTTATTCTCTGCCCTCTGTGTGTGTGCGTGTGTGCCCACATTATAGTTCTTATAGTTTTATCCTCTGCCCTCTGTGTGTGTGCGTGTGTGCCCACATTATATAAAATCTCTTTTTTTTTTCTTGGAGCTGGGGACTGAACCCAGGGCCTTGCGCTTGCTAGGCAAGCGCTCTACCACTGAGCTAAATCCCCAACTCGTGTGCCCACATTATAGTTCTTACAGTTTTATTCTCTGCCCTCTGTGATGGTGGTGGCTTTTATTTTTTGTTTGTTCATTTTTTTTTTTTTTTGAGACAGGATTTTTTGTGTAACAGCGCTGCTGTCCTGGACTCAATTTGTAGACCAGGCTGGTCTACAATTCAGAGAGATCTGCCTGTTTCTGACTTCTGAGTGTTGGGATTAAAGGCATGGACCACCATGCCCAGTTTGAATCTTTCTTTTAATGCATACATTATATATTATATGCTAAAATCCAATGCCTAAATAAATCGAGCTCTTACTAATAAAGCCAGAGCAACACTGGAAAGAATAATGATCCACACCAAAAAGATTTTGGAAGATCTTAGAAACATGGACATGTTGTTGGACTTTCAGTTCCCTGACAATCAGCAAAATCATTCTCCTTTATATTCAGAGGGAGGTTTTTTGAGAAGTATCCAAAGGAAATAGTATCAACAGCTGTACCAAATGAGGTGTAACCCCAAAGTAGAGCTTCCCATGTAGATTGAACAGGAGGCTCGTGGCATTTAACTCTGTGGAAGGACATAGCCTCCTAATGAGCCCGGATCAGTAACGTTCGTTATCCAGTGTCAGGCCGAAAAACGCTTTACCACTCAGTCAGACAAAGAAGCAATGTGCTGAGGAAATCCTATACCAATAATGAGCATTTGGACCTTGAAAAGAAGAAGGCAATTATAATGTGTTGACATTGTGTAAATAGGTTTTACCTAAACCAATGCAGTGTGTGGTCAGTCCTATGAACAAACACGTACGGTGCAAACCTGCGTCTCAGCAGATAGTGCAGTGACAGACACTAAGTTTAGTGTCTTCAGAGTCCTGGCTACAGTGTAATGTTAGGGATATACAAGTAAGGTGAGTAGAATGTCTCCACTTGTTTGTTTAGGAATATGTTTTGGGGGTTGCATAGCTATGCTTAAGGGATTATAGAGAAAAGATTCTCCATGGCAGGTCATATTTCTAGCTTTCTTTAAAGGTATTTTGAATCTTCCAGAGAGTTCAGTTAGTTTTCCAGCTCTGTTACAGTTTTTTCAGTTGCTTTGATCAACATGTTCTTCTATGACATAGTCCAACAACCTTAATTACACGTCAGGCTACTAGGCTTAAATTTTGGTCCTCTGTTGTTCAAGAACAATTTATTAGGTTTATTTACTACAATAAAATGGTAGCATATCATTCAAAATTTTCTACTTGCCTTGAAGAGACTGTCTTCTGTTGTAAAATTAAATGACTTAATTCACCTTCTAAGAATTTCTCAGCCAGACATAGTGGCATGCTCTTTTAGTCCTGGCATTTGGAATGAGGCAGAGGCAGGTGGATCTTTGAGTTCAAGACTAGCCTGATCTACAAATGAGTATCCAGGGCTACATAGAGAGACCTTGTCTCAAAAAATATTTTTCTCTGTTCTCTCATAATGTCCTCATTGCTTATGTCTTTCAAGTTCTTCATATTTTAAAACATTATTTATTTTCATTTTATGAGTATGAGTGTTTGCCTACATATGTGTATGTGTCCTGTCTACTCATGGAGGCCAGAAGAGGTTATGGAATTCCCTGGAACTGGAGTTAGAGATGGTTGTGAGCCACCATGTAGGTGCTGGGACCCAAGTCCTATTAAGAGCAGTGCTCTTAATTGTTGAGCCATCTCTCCAGCTCCTAATGCATAGTTCTAAGGAAATGTCATACTACTTAATACTTGGTCCTGCAGTGCTTCTGTTTTTGATAGCTTCTGTTTGTCACATTGTTATTATTTGAATGATCAAAGGGCTAAGGTGATGATTGCCAGGTCTTTCTATTGTTGAGTTGCATTTTTTTTCTTTTGTGGTTTCTTAGAAATGTGTGTCTGAAAGAAGCTATGGTGCTAATTAGCTTATCTGCCTCATTTACTTTTCATCTTAGCTGGCCATTTGTTCAGTATGATTTGATACTGTCCATTTATATTCATATGATGTACATAAAGTTGTATTCAGGATAACCAAAACTAGGTTATTAAGGAAAAACTTCAGTGTCAGAAGATAACTAAAAGCAAAGCTGGGGTGAAGAGGTTACGCACAAGCACATGATAATATAATTGGAGATATTTCTTTTGAAGGATTTTGTGATAGTTTATGTCTGCCTTTTTTAAAAAGTGCGTGCATGTGTGTGTATCTGTCTGTCTGCAGAATCAGAAGAGGGCACTAGGTCCCTGGAGCCGGAATTATAGGTGGCACCCAGTTGCCTGACGTGGGTATTGGGAACTGGACTTCAGTGTGCTGGAAAAATAGCAAGTACCAACAACTGAGCCATTTCCCCAGCCCTCTGTCTGCTTTAAAGTACACACACATGCACACACGCACACATGCACATATTGAAAGTTAAAAATTTTCATTTGTGAAGTAGAAGCCAAAAAAAAAAAAACTTTTTTTTTTTTTTTTTTTTTTTTTTTTTTTTTCGGAGCTGGGGACTGAACCAGGGCCTTGCGCCTTCCTAGGTAAGCGCCCACCACTGAGCTAAATCCCCAGCCCCAAAAAAAAACATTTTTGAGGCACGGTCTCATGCAACCCAGGCTTGCCTCAGACTCACTGTACAGCTGGAATGACCTCAGACATTGGATCTTCCCAAGTGCTGGGTTATAGTCATGAGCCACTCAGTACATATGGTCCATGTGGTGCTGAGGATCAACTCAGAACCTCATGCATGTGAGGAAGGTGCTCTGCCAACTGAGCTGTAATACCTTTAAGATGTTATAGCCCCTAAAGTAAATCTTTAATTCATAAAATGTCTTTATGTACCTACCTAAAAGCCCCTAGAATTTGTTTTTATTCTTTAGTCTAACTACTAGTTGCTACCTTAGTTAGGGTTTTACTGCTGTGAAAACAGACACCATGACCAAGGCAACTCTTATTTATAAAGCACAACATTTAATTGGGGCTGGCTTACAGGTTCAGAGGTTCAGTCCATTATCATCAAGGCAGAAACATGGCAGCATCCAGGCAGGCATGGTGCAGGAGGAGCTGAGAGTTCTACATCTTCATCTGAAGGCTGCTGGCAGAATACTGGTTCCTAGGCAGCTACAATGAGAAACTTATAACCCACACCCACAGTGACACACCTACTCCTACAGGGCCACACCTAATTCTGCCAGTCCCTGGCAGAATTATAAAACTATCACATTCCACTCCCTGGCCCCCATAGGCTTGTTCAAACTTATGAGTCTATGGGAACCATACCTAAACATAGCATATTGTAAAATACATTTAGTCCAACTTCACTTAACTGTAATTCCCAAAGAAAGACAGGAAACCAGCTGGGCAAACTCCAAACTCTGCATCTCCATGACTGATGTCAAAGCTGTCTTCAGATCTCCAACTCCTTTTTCATCTTTGTTGACTGCAACAAACTTCTTTCTCCCGGACTGGTTCCACTCCCTGTTAGCAACTTTCCTCAGCAGATAGCCCACGGCTCTGGCATCTCAAACATCTTGGGGTCTCCAAGGCAACTTCAATGTTACAACTTCTTGTTTCAATGTCTGGGATCCACACATGATCTTCTGGGATCTTTGTAAGAGCTGGCATCACTTCTCCAGCTCTGCCTTCTGTAGCCCCCTAAGCTCAGGTTGATCCACTCCACTGCTGCTGCTGTTCTTGATGATCATCCTATGCTACTGGCATTGCCCATACACTGGGGTCTTCCACTGCAACTAGACTTTACCAATAGCCTCTCATACACTCTCCTCATGGTGCCAAGCCTCAACTCCTTTGCATGACCCCTTTAGTCCTGGGCCATCCACTACAACTGAGACTGCACCTTCACCAGTGGCCTTCCATGGCCTCTCACAGTGCCAAGCCTCAGCTGCTCTTCATGACACCTTCATGCCTTCAAAACCAGTACCACCTGGGTGATTCTTACACATTACCAAGTTCAACTGCAGCACGAGGTACAACCTTGGCTATCTCTGAAGCACAGCTTCTTTGTGCTCTCAGAAAACACTTCCCAGAAGATGTCACCTGAGTAATGCTGGTCTTTTCTTAATCATCCCTAATTTCTTAGCTCCAGCATCAATTGTCCCAGTAATTTCCTTCTCTTGACTATAAAGCCAGAGCCATGTGGCCAAAGATGCTGAGTTCTGCTGTTTGCTGGGGCTGCAACATGGCCCCCTTGTCCTATTACATTATCACCAGCTTTCTGTTTTCCAACTCCTTCACTGCCTAAGCTTGGCTGTCCTGAAACTTGCTCTATAGACTGACTTTGAGCTCAGAGATCAAAGGTGTAAGCCTCCAAACCTGGATTTAAGTTTTTCTTCACCTAGAACTTGCTCTGTTCTAGGCTGGCCTTGAACTCAGAGATCTGCCTTTTCTTTGCCTCCTGGGATTAAAGGCCTGCACTACCATGCCTGGATCTAAATTTATCTTTCCACAAAGTCATTACTCCCTTAATTCAATTTAATATCCTTGAACACAGGATTCAACTCCATTTCACTTCCTGGTGCCCCTTTAATACATGAACCATATATTTTGTTTTTCCTTTCTCAGCTTTCTATGCTTGTTTAAAATGTTCTTCATGAAACTTAACCAAAGAAGAAAGTCTATGATGGGAACTTCTAAGACTTCCTTTATCAATGCAATTACTCTTGAGTCTTTTCACCTTATCCTTAAGCAGACTCTTCAGACAAGGACAAAAAGCAGCTACATTCTTCACCAAAATCTCACAAGAACAGTTGTCTCGGCCACAGACTAAAATTCTTTTCCTCTGAAACCTCTAAAGCCAGGCTTCCATAGCTCAAATCACTCTCAGAAACAAAGTCTTCCTTATTCCTACTAGGATGGCCCATTAAACCCCTACTTAAAACATTCCACCACTTTCCAAATCCAAACAAAATCTATATTCTTCCAAACAAAAGCATGGTCAAGCCTATCACAGCAATACCCAAGTCCCTTAGGTTTTTACTGCCATGAACAGACACTATGACTAATGCAAGTCTTATAAAGGACAGCATTTTATTGGGACTGGCTTAGAGGTTCAGTCCAGTATCATCAAGGTAAGAAGAGCATGACAGCATCCAGGCAGGCCTGGTGCAGGAGGAGCTGAGAGTTCTACATCTTCATCTGAAGGCTGCTAGCAGAATACTGGCTCCCAGGCAGCTACAATGAGAAACTTATAACCCACACCCACAGTGACACACCTACTCCAACAGGGCCATACTTAATCCTGCCAGTCCCTGGGCCGAGCTTATACAAACCATCACAACTGCCTTTTATGTAACAATACTTTATCAGGATTTTTCTTTTGAACTCCCATAGCTGCAGTTTATTGCAGCAAACTGAGCATCTGTTGTATAGGCCATGAAAGCCAGCATCTCCATCTCCTTTTCTCCAGTTCCCAGCTCCAAATGTATTATATGAGTTGAGTAGCATAATGTGATTATCCTTTTTTTCCTCTGTACTCTGAAAATTCAGTATATATACTGACATATTTTCTCTTAGGAAGTTATTTTATGCATTGTTCTATAACTTTTTTTATTTTTAAGAGGAAGTCTTGTAAGCCTCCTTCTCTCCTCTCCTTCTGAGGTATGGGTTACATATTGGTACCACCACACCTAGCTATGAATTTTTTCTCCTTTTAGGATATCATACATTTCTTTCTAAATCTTAGTATAATATCTAATTAAATTTTATTAATGGCATATTCTATTTATGTGGTACTCAATGGATTTTTTTCTGATTCTTTCCCGTTATAAACAATCTTACATATCATTTATGTATCTCCCTGTATAGCTTCGACTGTCCTCAAACTCAGAGATCCACTTACCTCTGACCTGAGTGCTGGGACTAAAGGCATGTCCCACCACTGCCCTGGTGTTTATGTATGTTTTTAAAAGTTGAGTTTTTCCTTCTATAAATCCCTAAATGTATATTTGTACAGTCTTATTTTGAACTGTGGTATAATTTTTTGATAAAGGTTGGTTATCACAGTTCCCTATCCATTTACACTGGAAAAGAATAAATGTTTTGTTTATAGTCCTTGAATGTTTTAAAACCTAAAAGGAACCTGAGAATCTGTTTAGCTGTAGCTCTGCCCTCTCATTTTATAACTGGAAGGAGGCTTTGGTTTATATGAATTGTGTTCTGCTCCAACTCATGCAATGTGATGAGAAGAGGCCACAGTGAGAAGTCAAGGCGCTCGTGCCTGAGCACCCCCCACACACACACCCCACACCCCACACACACCCCACACCCCTGCATGCCTACTTAGCTCTCTCTCTATTCCCTAGTGTGTGCTAGTGTAACTGGTGCTTGCCAAAGTAGATGAGGGGGGCACACTTGCAGCTCTAGCACTTAGAAGGCCAAGGCAGGAAGATTTAAGAGTTTTAGACGAGCCTGGGCTACACAGCTAGATTCTCTCTAAATAAACACAGTAAATAAAGCTGTATTTTCTGAATATGTACACCAGCTGATCTTACCATTTGAAAAATGTGCACTGAGGTTAGGAAACATTCGCATGGGTCCTGGGCTTTATTTCATTTCCAGGTTTGGGTGGTATTCATTAAGAAAAGTATACAAAGCATGGAGATCATGACATGTAAAATGAATTTATATGTATAAGTATTGTACAGCTGTTTTGAAAATACCTTGAGCATTCTTGCTAATAATAAAGTTTATTTGCTAGAAACCATTGTACTAAGAGACTATGCCTTTTCTTTTACATCTCTTTCTAAAATAAATTAACAGAAATAACGATAAATGGAATTTGGCCATTCATCAATATTTACTTAGACTCTATTTGCTGGGTTTATTTAGTCTTTTCATCTGATGTTTCTCTCCTTCCTCTTTTTCTTTTCCCCTTTTGTCTAGGTCCTGGGAGGAATGGAGAGGGGTCCTATTGACTACCTTCTCTGAGAGTGGTCAGAGAATTCTTAACAGGTCTGTCAATTATGTAGAATGAAAATAAAAGTTTGATTTTTTTTGAAAGACTTAGTTTCAACTAAAAGAAATAAATTAGAAATAAACTTTTTTATCTGTACTGGGAATTGAACCCAGTGCCTCATATAAGTTAGGCAAACACTAAACTAGGAACCATACCTAAGTCCATAAACTCCCTTAAATTTTTTAAACATTTATGATATCTGTGTATGTATGTGGATGTGTGAGTGCCGTGCGTGGTATGCATATAGAGGTTAGAGAGGGAGTTGGTGCTTTTCCTCCCACCTGAGATTCAGGGAGGTTGAACTCACTTAGCAGGTTTTGGCAGCAAGAGCCTTTACCCACTGTGTCATCTCCCTGACCAAACCTTACTTTTAAAAAGAAATTATTTTGAGCTCAGTATACAACAAAAGATTTCACTTTGGCAAGCTGCAGTTGGCATGTAGGTTTACTGATGATCTGTTTGATGGAAGAGCATTTGGCCATGTTAGGGTCAGCCTGTAATCCCACCATTTGACTGAGGCAGCAGGATCGTGAACCTTACACATACTGAGTCCAGGGCCAGTCTGTACTACACAGGAAGATCCTGTCTCAAAAAGTCATTACCAACAAAGCATTTGTCATTTGTGTTGAATATATGTAATACGGATAAATTTTTTATTCGTTCCAACGGAGGAACCAAAACTAGACAAAGAGGTGGATTTCTCAGTTGTCTATGGTTGTGGAAAGGAATAGAAACAGGTAAAACCTCTAAATTACATTATTTATTTGACCCTTTAGAATTCCCAACAGCAAGCTGCCTTATAGATCTGAGAAGGTCTAGTGTCTGTAGCTGTAGTTTTGTTACCTACGCTATGGCATCAACAGTAAGTTCATCATTATGTAGCTCAGTGAACTCCTCAGCTGACTTTACATTGAAATCACCTGGTGATCTTGAATTCTTGATTATAACCTGTAACCATCTTTAGACACAGGAATTGTTCAAATTGTTGATCTGTCTATTTTATGTATAAAAACATGTACATATAATTTACATGCCTGTACATACCTCCCCACCCCTTCATTTGCTTTTTCTTTTGTTGTACTGTTGGAGTTTGAATACAAGGCCTGCACAGGCTAAAAGAATAGCATCAGCCCTGAGATTTGCTTTTTTTGTTGGTGATAGTGATTGCAGGTGTTTGTTTTTCCCCTTTGTTATATTGTCCTTCTGTGTGTGTGTGTGTGTGTGTGTGTGTGTGTGTGTGTGTGTGTGTGTGTGTGTGTGTGTGTGTGTGTGTGTGTGTGTGTGTGAGAGATCATCATTATTGGAGACAGTCCAAATGTAGCCTTGCTGGCCTTGAACATCCTAAGTAGACCATGCTGGCCTTGAGTTCACGGTGACCTTTGCCTCCTGAGTGTTTAGATGTGAGCCACTGTGCCCAGCTTTTTGTATTTGATCAGTCTTACAGGGCTTTAGATTTTGAGTCATTAGAAAAAAATATTTTTTCTGTGTTTCTATAATATAATATTAAAATGTTGAGTTTCACTTATTATACATATGTGAAGTTTTTGGTCTGTTTGGAGTTACCTTGTTGTATAGTGAGACAAATGAATCAATTTTATTATCTTCTAGATAGCTACCTTGTTCTAATATCATATAAGGAAAGTAAATCATTTTTTTCACCTTTATGAGATACTAAAATTTCAAAATTCTATTAATCTCCCATCCACTTACAAAAGTTTTTATAGTAGTTTTAACTACTGAGGATATAGTGTGGGTCAATGTTTGTTAACTTATATGTATTGCATGAGTGTGTTGTACATGTGTATGTGGAAGGCCAAACATGGAACCATGTTCTCTTAGATGACAGAGAGGGCTTTGGCTCTGCCACTCTCCACATTATTCACTTGAGGAAAGGTCTCTTAGAACCTGGAGTTAGTCTGGCAGCCAGCAAGCCCTGGTGAGCCTCTACACGTGTCTACTCTACAATGCTAGAGTTAGAGGTGCACACTTGGCTGCGCCCAGCTTTCTGTATGGGACTAGGGATCTGAATTCCAAATCCCAGACCCGCACAGTAGCCACTCTCACCCTTGATAGCATGTTTTAATCTGATAGGGCTTGGTCCCTTTCCATAACCTGATTCTTCAGAGTTTCCTACAAACTTTAGAGTTAGGTTGTCATCATTAAATTTTACACATAGGAATCTTTACCTATGAGAGTGTCATTTTATCCATGTCTTTTTTTTTTAATTTTATTTATTTAATGTATATGAGTACACTGCAGCTGCCTTCAGACACACCAGAAGAGGGCATCAGATCCCATTACAGATGGTTGTGAGCCACCATGTGGTTTCTGGGAATTGAACTCAGGACCTCAGGAAGAGCAGTCAGTGCTCTTAACCACTGAGCCATCACTCCAGCTCCTTATCCATGTCTTTAAAATTTTTATGTATACAAATATTTTGCCTTCATGTATGTATGTGCACCATATGTGTTCCCAGTGCCCTAAGAAGTCAGAAGGCCTCAGATATCCTGAACTAGACTTATGGATGGCTGCAAACCATCCTGTGAGTGCTTGGAATTGAACCTGTGCTCCCTACAGGAACAAGTGCTTTCACCAAGGAGCTCTTTCTCCAACTCCCTTCATAAGTATCTTAAAGTTTTCTTTTTTATATCTTGACCTTTTTTTTGTCAATTCCTCCCCCCTGGAGCTGAGGACCGAACCAGGGCCTTGCGCTTTTGCTAGGCAAGCGCTCTACCACTGAGCTAAATCCCCAACCCCTTTTTGTCAATTCTTAAAGATTTTAACTTTATGTCACTATTAAAAAGTGAGCTCTTTCCCCACCTGTTGGTGATTGTATGGGTGACAAATGCTGTTTTTTCTATATATTAATTGTGCATTGTGCTGCTTTACTGAATTTTCTCATCTGTCTTTTGTTTGACTTTCAAGAATACAGTGTAGTAATAATTTTTTAAATTTATCTCAGCAGCAGGTTCACTACCGTCTAATGGTTCATATTCCTGAATGAAAGACACATACACAGCCTTTATATTTTAATATACCTTAAACAGCACAGTCACTAGACCACTGCCCAACCTCCACGCCGATAAAATCTACCTCCTGCTGATAATTTCGAGTTACTTCTTACTAAATTTTATGTTCTCTCTTGGCTGCCCTGGACCCAGCTGGGCAGCCCTCTGGGCCAAGCTCTCCCTGCTCCTTCACATGGCGACTTTGCCTCTCTGTCCTGCACTCTTCTCAAGCCTGGAGTCTCCTCTCCTTCACTCCTTTTCCTACTCCCCATGGGAATTCTAAAATCCCACCTCTCTCTCCTCTTCTGCTATTGGCTGTTGGCATCTTTATTTACCAATCAGAACCAACTGGAGGCAGATTCCCAGAAGCTACATGCAGGCATTCTCATGCAGTTTTTTGGGGGAAACGTAATTAGCATTAGAGTACCAGCAACTATAATACAATTCTGTCATCCCCCCACCCCCCCAGCTAGGAACCGAACCCAGGGCCTTGCGCTTGCTAGGCAAGCACTCTACCACTGAGCTAAATCCCCAACCCCTGTCATTTTTCTTTAGTTTTATATTCTTTCTGTTGTTTTAACCTTTATTTCTCTCATTTTACTGATTTTTTTTTTAATACTTCTGTGTTCCTGATAGACCCCTATTCTCCCATGAAGCAGACTGCTGATTTGTATTTGTTGGTTTCTGTGAGTGTGATGTGCTTCATCCATGCACGTACTTTGCAACTAAGTTATATGCTTGCCCTTCTGTCATGTTACGAAAGCATTATGTGGGCTGGAGAGATGGCTCAGTGGTTAGGAGCACTGGTTACTCTTTCACAGGACCCTGGTTCAATTCTAGATCCACATGGCAGCTCACACCTGTCTACAGGCATCACACAACTGTCTGTGACTCTAGTTTTAGAGGATTTGATACCTTATTCTGGATTATACAGGTACAGCATACACACCCTACACAGACACACATGCAGGCAAAGCACTCATACGTGATATAAACACAGATTCACATGCACGCAAAACAACTCATATAGGTGATATAAACAAACAAGAGTGGAATTAAATAACTGAAAAAAAAAGAAAACTTTCTTTATTTTTTCAAGTTTAGAAAATTATCAGGAATGAATGATTAAGTCAGGCATATAATCCAGCTATGCTGGAGGCTAAGGCAACAGGATCAAGATTGAAGGCTAGCCTGAGTTACACATTGCTAGCCCAGCCCAAGATGACATGGTGGCACATACCTTTAATCAGTACTCAGGAGGCAGAGACAGGTGGATCTGTTCATTTGAGGAGAGGCTGTGGTGTACATGAGTGAGACCAAGTCTCACTCTTAAACTGCCACCCTAATAGTGTCTCCTCACTCCCAAATAAAATACATATATCAAACTCTAGATTCATTACCCAATTATTGGAAACAAGTATGTTACATTAACGGAAATAATCACATGCATCCTCCCTCAGTTTTCCGATATGGAGTTTGCTTTGAATTCCAATAACAAATTTCTTTAAAGTACTGCCAAGGTCTATTTAAAATTTGCTTTAGAATCTGACACATTGGTATATGAGCACACAATATAAAAAATGGAGGCTTTCTGCCTACAGCTTGTGTTGGCTTTGCATATTTATATTTACTTCATTAAATGAATTGAGGGGCTAGCAAGATTGCTCATTAAATAAAGGGGCTGCTACCAAGTCTCATTACCTGCATTTAGTCACTGGAACCCACGTAAGAGTGGAAGGAGAGAAGTGACTCTGAAGTTGTCCTCTGATGTCCATGTGAGTGCTATGGCAGGAGTATGCCCACATGTAAACAAAATCGTAAATGGAATTCTAAAAAGCAGTGAGAGGTTTTTATGTATACATGTATACTCTGAAACAACTTCAGGCCATTAAACTTCCGTCCTCTTTAAAGAAGTGTTTTGTTTTTTTCATTAAGTTTGTATATGGTGTTTAGGGGTGAAGGGGACCCTGCAGGTGGTCATGGCAGGGAAATGAACTGTGAAGAGGTGAGAATGAAAAATTGATTCGGATTTACTTCATTAACCTGGATCAAGACTTCCGGGAATCTGATGCTGTGTGGTATATTTCCAACAAATTTAAAGAGTATAATTTGGAGTGGCTTTCCTGTTGTAATAAAAAAAATCCTTGGTGCACAAGGGACAATTATATTGAAACTCAACTCAGGGTTCATATCATCTTTCTTTTTTCTTCTTTTTTTTTTTTCTTTTTTCTTTTTTTCGGAGCTGGGGACCGAACCCAGGGCCTTGCACTTGCTAGGCAAGCGCTCTACCACTGAGCTAAATCCCCAACCCCTCATATCATCTTTCTGAGAAGATGGGTTCTAGAGATAGGCTCCCTGTACTAGCTTAAAGACCTAAAGAAGAGTCTAGCCTGGTCTCTGTCATACAGACAGCATAGAGGTCATTTGTGCTCTAAGCCACCTCTGATCCTAGTCGTGGGAGCTTGAGGAGCCTCTGGCTATGTGGATAATGTAAGGGTCATTCAGACTTCTGAGTATCTGTCCTGGTTGTGGGAGCTTGGGGATCCCCCTAGCTGTAAGGATCATTTAGATTACTAACTACCTTTGTTCCTGAGTTTATGTTGGAGCTCTCGATGGTCTGGCCCAAAAGATAACACTGATCAGCAGCTTAATCACTTCTAGTTCCAAGCTTTCTGGATGGAAAACAGGTTTTGGGTTTTTTCCATTGGAAAGACAATCATGTGTGCTTAACATTCCTGCTCTCCCTGGAGATCTGTGGGCTCAAGGACCTTCCTGCTGTGCTCTCAACATAAGAATATCAAAACATTTATACTGTAGCTTGGCAGTAGCACGTGCCTTTAATTGCAATAGGCCAAGGCAAGTGGATCTCCGAGTTCAAGGCCAGGCTGGTCTGCAGAGTGAATTCCAGTGCAGCCAGAGCTACACAGAGAAACCCTGTCTCAAAAACAAAACAAAACAAAACAGAAATTTATACTATGATGAACAAAATCTTGGCCAAAATAATCTCAGTTAGCAATCCTTTTTTGTTTCTGAGTTGTGCTTCTATGGCCTGTTGTTTGTTGTTTTCCTAGGGAGGGGGGAATAAAGGGTTGGCTTTTTGATATGGTTTTTGTATGTAGTCCTGGCTTTCCTAGAACTCAATCTGTAGACCATGCTGGCCTCTAAAGGCATGTACCTCTACTGCCTGGCTTGTCATTTCCTTCTTTCTTAAGTTAACTAGTTATATAACTTTAAAATACTCTTCCAATATAAAAGTATTGGAGCTGGGTATGGTAGCACATGTCTGTAATAACAGCACATGAGAAGTTGAGACAGGAGGATTGCAGAGAATTCATTGGCAAACTTGGATACAGAGTCACAACCTGCCTCATATTTTTTTTTAATAATTTACCTGTTTACTTTTATTTTCTTGGAATTTTTGTATTGTTTTATTTTATTAACTTGAAACAGTGTCTCATCTAATGCAAGCATCAGACTCTCTTTGTTCCTGAGAGGCCTTGAACTACTGATCCTCCTTCCCTGGGTGCTCCCTCCCTTCCAAGTGCTGAGATTACCAGCCTGAGCCACTGGGTCTGGCCCTTTCATAGTTTTTCAAGTAAGGGTCTTGAATCATAGCCCAGAATGTCCTTCATTTGTGCCCTTCTTGCCTGTGCCTCCTGAGGGCTGGTTGCAGGCGCACCCTGTCAGTGTCTGCTCTTTTTCTCTTTTCTCATTGAGTTTTAGTTTACTCATGTATTCATTTTGCTCCCTTTTAGCTCATTATTAACTCATTCTAACAACTTTTTCTAACTTTGAGTCAGCTATTTAAGTTATTTACTTCCCCCATACCTCATGTAGATATTTTATGGCTATTAATTTTCTTCCTCATTAATTCGCCTGTATTCTTGAGTTCCTATAGTTGTATTAATTTATAGTTTTCTAGAAATTTTGCATTTCTGCTTGGTATTTTTTCCTTAACCTGAATCCATAGGTTTTGCTGTTGCTGTAAAATAGAATTCTGTTTGTTGGTTTTGAGTTAATCATTTTAGTGTGTTGTTCTAAAGTATTTGAGTATTCTATTGTTGAAGATGTATTGAGATTTTTTTCCTTATTGCCTAACTTTATAAAGTACCTTTTTCTTTAATTAAAAAAGCAGTTAAAGAATAGTTTTTTATTTATTGGCTACTAGTACATATTCATCTAAAGTTTCAAAATTATAAAAATCAATATTGAGCTCATAAGATAGTTCCTGAGGGTAGGAACACTTGGCCATCAAGCCTGAAGACCTAAGGTCAATCCCCAGGATAGTAGAAATGAAAAGCTGATTCTCAAAGTCATCTTCTCACCTCTGCACACAGTGACATATGTATGCATGTGTGCACACATTAAATAAATGTTTCAAAGATTTTAATTGGGTATGTGGCAGTAACAGAACTATGACACCCGAGTTAAAGATGTTATAGTCTGATACTATCTTATTAAGATAGATCATTTTTTTCTGAAGCATGCCAAAATAATAAATTTTCCATGTATAATTTGTATGTTTGCCATAAACAATGCTTTAGAATTTAAACTAAAATTAAAACAAGATATTATGAATAAAATAGGGAAAAACTTATACTTTATGAATTTTAAAAATAAATTTGAAATTATGTTAGAAGATGTGAGTTGTGAGTTTCGTATTTAATGTGAATAGAAAATATTCTGTGGTACTGGACAGATGCTCAGATGTTAAGAGCTCTGGCTTCTCTTCCAGAGGACCTGGGTTGGCTCTCAGCACTGATAATGGTGGCTCACAACCATCTGTAACTCCAATTCCAAAGGATTTGACATCCTCTTCTGGTCTCCATAGACACCAAACACACATGTGATAAAAATATATACATACAAGGAACACACCCATACACACAAACAAATCTTTTAAAATTTGTAAAAAGAAAAATATTTGTCTCCAAATATCTGTAGGCAGTTTCCTTTGGCAGGGTTAGGAATAAAACTCCGGAAAGTGCTAGAATTTCCAGTTCTGTGGTTCGTACATGAAACTGGTTTGGGTTCCTGACTTTTGCTTCTACATTTTACATATGGGATGAGGCATGTTTTAAGATTTCTAGTGAAAACTGATTTGACAATCTCTAGAGTTTACACATTGACTTTGTTGTTCATATTTTTAATCTTACATTTTTATAATTTTCTCTCTCTCTCTCTCTCTCTCTCTCTCTCTCTCTCTCTCTCTCTCTCTCTCTCTCTCTCTCTGTCTTTATCCCTTTCTAAAAGAACTCTGATTTGGCTGCTACTTTGACATATAAGCCCTAAAGATGCCACCGTGCTTGGACTTAGAGGATGATCTGGATAAGTGAGAAAAGTTAAGGCATTTTGGTAAGTGAGACTTTATGTAAGAGAACTCTTTTTGGGGTTTTTTTTTTTTAGTCTAACTTTTGGTTTTTCTTTTATTTTAAATTTAATTGTTTTATATGTACTGTATATTTTGCATTCTTGTATGTCTGTATATCATCTTATTCATAAAGTTCCCAAGGGGACCAGAAAAGAGTGACAGATGCCCTGGAACTGAGGTTACAGACAGTTGATAACCTTCATGTAGATTCTAGGAATTGAACCTGGGTTCAAGCCAGAGCCGTCTCTCCTAATTCTCCTAATTTCTTTCCCAATGTATTATTAGTAGATAGAGAACCTAGCAATTTATTTTTATTTGCATGTGTATTTGTGGGTGCCCGTGGAGTCACGTGGGTGCCACGTGAAAAGGATATCAGATCCCTATAGCTGGAGTTCTGGGCAAGGTTGTGAGCCGCCTGACATGGGAACAGACTTAAGATCTCCAGAAGAGCACTGAACTGCTGAGCCGTCTCACTAGCCCTGCTACTGGTTTTTCTATGTCAGTTTTGTATCCCTGATATTTTCTCGAAAGTATTTACTACCTAACTCTTAAGAGTTATCTTGTGAAGTTCTTAGTATCTTATAAATATATGATCATATCTGTAAGTAGGAGTGATTTGACTTCTGCCTTGCCTGTTTCTATGCTTTTTACTTACTACAAGCACTAGCGAGGAGTGACATGATCGCACATACTTTTATTTTATAGTTTGCACACACCTTTAATTCCAGCACTGCAGAGGCAGAGGCAGGTGGATCTCTATGATTTCAAGGTCAGCAAAGTCTACATAATAGGTTCCAGAACAGCAGAGCTATGTAGAGAAACCCTGTCTCCAAACCGCTGAGCCATCTCTCCAGCCTCCATATCTTATTTCTGTTGCATGTGCATATGCCACCAAGAGGTACAGAGGCTACCAAACAACCTACAAGAGGTGGCTGGTTCTCTCTTTCCTCCACATACTTTCTGGACATTAAACTTGAGTCATCAGGCTTGGCTACAAGTGTCTTTACACACCAACCCATCTCACCAGCCCTCATTGTATATTAGCCTTTTTTTTTTTTTAAGGTTATATCCCTTTGGTTCAATTTTGGTAATTCATATATTGATAAAAATACCCATTCCTTTCCGTTTTAACAACTTATTGGAAGCTTTCAAAAATTCCTTAATGATCCTCTTTGAATTTAGTCTATGTAAGCATTATGTATATATAATGTATGTTATGTATGGATACTTCTCTGTTTTGAGGCCAAGCCTCTTGTATCCCAAACTGTCCTTAAACTCCCTTTTAGCCAGATATGATCTTGTATTTCTGAGATCCTCCTGCTTCCTTCCATCTTCCATGTGCTGGAATTATAGGTATGTATCACTGTGCCTGCTTTATGCAGTGCTGGAGATCAACTCTGGGCTCTGTGCATGTTAAGCAAGCTCTATATCAACTGAGCTGCACCTTTAGCCGCCTAATTTTCTTAATTTGTGTCTATTTATTTTGGTTAATTTGGTTATCAAAGAACTCTTCATTTCATTAATCTTTTATATTTTTGTTTTAATCTATTTTATTAACACCTAACATTTATTTTGTCTTTCCTTTTTTTAAAAAAAATGTCTAAACATGTATTTACTTATTGTTTGTGTGAATGGGCTTAGTGTGTGTTTTAAGTTAGACAACAACTTGCAGTTTAATTCTCTCCTTCCACAATATGGATCTCAGAGAGCAAACTTAGCATCAAGCTTGGTAGCAGTCGCAGTTGCCTGCTAAGCCATCTCACCAGTCCTCCTATGTTTTTTGAGACAGTCTCAGGTACCCAGGCTTTGAAATTGCATTCACTGCTTAACCGTCTCACCAGTCTGTTATGGCTTTCCAGCTATTGAGTTTAGTTTGGCTTATTCTTGTTTTACCAAGACCCTGGCATATATCATTAGGTTATTTTTCTTTCTGTTCCTACTTTGAATTGGTTGCTAAATACCCACAGTTTGTAGGCCTTCTCAAGACTTGGTCTTTCTCCTGCTAAGCAGCAGCTTTTTTAGCCTTAAAAAAAATCTTTATTTTATTTGTTTACTTTTAATGTTATTAGAATTTTTAAAATGCAGCTGGAGAGGAAGTATAATTATTTTATAAAGGATTTTCTGGGTGCTGTTGTTTGAGACCAGAACTGAACTCTGCAGCCCAGGGTGTGCTCAACTTGTGATGTCCCTGCTGAGACTTTAGGTGTGTGCTGCGACACTCAGGTCCGTTCATTCTCCCGTGACACTTTGTATATTCCTCCCAATATTCTAGTCTTAACAAAAAAAGTAGCAAATGGCATTACGAAAGGAAATTTTATTTAGTAAATAAATTGCATCTTTTATAGAAGTATAGATGATATATTAACTAAAATGATATGTTGAATATGTAATGATGTTATAATACTCTGCATCCTCTCCTCTTTTTTTTTTTTTTTTTTTTTTTTGAAGGTTTTCTTACTGTTCACTTTGCATATACTTCTGGACTAATACACCATGGTTTTGGATGACCTTCCAAACTTTGAAGACATCTATACTTCCTTGTGTTCATCAACAATGGGAGACTCAGAGGTGGAGTTTGACTCTGGACTAGAAGATGATGACACAAAAAGTGATAGTATTTTGGAGGATTCCACAATTTTTGTAGCCTTCAAAGGAAATATAGATGATAAAGACTTCAAATGGAAACTGGATACAATCTTACAGAGTGTGCCCGGCTTGTTACACATGGGTAATTGCCTTAGCTTTTGCCTCCTTCTTGTTGCTGTGTGCTTTGACAGTTTCCTGCCTACAGCCATGATGCTGGGATTACAGGGTTAGGCCACCATGCCTAGTTTGAAAAGTTTCTAGTAAAGTGTAACTGTACTGTAATTAAACAGTTTTTAACTATATTAACATTAAAACTAGTATGAAGACACCTGATGTGTGCAGAGCACAGATAGTTTTCAGTAATGATCAGATTGGAAGAAACTTTGGTGTCTCTGCCCTGTGGAACCAGGAGCCAAAGTTTTTCGGTGTATGGAGACGCGTCTCCAAATGTCACGGGACAGCAGTAGGCCTCACTCTTGGAGCTTGTTCTTACCTTCTCTGATTTTGCTAGGTACCTATAGGTTCCCACACAGCTCGTTTAGCCTTTCTCTGGGCCACAGTTTTCCTTCTTTAAGAGCACTTTAACTAAACATAGCCTAAGCACTTTTAGAGTTTGTGAGTATATTAATCCCACTGCCTTAGCAAGTGGTCTGTTTTGTTGTTTTACATTAGAACAAGTAAATTCTGTGTTCATATTCAGTATCTAATGGTGTAAGAGCTGGCATGGGCTTAAGTGGCATATAGAAACACTGTCTATAGATAACTGGATTTTGAGAAAGCATTTTCCATAAAGCCAATTTATTAATATTGAAAGATGTAATTTGAGCAGTGGCATGCTCCTTTAATCCCAGTATTTGGGAAACACAGGCCAGCCTGATTTACAGAGGGAATTCCAGAACATCCAAGGTTACACAGAGGAATCCTGTCTCAAAAGAAAGAGAGTTGTGATTGAATAAAGGGTATAAACTGTTTAGTCGATCTGAGCTGATAACAAAAAGGAAATTATTTTGTCTGGAGTTGCCGGATATCTTTTATTTCCTTTCTTGTCTGTAAAATGTATTTATAAACAGTACTACCTCAGTTTACTTTGTAAATCTTTTTTTTTCTTTTTTTTTTTGGAGCTGGGGACCGAACCCAGGGCCTTACTTTGTAAATCTTTAATTGTAAAATACATATAACAGTTTGCCATATTCACAATTTTTATATATGGCTCAATGACACTTAAATACAATTAAAATATGCAACAATTACTAGTAGCATTTTTATAACTCTTATAAACTTCCCATTCCCTACCTACTCAAGCCCTTAATAAGCACCATTGCACTTTTTATAATTTTTTTTAATTTAAAATATTAGATTTATTTATGTATATGGTATTTTGCCTACATGCATGTAAATGCACTATATGTATGCAGTGCCCATAGAGGCCAGAAGAGGGCATCGTATCTGCTGGAACTAGAGCTACAGCCATTTGTGAATTGCCATGTGTATGCTTAGAATTGAACCTCAGACCTCTGGAAGAGCAGCCATTTCTCTAACTCTCCAGCCCCCTTTCTTTATTTTGAGTACTATTATTTACCTCATATAAGCAGAATCGTGTATCTTTATGACTGTTTTATTTCATTTAACATAATATTCTCAGTGTTTGCCCATGCTGTAGCACATGATAGGGTTTCCTTCCTGTTTCAGGCCAAATATCCCACAGAATGTATGTATGTATATTCTGCATTTCACTTACTGTCATCTGTTGCTGGGCACTTGGATTACGTCCGTGCTTTAGCTACTACGACTAATGCTACTGTAAATGTGGATGTACTCTTCCAGATCCTGCTTTCAATTCTTTGGTCTGTATACTTAGAAATAAAAGTGCTATATTATATTGCTGGGGCCAGCCCTGACATTCAGGTTCTGAACAGCATCAGCCAAAGGCCAAAGGCTGATGACCTCTGGCCTTCTAACTCTCTCTTACTGTTTTGGGAGCCAAAAGCTGATTACTTTGGGCAATTTCATAGGGAAGGAAGAAGAAAGAAAGAAAGTCAGGCATGCACACGTATACATGCACACAGTTTGGCTGGGCCTAAACACCTGTCTCATCAATTTCACAAGTGCACATGCATACTTACATGCATACACATATACTACATATGTATGTACAAGTATACATACATATATACATATATATACATTTGGTGAATGGGGCAAAACCACAAAAAGCCATACTTTATTTTTTCTTTCCACCTTTTTATGCCTTCTTAGACGAAAGTTCTTTATAAAATTACCTCACAGAAAAAATGTTACACAAAAGGGAGTTACAGAAGGATGTCTATAGTAAGTTCAGAGCAGTGTTTCATTCTGTAAGCTCATTATAAGTTCAAAGCAACTGTTTCACATGGCCTTGCTTTACCATAGAGCACACTATGTCTTCATCCTTGGACCTGACCTACAATGAATGGTTTTCCTTGATCACAAATCTGTCCTAAGCCGATTTCTCTTCTCAGTGTAATTTATGAAAGCTTATGGTACTCCTTATTCTGCAGCCTTTACTTACTATTCTATGAAGGGGGGCACATTCTATTTTTGATTCTAACACTAAAACTATCTCCTTAAACATTCTTTCTAAAACTATTTGAATTTTATAAAGTCATTAATTCATAAAAGTTCCATCTTCATGTTGATCTGCAGGAAATTTGCCCAATAGGGTGGGCTGATGCCCAAGAGTCATGAGCTATGTAATAATGGCAGGAAAGGCACATCAGCAGTGAGAAGCAATCCTGGGACAAAGTCTCTGGGGCTGTGCCTCCTAGAGTAACCCATCACAGCCATGCAAAATGGTGGCCATCTCCAGGAAGCTCACTTGATTGCCATAGACTTTCCTAGATGGCTTCTGTCATTGTATAACTCTTTTTTAACTCCTCACCATATAGTAGTTGTACCATTTGTATATTGTCATCATTAGTGCACAGGGTCCCCAATTTCCTCATATCATTGTCAACATTTGCTATATTCTATTTTTATAATAATCACCCTAGTGATATGGTATATAGCCATTTGATAGTGGTTTTTGTTTTTGCTTTTTGTTTTTTGTTTTTAAATGCACAAAATCATTAAGAAGTTCAGTGTTTCAGGCCAGGCAGCAGTGATGCACACCTTTAATCCCAGCACTTAGGAGGCTGAATCAGGTGGATCTCTGTGAGTTCGAGGCCAGCCTCATCTATAGAGTGAATTCCAGGAAAGCCAGAGTTACACAGAGAAACACCATCTCAGGAAAAAAAAGTTTAATGTCTCTACTTTTTTTCTTATTGTGCCTGTCCCTTTGTTGCCACATCCAAGAAATCACTGACAAGTCCGAGGCTTGTCAGATATTTTCTTCTAAGTGTTTTAGGTCTATATTTAAGTGTTTGTTCCATTTTCAATTAATTTTTGTACATGGTATTAGGATATTCACTCCTTTGCATGTGGACACACACTGTGCCCAGAGTAAGTTAGCTTTTGTGCATTCTTAAGAATATGTCTAGAAGTTTGTGTAGGTTTTAGAATTGCAGATGCCAAATGTTTTTCTGTCCTAAAGGAAGCTGCCTTGTCAGAATGTATGTTTCCTTCCTGTGTTTGCTTACTTCAGTGGACTCTGCTCTTATTTAAATGGATTTAAATCTTATGGATTTTTGTTTTATCTTTAGTTGCTCATTCTCAAATGCTTTCACAACTGATCATGTTATTCTCTTTCCTTCATGACCAAGAATCCAGCAAGCTGAAGGTACAGAAAGTGGAGCCCTGGAACAGCGTGCGAGTCACATTCAACATCCCCCGGGAAGCAGCAGAGCGGTTACGGATCCTGGCTCAGAGCAACAACCAGCAGCTTCGGGATCTGGGGATTCTCTCCGTTCAGATTGAAGGTCCTTTGCTTTGCCATGTGCCCATCCGAATCAAAGTACAATAACAGTAGAACCCTGCAGAGTTCCCGATGCTGCCCTGTCTGTCTCTCTGCGCTCACGTTTGAGACTCTCAAGCACCTGTACATCCTGTGTTTCATGTTTCAGTACCTTAGAATGAAAACGGGTTGAGGGTGTTGCCGGAGCCTGAACGCTCAGGCCTTTGGCTCTTCTGCCTTCAGTCTTAGACTTTGATCTTATTTGTACCTTGCACTGAACTGATTTGTCTTTGAAGAATGTTTAATTTTAATTGCTTTCCTTTAGTGAATAATTTTAATATTTTCTTTGTTCATTTAGTGGATTAGGGAGTCCTAAACAGTTCTTTTGTAACTGTTTATCACTGGACTGACCCTCTGAATGTAAGAATATGCTTATTCTAATATTTATAACATCCAGATTAAAGCCTTTCTGTTGCTTACCGCTTATTTACAGAATATAGGCCGAATTCTCTACTGTGATCTCAGGGCTTGCATAGTCTGAAGTCTACCTTCGTCATATAGCCTTATGCTAGTCATTTCCCTCCCCAGCTCGCTGTTCTCCATCTCTTCCGTTTTCCCTTGGTCCTTTGATCACACAGTCCTCCCTTTTGTAGAGCATTTGCAGTCACTGCCTGGGGATGGCACACTGCTCTTATCTTTCCAATCTTCAGGTTGATCTTTTCAGCCTTAAGTCTCTGGCTGAGTCTGTTGCTGTGCTCTAACAAAAACCCCTTTCTCTCAGATCATTTATCTCACACTTTACTGAGGTCTGTCATTTGGTTCTGTTCATTTCCCCATGTACTGTAAGCTCTAATAGGAAAGGAGTCATGTCTGGGTTTGTTCTGCTGTATGTCTGAATTGCCTGAGCCACATTAGTCTCTTTAGTAAGCATGTCACATGAAAACAAGGAAGGATATAATAGCATTACTTTGCTTTAGCACCTGGTATATAATTATAAATAAAATATGCCCCTTGCTGTTATAAACTCAAGTGAGCCCATGATATTATTTAATAAGAGGAACAACTCTATGATTGATATGAATCAAATTTATAGTACATCAACTATGGGCAAATACAAGAATTTCTTTTTTTTTTTTTTTGTTTTTTTTTTTGGAGCTGGGGACCGAACCCAGGGCCTTGCATTTCCTAGGCAAGCACTCTACCACTGAGCTAAATCTCCAACCCCAAGAATTTCTTTTTAAAAATAATTTTTATATATTTTATTTGTGTGTGGTGGGGTGGGAGGTCAGAAGATAACCCATGGGAGCCAATTACCTTCGTCCACCATGTGGGTCCTGGGGATCAATTCCAGTCATTAGGCTTGGAAGCAAATGCCTTTACTCTCTGAGCTATCTCGCTGGCCCTACCTTGTGCTTTGAGACAGTCTTTCACTCATATCTAGGACCTGCCAATTAGGCCAGGTTGCTGGTCATTAGACTTCAGTGGTCCTCCTTCCTCTGCCTTATGTGGGGTACAGGTGTGCTCCACTACACCGTGCCAGGCTCTTTAAAATGGGTACTAGGAGTCAAATTCAGTTCCTGAGCAATCACTTTACCAACTGAGCTGTCTCCCTAGCCTCCTGGAATAGAGAACTTCTAAACAAGGAGTGACATTACTTGATGCC
This sequence comes from Rattus rattus, assembly GCF_011064425.1. Lineage (NCBI taxonomy): Eukaryota > Metazoa > Chordata > Mammalia > Rodentia > Muridae > Rattus > Rattus rattus. The sequence continues at coordinate 134,773,368 of NC_046158.1, read as the reverse complement.
ATTGCAAAACTCTTGCGCTTGGGAAGCAGGGTAAAGTAGCTTATACTTATAATGCCAGCACTACAGAGGCTGAAGTAGGAGGGCTGCTACAAAGTTAAAGCCAGCCTAGACTACAGAGTAAGTCCTGTTGTTTAAATAAGTAAATAAAGACAACTTCTACTCAAAAAAGGGGGAAAAAACCTTCTGCTCAAAATTTCTTAACAAGCTTAATAAATTGCTAGTTCTTTACCAATGGTAAAATCTCCAAAACCCATACTTTATTGGGCTTTCACGCTTGGTTCCTAAAAAGCGAGTCAGAGTATCTGACAGGCTCTGATGATCCCCCTTCATTGGTAGGACGTTGTTCCCTATGACCAGCCAGCCCATCCCCTGGGTAATCTTTACACAGGAAGCTCCATGACAGGACAGAGCAAGCCACCTACCTCCTTTATAGCTTCCTGCTTTACCTTCAAACTGGAAACCAAGATGCTAAGATATGAACGGAGTTGGGGCATATAATCCTCCAGCTCCCAAGTGACGGGACAGCTATCTTAGCTGTCCCCAAGGTGTTAAGTGTCTTCTGTGGAAGGTACTATAGCAGTCAAAATTGTGGATTAAGTGCAAGAAGCACTTATTTTGGCAGCTGTTTTTCTTCTTTTTTTTTTATTCCTTTCTTTTTTGTTGTTTTTTTTTGGGGGGGGGGATAGGGTTTCTCTGTGCCACAGTCTCAGCTGTCCTGGAATTTGCTCTATAGGTCAGAATGGCCTTGAACTCACAGAGATCCACCAGCTTCTGCCTCCCGAGTGCAGGGATTAAAGGTCTGAGCCATCTTGCCTGGCTCAGCAACTGTTTTCCATTAGGCCAAGTAAGATTTAAATTTTCATAACTAGAGAGTTGGCTCAGCAGTTAGGAGCACTGACTGCTCTTCCTGAGGTCCTGAGTTCAATTCCCACAACCACATGGTGGCTCACAGCCATCTGTAGTGGGATCTGATGCCCTCTTCTGGTGTGTCTGAAGACAGCTGCAATGTACTCACATACATAAAGTAAATAAATCTTTTAAGTTTCCTTAGAAACTGTTTAATGAAACAGTTCTAGTATCCTACCTACATTTGAAGCTCAAATGAGCCATCTTGAGATGGCTCAGATTTAAGAATACTTGTTACTCTTGCAGACCTGGGTTTGGTTTCCAGCACCCACTCACAACCATCATAATTCCAACACTTTCTCTCTGACTTCTTCGTGTATTATATGCATGTGATACATGTACATACTTGGAGGCAAAAGTCTCACTTAAAATAAGTCCTAAAAACAAATACAGGAGATGCAGTCAGTGCATTGGCATGGCACGTGCTTGCCATGTACAAAGATTCAGTCCCCAGCACGGCCCGTTAGAAACATTGAAATGTTCTTACCTTATGTCACAGAGGTAATTAGGAGAGACTTCTCTGTTTGCCATTACATGACATCTCTAACACAAGGCTGTAGGGACCTTTTTGTTCTGTGTGGCCGAGCACAATCTTGAACTTCTGATCTTTCCTCCACCTCTGAGGCGCTTTGATCACAAACATGTTCTAACACACTAGGTTTGTGCAGTACTGGGGACAGAACCCAGTGTTTTGTGCATGCTAAGCAAGGACTGTGCCACTGACTTATAGTCACAATACCTGAAAACGTTTTTATAGTGTAGTTATTGCAAGAAAATGGTAATTTCCTCACAAGTCCTCCAGGGTCTCTCCACCTAAGTATTACAGTGTCCATACTATCCTGCATACTTCTTTCCACATTAAACTTCATACCTCTTATCTCCTAATTATAAACTCCCAGAAGGGAGTGGGGAATTTTGAGTTTCCGAGTCTCTTCCTGTTCTCCACTTGTTTCCATCCTGCCCCTGCTCCTACCCACAATTTGTGGGCCAGTTTTGAAAGTAACTGTTGAAACTTTGAAGCCCTCCAACACTAAGCAACTTCGTTAGTGATTGCGGTCGCCTTGTGCTTGCTAAGCTGGAACATGCCGCATAGGCTAGGACTTCAGTTTCCTGTAATTCCCGCATTCTGGAGGGCGAGGCTCAAAGTCATGAGTTCAGAGCTAGACTGAACTGTATATAGTAAGGCTTAGGTTAGGTTATAATACTGAGCTAGCCTTTTTTATAGTAGTAAACATAATTCTTCAAAATCAGAAAAAAGTAATTCTTATGTAACTGTCTTTAAACTAAATCTGCATTTTACTCTATTTTCATTTTGTAATTTTACTGTCATTTTCAGGGGAAGGTGCTATCAACCTGGCTTTGGGTCAGAACCGAAGCCAAGATGTGAGAATGAATGGACCCGTGGCATCTGGAAATTCCGTTAGGATGGAGGCAGGATTTCCCATGGCAAGTGGTCCAGGTGAGACCTCCTACTCATTTTGTGTAAATTTTACCAGTTTCCTTTTGGAAGCTTGATTTCTTACAGTACTGAGTCTTGCCATGTAGATGAGACATAGAGCGTGCTCACTTCTATTTCTTAGAACAATGACAATGACAATTCTCAGAGAGGTAGCAGTGACAGAGCCTGAGGTGATGGATTTATTGTCTTTGGCCTGAAAGTCTGGTGAACACTGAGTCATGGAGTAAACATTTATTAAGTACCGAGTATATGATAAGACCTATGCTAAACGTTGGAAATAGAAATGAGTAAAACATTTTCCATCTTCAAGATGTTTCTTATGAGCAGAGGCAGGTGGATATGAGCTTGAAGCCAACAAGGTCTATATAGCAAGTTCTAGGCCAGCCAAGGCTATATATGAGATCTTACCTCAAACGAAAGAAAAAAATTGAGAACAGAAGTGAGTGAATTAAAAACTATAAGGAACAGCACCATCTGTTTCTTTATAAAGAGCGACTAAGCTGGGGTGGAGGAGCTCCACTGAGGCAAAGTTTACCCAGCAGGTACAAAGCCTGGGTTCAGTCTCAAACACTGCATAAAGCCCCGCCTACTGATCCATGTTTATAATCTGAGCAGTTGAGGAGTGGAGGCAGGAGGACCCCGAGTTCAAGGTCATTTTCTACTATATAGTAAGTTTGATGCCAGCCCAAGCTACACAAGACCCTGACTCAAAGAAGTGAATAATTCTTTTGAGAAAGGGACAACTAAAAGTGATTTTTAATATGGGAAGAGTTTAAAGAAACATATTCTTTTTTTTTTTTTTTGGTTCTTTTTTTCGGAGCTGGGGACCGAACCCAGGGCCTTGCGCTTCCTAGGCAAGCGCTCTACCACTGAGCTAAATCCCCAACCCCTAAAGAAACATATTCTTAAAGGATAAATATTACACTATGTAAATTAATTCTTAATATTAAAAAAAAACTGGAGTTAGATTGCACATCTGTAATCCCAGCATTTGAGAGGATGAGGCAGGAGTTTTTCCATGAGTTTCAGGCCAGCCTGGGCTATGTAACAAGTAAGCCTGGGCTATGTAACTCTGTCTCAAAATACAGGCAGAGGGGTTGGAGAGATGGCTCAGCAGTTGAGAATTGCCTGCTTTTTTGGAAAATCAGGATTCAGTGTCCAGCACCCACATAGTGGCTCATAACCATCTGTAACTAGTTCTAGGAGATCCAATACCTCTTCTGGTCTTCACAAATACAGATATGTAAGTGGTGTACACACATATACGTGCAGGCAAAACATATATAAACAGAAAAACTTTGAAATCTAAAAATAGTTCTTAAAAGACAAATTTATATATTTTTTAATGTTTCTAAGGTATGTCATTAAAATAAAAATTAGAAACTGAGTGTGGTAGCTGGCACATGTAATCTCAGCCCTTCCTTAAGCAATTACTGTGACTTTCAGACCAGTCTGGTCATTACACACACACGTGTGCCAACTCCAGAATATTATCTCAGGTGTTCTCTCTTCTAGGACTAATAAGAATGACAAGCCCTGCCACTGTTATGATGCCCCAGGGCGGGAACCTGTCATCTTCCATGATGGCACCAGGCCCCAATCCAGAACTGCAACCCAGGACTCCTCGCCCTGCTTCTCAGTCAGGTAGTGTCTTCCAGTCATTGGGAATTAAAGAAGCTGGCGTTACCTAACAGATATCATTGAGATTCAGCCACTGAGGCTGGATTCCTAACTAACTGCTCAGTTCCAAAATTTACCATCAAGTCTCACAACTAAATGTCAATGTTTCTTCTCCAAATTTCTTGTTATTTTATCATCTATTCTCCAACGTTCCCAATGCTGTCCTAGTTAAGAGTTTCTATTGTTATGAACAGACACCATGACTACAGCAGTTCTTATAAAGGAAAACATTTAATTGGAGCTAGCTTACAGGTTCAGAGGTTTAGAGTGTGGTGGTATGCAGGCAAACATGGTACTGGAGAAGTAGTTGAGAGTTCTAGATCTGGATCAGCAGACAACAGGAAGAGAGAATGACACTGGGCCTGGCTTCAGTACCTGAAACCTCAAAGCCCACCCTTCATGACACCCCCTTTTTCCAACAAGGTCATGCCTCCTATTTATGTGCCACTCCCTATGAAGCTGTTCAGACTCCCCATTCAAACTACCATATATACCTTGGGATGCTTAGTTCTGTAAGATACACCATGACAGAATTTTGAAGTCATATGAATTTGTTACATGCTTTTTAAGTTAACATGTTATAACACTAAGCTTCCTACAGTAAAGAAGAAATTTGTCTGAAGTCTGTCTAGCATTTCCTAAACCTAGTTGACTGTTTTATCTTTTTCCTATAACAATAATTGCCCAGAATAAAATTTTGAAAATGTTATCTATATTTTATGTTTGATTTACTAATGAGCCATAAGCTGTGTTTAAGGCAGGATTCCTCTTTGTAGCTGTTGTTTCTTAGAATATACTCATGGGTGGGTAATATCAGTGGGATCAGCAGATCCAAGCCAGTATGCTTGGATCTGGGTTGCAGTAGGTTAATTGTTACTATCCCTAAACAGATGCGATGGATCCACTTCTCTCTGGACTCCATATACAGCAACAGAGTCATCCCTCAGGATCTTTACCTCCAGCGCATCACCCAATGCAGCCTGTTCCTGTGAACAGACAAATGAACCCAGCTAATTTTCCCCAGCTGCAGCAACAGCAGCAGCAGCAGCAGCAGCAGCAGCAACAGTTGCAGACTAGACCTTTACAACAACATCAGCAGCAACAGCCACAGGGGATTCGACCACAGTTTACTGCTCCAACTCAGGTGCCTGTTCCTCCAGGCTGGAACCAGCTGCCTTCTGGAGCCTTACAGCCTCCACCAGCCCAGGGATCTCTGGGCACAATGACTACAAATCAAGGGTGGAAGAAGGCTCCCTTGCCTAGCCCAATGCAAGCGCAACTTCAGGCAAGACCTTCCTTAGCCACGGTACAGACACCTTCTCACCCTCCCCCTCCTTATCCTTTTGGCAGCCAACAAGCCTCACAAGCCCATACAAACTTTCCTCAAATGAGCAACCCAGGCCAGTTCACAGCTCCTCAGATGAAGAGCTTGCAGGGAGGACCCTCCAGGGTCCCAACCCCCCTGCAACAGCCCCACCTCACCAACAAGTCTCCTGCCTCCTCACCCTCCTCCTTCCAGCAGGGATCCCCTGCATCCTCCCCAACGGTTAACCAAACTCAGCAGCAGATGGGACCAAGGCCACCTCAAAATAACCCACTTTCCCAGGGATTTCAGCAGCCTGTCAGCTCTCCAGGTCGGAATCCTATGGTTCAACAGGGAAATGTGCCACCTAACTTCATGGTGATGCAGCAGCAACCACCAAACCAGGGGCCACAGAGTTTACACCCAGGCCTAGGAGGTGAGGAACACTAAGCTATCTGTGTTGGTAAATTTCCTGGAGATAGGCTTGAGTAGAATGTCAGTTTTTAGTATTAATGGAGGGAGTGAACTAAGGATATAAACATTTTGGTTTGTGGTAATGGTGATGACACTTGATATAATATAGTTACTTAATGTGCTTTACCTTGATATACTATGTAACGTCTTACTGGTTAAATTGAAAATAGAGGTGTTCATTTTGTTTCAAACTATTTTTACTTACTTTTGTAGTAGTAAATTGAAATGTCCAGACCAAACATGTATTGTCTTAGTAATGTAAACTTCTCATGTGTTGAAGGATTAAGACTATACAGTGAGCAGAAATGAGAGGATAAGTACAAGTTTTATTGGGGACGGTGCCCTCCTACTTAGCAATCTTGATGATCCTACTTAGTGAGATAGTAAGCATGGTGTTTTTAAGTTTGATTAAAGTATTAAAGGGGACTAAGTTCAAAAATCATTACTTTTGTAGTTTTATAATGCCAATGCCTGCTCCTTAGAGAGGGAATTCCACTAGTTATACCTAAAGGAGATTTATTTATTTATTTTGTAAGGTGCCTCTTGTATGAAGAAAAAGCAATGGAGCTTAATGTGTGAGAGGTAAAACGATTCCAGTAAAACTTATCCATCTCCATGTTTATTATTTATTCTTATTAACCATGACCTCGTGCACATGACTGTGCTTGGAGCTTTTCAGTGAGGTATAGAGAGTTCAGTAAAGCTGCCATCCGATAAGCATATCCACCAAGACACCCATGGCCTACCCAGAAAAACCCTCACAACTTCAGTGGCACACAGTAGGCATGCTCCCATGGTTCCTGGTGAAATTAAGTTGCTCATCAGTTCTTTCACTCTCTTATAGTTGAGTTTGCTCAAATATGGGCTCTAATATTACTTCTAAGATGTTTTTAGAAAATGTAAGAGCATTGCTGCTGCAGACGCGATTACTGATTGAGTTAAGAGGGAGCATGTAAATGGGGACTTGCTGCTGATGGAAGGACAAATGCATATTTGTCTACAGAGCGTCTTTGAGGGCACTAAAAATGTGGCCCTAATAAATTTGAAGTGAGCTTTAGGTATTGTTTTCATAGAGCAGTTGATACCTCACGAAAGTGGTCTGGCCACATCAAGACCTGTGCTACACACACGAGTGGATTGAGATTCTCTTTATTGCAAACTTGCTTTCTGAAATTAGGCCTTCTTAAAAGGATGTAGACTTGAGTAAGATTAGCTGAGAGCATGGTTTCTGGTGCGTAGCAGTCAGTCACAGCAGATCTTAGGAGAGAAAGGCATACGTTGGTAACAGCCTCACTTTGAAGCTCCTGTTAACTCTTGTCTCTTCCAAAGAGACAAGCATGACACTGCAGGAAGGGAGGCTTTTCTGCAAAGATTGCTACTCATTTCTCTCAAAGGAAAAAAGTATTACCCATCTATCTTTAATTGGGACCCTACTCTTTCTTTTATAGCATTTCATATCAATTTGTTTGAGTATGAGAGAATTTAGCATACTCCTTTGGTGCCTGTGTTACAGTATGTAAATATCAGGGGTCCATTGTACTAAGAGAAAAGTGAGCCCTCAAACCTTTCTATGATATGGCCTCAGATCTTATGTAGGGAGCAGATTGCCATTTTTTCCTTGGCATGTTCTAAGTGTAAATTTTTTAGTATTTCCTTTTCATTTTGACAGTGTTCATGTAAGGGATTGTGTTGTTTTTTTTAACCATCTTTCCCAACCTTATTATTAAAGATCCTACCAGTGTGACAGAGAGAGCTAAGCCAGTGGAAACTCCATGCAGCTCATCCTTCCTTATTCATTCCATATCTCAGCAAGAGTATAAATTTGCTAGGTAACTGCCTTACTCATTGTTTTCTATTAAGGAATGCCTAAACGCCTCCCACCTGGCTTCTCAGCAGGACAGGCCAATCCCAACTTTATGCAAGGTCAGGTGCCTTCCACCACAGCAGCCACCCCTGGGAATTCAGGAGCCCTTCAGCTGCAAGCAAATCAAAGTGTCCAGCATGCAGGTTTGTTCACTTTTATTTAGCCACCTGTGTTAAGTGAGCATTGATTAGGTGGTAAATACCTTGAACAGCAATAGAGGTATAAAAATGAACAAGTCATGGTCTTTCTCTTTAATTTCATACACATAGGGGTGATGATATGAAAATGAAATTTGAAATATGGAAAATAAGTTATTTCTCAAGAATCAGGAAACACCTTTGGAAAGGAATTGAAACTTCATTTAGAACAGAAGTCACAAATACATGTGTGCATGCCTTGCTGACCCTTACATTAGAACTCGCTCAGACAAAAGACATTTCTAGGAAAGGAAACCATAAACTCATAGTTATGTAGGCATAGGTATATGGCATATTTGAACATCTTCAACTCTTAAAATCTCTATATAGTACATAAATTCAAGTATGCAATGTGGTATTTTTCCAATTTAATCAGTACCAATAGTATAGTGTATATATAAGAAAGTGTGAAGAGGAAATAACATAATATTTTGGCTAATAAGTACTCTTTGAAGCAGTTTTTAAAGCCCAAATTTGATGTTGCTTGGTTTCTTTTGGTTGCTTAGGAACCAAGTGACTAATCTTGCCTTTTCTCATTGAAGTTTGTACTCGGTTAGCTTAAATCCTGAACTCCCAATGTTCATTGTAAATTGCTTAAAGAATAGGGCAAAAGAATCTAGAGCCCACAGAAGGTTAAAGTGCTGTTCTGGCCTTGCCAGCGGAAGCATTTGTCTACACAGGCATCCTACACACACACACACACACACACACACACACACACACACACACACAGACGCACACATGTACGCACGCACACACCACCACCACCACATCATATCACATCACATATGCATTCAATGATAATAAATAAGTAAAAAATTATTTTTTTAAGAAATAAAAATGAGGGACTAGAGATGGTTCAGAGTTTTAAAAGGCCCAGAGAACCTGTGTTCTCACCATCCATATCAGTGGCTCATAACTACCTGTAATATGGCTTCAGAATATCGACACCCTCTTCTGCATCCATGGGCACACACATACATGTGCCATTCATTCACACAGACACATACACATAAATGAAAATAAAAAATTAAAAAGGAAAAGAACGAGGCTGGCGCAGTGGCACAAGCCTGTAATCTCAGCACTTTAGGAGGCGAAGGTTGGAGGACTTCTCTGAGTTCGAAAACAGCCTGGCCAGCAGAGTGAGTACCAGGGCTACATAGAGAGAGACCCTGTCTCCGGGAGGATGAAGTGGGTGGATTTTTGACTTAATAAAAAAAAGCTCATATTGTCTCTTGAAGGATGAGCAAAGAATAGGACTATTTTATTTTTCCTATCTTCTAATATTAAATTACATTCCTGGTGAGAATTAGTGTTTTATAGGAAGTTTAAAATCATAAAATTCATAATCCTTGGGGCTGGAGAGATGACTCAGTAATTTTAGCACTGGTTGCTCTTCCAGAGGACCCAGGCTTACTTCCTAGTACCCACATGGAGGCTTACTCCAATTTCAGGGGATTCCACAGGCACCAAGCATGTATGTAGTATATAAACATATACAGGCAAAACACGGCACACATAAAATAAAATAGTTTTTAAAATGTGGGGGTTAATTTTCAGTGGTGGGGTTGAGCGCCAATTTGGTCCCCAGTCGAAAAAAGGTAGAATTCTGGGGTTGAGGATTTGGCCCAGTGGTAGAATGCTTGCCTAGCAAGCGCAAGGCCCTGGGTTCGGTTCACAGCTCCAAATTAGAAAAAAAAAAATGTATAATTCTTCCACCCTGGCACAACATTTATTTTTAAAGGAAGACTTCCATGTGCGCCTGTTGTCTTCATCTCTCCATTTGGCCTGTTAAAGCAGCTCTCCTCTTGTCTGTCATTTTCTATTTTTCCTGTCTTAGTGCTCTGCTAACTTTTATTACTTCCTGAAGAAAATTGTTTTTTTATGTTCTTGTCTCTTGCCTCTAAAAGGAACTTTTTATTGATACTACATCAGCACGAGATTTAGTATCAATAACTGGATAACCCTAATTGTTATTGGATACTCAAATAATTGTTGCTTGGATGACTGTATACTTACTTATATATGCAGTGTTTCTGGAGTCCAAGTTTGACTCTATGAGGTTGGTTTAGAAAACCTTCCTGAAACTCAGGAAGAAGTATGCTTCTCTCTCAAGCTAGAGCATGGGCAGGTTTGTAACTTCATTAGGTTGACACTTTATAACTCCTATTTAAAGTTCTTCATTTTGGTTTTGGGTTTTTAAAAAGAGATAGGACATGGTTTGATTGGTAAAGAGCTTGGCTGTGGAAGCATGAAAACCACAGTTTGGATTGCAAGAACCCACATAAGCTGAGTGAGTGTGGCAACTACCTATAATCCCAGGGAGTGGGAAGTAGAGACCTGCACAGACCACACATTTGAATGTGCATACACACGATCACACCATGCACATGTACGTACATACATCAAAAATGACAGGGGTAAAATGAACCACATGTGTTCAAGGTATGTATAGCTCAGTAGTAGGGTGCCTTCCTAGCATACAAGAGGCCTTAAGTTTATTGTTTTTATTTTTGGTGTTTTGAGATAAGATCTTACTATGTAGATCAGGCTGCCCTTGAATTTATGACAGTTCTCTTGCCTCAGCTTCCTAGGTGCTAAGATTACAGGCATCAGCCACTATGCCCAGCTGAGAAAAATTTAAAGCCAAACATAGTGGTGCAGTTAAAAGCAGTGGGGCACATTGTTTCAGAGCAATATAGTGAGGTCCTGTCACAACAGAACATGTCAAATAAGCCAGATGGTTTCTCACTTGAAGTAGAGGGAGGTTTGTGAGTGTAACTCTGATAGACTTGATGCTAAGAATATGGAAGGCTGTGGGTTCAGTGTCCAGTACCACAGTAAGATTTGGAGATAAAGCAATAGAGCTGGCCAGGCACCGACAGTACCTTTGGTTGAAAGAGAACTGAAAACAAGTCCCATGTGGTTCAGTAGGGACTGTCACAGAGTAGGATCACTAAACTTTTAGCATCCTCCCATTTCTAGATCACTTAAGTAGAAGTACCCTTTCTTAGGAAATACTGTGTACTGTCTTCTCTACAGCACAGCCTCCGGATCTCACACACATAGTCTTTGAAAGGCGTAATTACTTTTCAAAGAAGCAGTTTTAAAATGACTTTTTTGTGTTCCTGAGTTTTTTTCTAGAAGACACTGGTACATTCTTTGTTTCCCTTGTTTACTCATAATAATGCTCATTTTCAAACCCTTGATATTTTTAAAATTATATTCACAATAAGTAGTTACAAACTATATTATAAAACTGATAATGCCGGGCTGGAGAGATGGCTCAGTGGTTAAGAGCCCTGACTCCTCTTCCAGAGGTCCTGAGTTCAATTCCCAGCAACCACATGGTGACTCACGACCATCTGTGATGAGATCTGATGCCCTCTTCTGGTGTGTCTGAGGAAAGCAACAGTGTATTCACATAAAATAAATAAATATTAAAGGGGGGGGGCTTGTTTAAAAAAAAAAAACTGATAATGCTTCATTTAACCTGAAAGCAAACTTTATTTTCTAATGTTATCTCTGGGTGACTGTATAAGAATAAAGACGTTTTCCCTAGTGTGTGTGATCATGGAAATGTAAGCAGGTACCTCCATTCTGTACCACACCTCCAGAGTCTAAACTACTCACAGAAAGTGTGTTAAACATGTACATTTATGTTGGTTATTACATACATGGATGATGGGTGCCTGTCTAAATGTAATTTGAGTATCTTTTTTTTTTCTTCTTTTCTTTTTTTCGGAGCTGGGGACCGAACCCAGGGCCTTGCACTTGCTAGGCAAGCGTTCTACCACTGAGCTAAATCCCCAACCCCGTAATTTGAGTATCTTAATATGATGATAATTTTTTATTCTTTTTTTTTTTTATTTCTTAAGGTGGTCAAGGAGCTGGTCCTCCTCAAAACCAGATGCAGGTGTCTCATGGGCCACCAAATATGATGCAACCCAGCCTCATGGGAATTCATGGCAACATAAACAACCAGCAGGCTGGTAGCTCTGGGGTTCCTCAGGTGACCCTGGGCAGCATGCAAGGCCAGCCCCAGCAGGGCCCACCATCTCAGCTAATGGGCATGCACCAACAGATTGTGCCCTCACAGGGCCAAATGACCCAGCAGCAAGGAACTTTGAACCCTCAAAACCCTATGATCCTTTCAAGGGCCCAGCTTATGCCACAGGGCCAGATGATGGTGAACGCTCAGAACCAAAATCTTGGACCTTCACCCCAAAGGATGACCCCACCCAAGCAGATGCTTCCCCAGCAGGGCCCACAAATGATGGCACCACATAACCAGATGATGGGGCCTCAGGGGCAAGTGTTGCTCCAGCAGAATCCAATGATAGAGCAAATAATGACCAATCAGATGCAGGGGAATAAGGCGCAATTTAATTCTCAGAACCAATCCAATGTCATGCCGGGACCAGCACAGATAATGAGGGGACCAACTCCTAACATGCAAGGAAACATGGTGCAATTCACAGGACAGATGTCAGGACAGATGCTGCCTCAGCAAGGGCCTGTGAGCAACAGTCCATCTCAGGTTATGGGGATTCAGGGGCAGGTTCTGCGGCCACCAGGACCCAGCCCACACATGGCCCAGCAACATACTGATCCTGCTACTACAGCAAATAATGATGTCAACTTGTCTCAGATGATGCCTGATGTTAGCATGCAGCAAACCAGCATGGTCCCTCCACACGTGCAGAGCATGCAGGGAAACAGTGCTTCGGGAAGCCACTTCTCAGGCCATGGAGTGTCTTTCAATGCACCATTCGGTGGTGCACCCAATGGAAGTCAGATGTCTTGTGGTCAAAATCCAGGCTTTCCAGTAAATAAGGATGTAACGTTAACAAGCCCATTATTGGTCAACTTACTGCAAAGTGACATTTCAGCAGGTCATTTTGGCGTAAACAATAAACAAAATAATACCAACGCGAATAAACCGAAGAAGAAGAAACCACCACGGAAGAAGAAAAATTGTCACCAGGATCTAAAGTAGGTTATGATCCGTTCACTTCAACTCTGACTCATTTGTTCCTGTGGACATTTGTTGATAGATTTGTGGGGGAGGGGTTGTATTTAAGACAGGGTTTTACTGCATAGCCTTGGCTGTCCTGGAATTCACTATAGACCAGACTGGCCTCAAACTCATAGGCGCCATGCCTGCCTCTGTCTCTTGAGTGCTAGGAGTAAAGGTGTGCACCACTCCCTCAGCCTGAAAAGTGACCAGTGATCCCCACTGCCGTCCTATAGAGCACAGGTTTGAATGTTATGCTGACTGTTGGGAAACTCGGAGACCGTGTTTGGTGAAGCAGAACTGCCTGTGGAGACACCCTGCATCTAGCAGATAGGGGAAACGGTTGCATGTGTGCTTTTTCTCTTTTTAGCCTCTTACAATCCTTAAAAGCTTCAATCCATTTCCCTTATATAAAAGTTCCCCAAAGGACTTCTTTCATAAGACACAACAGGAAGGATAATTAACAATTATGTTTCATATCATAAAACTACATATTAAGTTATACTTCTGATTTTTGGCTAAATGTTTCCTGAGTGTTTGCGGTAGATTTTGAGCCTTTAATCATAAAGTGAGTTCAGAGACATTATCAGCAGGGAGCAGTGACTGACGAATATAAGACAGTCTGAGGTAAATTGCTAGGCCAAGTATGGAGGCTCACACTTGTTATCTCAACACTCAGGAAGCTGAGACAGGAGCCTAGCTTGAGATACCTAGGGAGACCTAGGAGAGAAGGGGGAAAGACGGGATGGAAGGAACCAGAGATGGAAAGAAAACTCGAGCAAGGGAGCTTGGTCTGAATGAGCTTAAATGATCAAACTAAAACCAGCTACCTTTATCCAAGCTTTTCTACAACATTCTTTGGTTTTAGCCTATTGTAGTAACTTGCTACTTCTTAAATCTTAAATCTTAAATATTAAAAATCAGTCTCTATATATTAGCAACATATATTTTCCTGAATTCGGATTTATTTTCCTTATACCTAGTCCTGCTGTTACCAACTTGTCCTTTTTTGTTTGTTTGTTTTGTTATATATGTGAGTACACTGTTGCTGTCTTCAGACACACCAGAAGAGGGCATCAGATCCTATTACAGATGGTTGTGAGCCACCATGTGGTTGCTAGGAATTGAACTCAGACCCTCTGGAAGAGCAGTCAGTGCTCTTAACCACTGAACCATCTCTCCAGCCCTTCAACACACTTTTAAAAGGCCCTTAAACAGCATCAAGGCTCCTAGGAAAGAGAGGCAGTAGGCTTAGGAGGAAGGTAAACCTATCTCCAGTTCTGCCATTACCTTACCATGAAGCCTGTCTTAGGCTATTAGAGCCTTTGTTTTCTTATCCACAACAAGAGAGGGACTCAAGCAGATAATTAAATTTTGATGGAATTTAGCCACAAATATTTTTTTAAGTGAAGTATACTACAGAACTCCATTTATGATTTGAAATAGTTGGAAAGTTACATAAGAAACAAATTGGCATAGTGATTTGGTTGTGCTTCAGACCTGTTAAATGCTGGAGTTGGTTTTTTTTTTCTCTTATTTTTTTTTTTATGTATATGAGTATTTTGACTGCATGTGTCTGTGCACCACATGCTTCTGTATCTGGTGCTACCAGAGGCTAGAAAAGAGTGTCAAGTCTCCTGGATCTACAGTGACAAGTGGTTGTGAGCTCCCATGGTGGTACTGGGACTTGAACATGGATCCTCTAAAAGAGCAATCATAGCTCATAACCTCTGAGCCATTTCTCCAGCCCTATGCTGCTGCTGTGTTTTTTAAAGGAATTTATATGGTTTATAAAACTGTATAGTGTGTAATGGGACAAAATACTATCTACAAGGGGATGACCATAATCAGGTCAAAGGGGAATTAGTATAGGAAAGAAAAATGCAAATGGGAATAAGAAATAAATGAGAAATATAAGTATGCTGGCTTCTCAGAAATGTGGACATTAGTAGGGAAAAAAAGTTTTCATTTTTTTTCTTTCCCACTAGAATTTTAAGTTACAAAAAGAATCCAATGGTTTTGTCTATAAGTCTTCGTCCTGCAGCAAAGCTAAGTAGCTTTGTTGTATTTTCCACCTTCATTCTTCATTGGTTACCTTGCAGATGTTGAATCACTGCCATGTTTGAATTTAATAGCCACTCTGAAATACTGGTTTCACAGGAGTAGCACTGCAGAGTACTGGTAGCTCAGGATCCTGATCAGGCTAAACATCAAAGGTCATTGTATGAAGCACAGTAACAGGAGTGAGCAGGTAGCACTGAGTGAGTAATGAATGGCCAGGCTACTCTTATGTCAGCATGAGAATCCAGACTAGAAAGACACAGACAATGGTAAGAGCAGCTTGTAAAACTGTCTGGCGAGGATTAAAGTAGGGAGAGGTTGCACTGGGCCCCTGGGCTCCTTATACAGCTTACTCAGTCCGTGCTGCTTATGTTTTAGCACCCCAGATAGTCGTCCAGCTGGTCTAGAGGAAGTTGATCAACAGTCATTACCTGGAGAACAAGGAATCAATTTGGACAACACAGGCCCTAAACTGCCAGACTTTTCAAACCGGCCACCAGGTAATAAGATACTAGCTAAAATGATATACTTTGCATTGCATAGACACCTTTACAAGCTTCTCTCTCGTCAGTGAGACAATGTTCTCTGTCTACTGATCAGACTGCTGCAGAAATATACTGTGCAAGCTCTGCATTGGTTAAGTACATACTTCAGATATAACGTGCATAGGTACACGCACACGCGTGCAAACATGCTTAAACTGTCTTCATCCTAAGTTCTCAAATCAGACTGAATGGAAAGTGCCTGTTTTGGTCAGCATTGTAGTTTTGTTGCCATCAGAATAAATATGATGATATAGAGAGCTACTCACTTAACCTGCTTGTCTGCAAGTCTTACTTCCTGAGACTTTCTCAAAGCAGAGAACCACTGCTAGGACTTAAAACAAGTTGACCTTTTTAATAAAAAAAAAAAAAATTGTGAGTCTTTAAAGCATAAGCAATGCTCATGTGACTGCGGTCAGCTTACAGCTTAAAATGAATAGCGCCAATGGCATCAAAGCCCTTCTCTGATTATAAACTGTTATCTGTTAAATGTGAAAGAACATGGGTTTATAAAAACCTCTTTCCATCCCAGGCATTATGGAGTTAAGACCAGATACCACAATTTCCCTGCACCTGGTTTTTCTTGGTCTAAACAATGACTTACAATTTTATTCTAGAATGAGAGTCAAAGTTTCACAAGCCCTCTCCTATGGATATAAAAGAATTAATAATGCTTTGTTTGGTCCTCTAAGTAATTTCACCTATTTTTTGGCATATTAATGAGTGATATTATTTTTTAGAACTAACCTTTAATCTGCCTTTAATTTATAAATTTAAATGTTTCAAAAGTAATCCATCATGATGTCAAGACTTGATGTTACTTATCACAAATTGCTTAGCATGCTACAGTCATCTCTGTGAGCCACAGTAACACTGTTGAGGCCAGGTAATTTCTAGTCCTTGGTGAGTATGTTCAGAAGACATTGTGAGCAGGAATCGAGGTATCCTCTTATCTCAGGCATATCTGACTGTTTCGTGGATTCCAGAGTTCCTTCAAACATTTATTGCCTCCTTTCTGCAAACTGGGAACCTGAAGCTCTATTTGGCCTGTAACAGATTTGAATTGCTAGTGGTGTGTAAATAAATCCTGAGTTTAATTAACTTTAGAAATAGATGATTGCTCTGCAGCGGGGCAGTATCCACAGGACCCTGCTGTCTTACGCAGTCTACTTCTCTCTTCACCGCCTGCCTGGCCCTAAAGGCCTCAAGGCTTTGTATCCGTGGCTAATATATGTAGTTACTGTGTGTACCTGGCTTCCCCTCTCAACCATCTATGCCAATCTATCTTCCTATCGCTAAGCCCCTTTAGACTGATTCTTCCAGCTTCTGGACCCTTTACAGCAGCTGAGCCTTTAGCTCTTGCTTTGAGAGGCTGCCATGTCATTTCTGTCTTTGCATTTACTGTGCTGTCTGATAAACTCATTTAAAGATCCGAAAGGCATCTGTGTTAGAGTCCTGACACAAAGGAACTTTTTCAAAAATTACACTTTTCTAAATATCGGAACCCCAAAGTATATAAGAACCTGTTGTGTTTGACCTGTTGGGATGCCAGATTTATAAGTATCAAAAAGTTACTTGGGCCTAAAACAAAACAAAACAAAAGGATTTTCAGAAAATCTTCAAAACTGTATTCCCAGCATTTGCAGGCAGATTGGCAGTTCAAGTTCACCCTCAGCTACTTAATGAGTTTAAGACCAAAAAGCAAAGATAAACGAATCGAAAACAACTTCAGAACTGGATTCTGCTCGTTGGTACCATGAAAATCTTTGACTAGAAGACAGTAACTCTGTTAAGCACAGAGTCTGCCCAAAGCATTCGGTAGCTGCTCTGAAAATTCCTGATCCAGAATCTCTCCTAGCTGCCAGGGCTAGTTATCTGTGTTCTTACACTTGCTGTAAAACTTCCAAGTTATTTTTCATGCAACAGTTGAATAAATATAATTATAGAATCATATCCCTGACGTAATTCTACTTTCCCCCACAAAACACCTTGCTGATTGTATAAAGTTTTTGTTCAGAAATTCAAATAAATCATCACAAGAGGGAATCACATATGATGATGCCTTCTACAAATTTAGAAGGCATTGTCCTCAGAGTTCTTGTCCCAAAATTATTTTTATTCCTGAGGTCTGCTTCTGGCTTATTTATTCTTCAGTTGTGGATTCATAGAAAATATCTTTCCAAATAAAGACTTCTGTATGTGAAGGTACATGGAAATGAATATACATAAAAACCTGAGTACTTTATTTAAATTTCACCATAATAATCAGCCCATTGCTCCTCTGTTTATTAAGCTGATGCACACCTAGGAGCAGTGTCTAGGAGCGAGCAGTGTAGTGCATTCAGTTTTCTCCAGAGGATCAAGCCCAAAGAATACAGCATAATATATGGAGACCATGGACCAGACTAATTGAAATCCTGTTTAGAAGAACTCAATCATAGAATTATATATTTAATTTTACTGAAGGAATAAAAAGGCTGTTTGCATCAAAACCAAATCTTGAGAAAAACAAGTCCTCTGCTCCAAGAAAAGGCAATTTCTAAATGTGTTTTTTTTTTCATATGCACAGTGAATTCTGATTATTTCTACATGAGACCTAAATGCTGGGCAGCCATCCACTTACTGTTGATAGCTTCTCTCTCTTCATGTTCAGCTGGTAGATCCAACCACTTATAGTGCATAGCACAATCTTAATACAGTAACGCTTCATTTGCAGCCTAAACACCAAGGGGCTTCATGGTCTTAATGCTTTGCTTTTGCCTCCTTAAGCAGTGTGCCCCCTCCCTTGCTTGTGTCGAATAATGAGGGGCTGTCCTGGGAGCAGCATGCCTGAGCTCTTTGTGCACGGTCTGCTACCTATGAGTACTGCTTAGCTATACTCGAAAGGTAGCAAAGTTTTCTCACTGAAAAGTCTAACTTCCCTGATTTTTGGGGGCTTGTTTTAGGTTATCCTACACAACCAGTTGAACAGAGGCCACTGCAGCAGATGCCTCCTCAACTCATGCAGCATGTGGCACCCCCACCACAGCCACCACAGCAGCAGCCACAACCACAACTGCCTCAACAGCAGCCGCAGCCACCACCACCTAGTCAGCCACAGTCGCAGCAGCAGCAGCAGCAACAGCAGCAGCAGCAGCAGCAGCAGCAGATGATGATGATGCTCATGATGCAGCAAGATCCCAAATCCATTAGGCTTCCGGTCTCCCAAAATGTCCATCCTCCACGGGGTCCTCTGAACCCAGACTCCCAAAGAATGCCCATGCAACAGAGTGGCAATGTGCCTGTCATGGTTAGTTTGCAAGGACCTGCCTCTGTGCCACCGTCACCTGATAAACAAAGGATGCCGATGCCTGTGAATACTCCTCTGGGAAGTAATTCAAGAAAGATGGTATACCAGGAGAGCCCACAGAATTCTAGCTCACCACTAGGAGAGATGCCCTCACTTCCTGAAGCTGGTGGCAGTGAAGTACCATCTGTTTCAGGAGGCCCAAGTAACATGCCCTCGCATTTAGTAGTTTCTCAGAATCAATTAATGATGACAGGACCCAAACCTGGACCATCTCCCCTTTCAGCAACTCAAGGTGCAACTCCCCAGCAGCCTCCTGTAAACTCCTTGCCTAGTTCCCATGGCCACCACTTTCCAAATGTGGCTGCACCAACCCAAACATCTAGGCCTAAAACACCAAACAGAGCCAGCCCCAGACCCTATTATCCTCAGACGCCCAACAACCGCCCTCCTAGCACAGAACCTTCAGAAATCAGTCTCTCTCCAGAAAGACTCAATGCTTCCATAGCAGGACTCTTCCCTCCACAGATTAATATTCCTTTACCTCCCAGGCCAAACTTAAATAGGGGCTTTGATCAACAGGGCTTAAATCCAACAACTCTGAAGGCCATTGGGCAAGCACCTTCAAATCTCACTGTAAATAATCCTCCTAACTTTGCTGCCCCACAAGCTCATAAATTAGATTCTGTGGTGGTGAGTTCTGGAAAACAGTCTAATCCTGGAACAACAAAACGGGCAAGTCCAAGCAACAGTCGCAGGTCTAGTCCGGGGTCCAGTAGAAAGACTACCCCAAGTCCTGGAAGGCAAAATTCAAAAGCCCCTAAACTTACTCTGGCTTCTCAAACAAGCACAACCCTGTTGCAGAACATGGAGCTGCCTAGAAATGTGTTGGTTGGTCCCACTCCACTTGCCAATCCCCCTTTATCTGGAAGCTTTCCTAACAATAATGGGCTTAATTCCCAGAATCCCACCGTGCCTGCGCCTGCAGTGGGGACTGTTGTTGAGGATAACAAAGAGAGCTTGAATGTTCCTCAGGACAGTGATTGCCAGAATTCCCAGGGGAGGAAGGAACAGATAAACACTGAGCTGAAAGCAGTCCCTACCCAAGAAGCTAAAATGGTTGTCCCCGAAGATCAGTCCAAAAAGGATGGGCAACCTTTGGATCCTAACAAACTCCCCAGTGTAGAAGAGAACAAAAATTTGATGTCTCCTGCCATGAGAGAAGCACCAACATCACTAAGCCAACTTCTCGACAACTCTGGAGCTCCTAATGTGACCATTAAACCCCCTGGGCTTACAGATCTGGAAGTAACACCTCCAGCAGTTTCAGGAGAGGACCTCAAAAAAGCATCTGTCATTCCCACACTGCAGGATCCGTCTTCTAAAGAACCCTCTAATTCTTTAAACTTACCTCACAGTAACGAGCCGTGTTCAACCCTTGCGCATCCAGAATTGAATGAGGTCAGCTCAAACATTGCACCAAGCATCCCTCCAGTAATGTCAAGACCTGTCAGCTCTTCCTCCATTTCTACTCCCTTACCCCCAAACCAAATAACTGTATTTGTTACTTCCAACCCCATAACCACTTCATCTAACACATCAGCAGCCCTGCCAACTCACTTGCAGTCTGCATTGATGTCGACAGTCGTCACAATGCCCAATGTGGGTAACAAAGTTATGGTTTCTGAGGGACAGTCAGCTGCTCAATCTAATGCCCGGCCTCAGTTCATTACACCTGTCTTTATCAATTCATCTTCAATAATTCAGGTTATGAAAGGATCACAGCCAAGCACAATCCCTGCAACCCCATTGACAACCAACAGTGGCCTGATGCCTCCCTCTGTCGCAGTTGTTGGACCTTTACACATACCTCAGAACATAAAATTTTCTTCAGCTCCTGTAACACCTAATGTCCCCTCCAGTAGTCCTGCTCCAAATATACAGACAGGTCGGCCATTGGTCCTTAGCTCACGAGCCACTCCTGTTCCGCTGCCTTCCCCTCCTTGTACATCCTCTCCAGTCGTCGCTCCTAATCCTTCTGTCCAGCAAGTAAAAGAATTAAATCCAGATGAGGCTAGTCCTCAGACGAACACCTCAGCAGACCAGAGCACTCTGCCTTCTTCACAACCAACCACAGTAGTTTCTCCCCTTTTGACCAATAGTCCAGGCTCCTCTGCCAATCGGCGAAGCCCAGTCTCATCCAGTAAGGGCAAAGGAAAAGTGGACAAAATTGGCCAGATTTTGCTGACCAAAGCTTGTAAGAAAGTTACAGGCTCTCTGGAGAAAGGGGAAGAACAGTATGGTGCAGATGGAGAAACTGAAGGCCCAGGGCTAGAGACCACAACTCCTGGGCTAATGGGAACAGAGCAGTGCTCCACAGAGCTGGACAGTAAAACCCCAACACCCTCAGCACCCACTCTACTAAAAATGACCTCTAGCCCCATGGGCCCAAGCTCCACCTCAACAGGACCCATCTTACCTGGCGGTGCTCTCCCCACCAGTGTACGCTCTATAGTAACCACATTGGTACCCTCTGAGCTCATCTCCACAGCGCCAACCACAAAAGGCAATCATGGTGGCATAACATCTGAGCCACTTGCAGGTGGCCTAGTGGAGGAGAAGGTGGGATCCCATCCAGAGCTTCTACCCAGCATAGGTATGTACTTGAGCTTGGCATCAGCTCCTCGTGTCAGTGTTTTGCTGACCTGCCCCACAAGACAGAAAGACAAGCCCTTTTCTACTTAAAGGAAGAAAAATGGCAGTAGTTGTAGATTTACTTACTGAAAGTACATTGAAAAATAGGCTTTTAAATCCCATGTTCAGTTTATGTTCATTAACATGGTTCTTTCCTGGCTTCTGAATCAATTCACGTTTCATTTTTATGTGTATATGTTTCTCAGTTTTGAAAAGCTTTTTCATACACACTATCTCACATCATCTGTATACCAACCATGTGATATAGCATTATTCCTTGCTGTGGGTGAAAAGAGTGAAGCTCAGAAATGTCTAATATTTGTTGAGCCTATACTCTTAAGTCTCTGGCCTGGCACCGTCCCTTAAGTGTGAACATCGACCTCTCTATGCCCCTCCCATGATGAAGACTTACATGTTCTTCTTGTCTTGTTCTCATTGTACGCTAACTCAGGGGCCTTTCTGTTTGAATTGCTCCAGAAAAGCTTACCAGAAAACCAGGTTTTGTGATAAGCAAAGGAAAATCTGAAGGGGGAAGAGTCAGATAGGCTTGAGTTGGTAACTACCAGCATTTACCAGCTCAGTGGGCTGGGGCAAGTTTCACTTCCTCCTTTGTAATGTGGAGACTGTAATGGTCACAAGATTTCAGTGAGGTAATGCATATGACATGCTTAGCACAGGACCTAAAACACAGTGTTATGGTTTAAGTGCTATTGCCCATTTCCTTTGGACATGGCCTCTTAGTGAATTGCAATACTGGACACCTAGTCCAAGTTATTTCGGGTTTACTAGATCAGCGGTTAATACTGGAAGCACAGGTGTCTTTATATCTCCTTTCTCCTATATGGCTCAAATGGTGCTGACGCTCTGTGTTTCTAGAGACAAGGTAGTCATAGCTGGGAGGCCTCTGTAGTATCTAAGCCAGCTAATAATGCCTCTTTTATTTATGCAGCTAAAATACTTTGAGTGCCTACCAATTAGGAGGAGGAGCAGAAAGAATACCAGCTTCAGGTTATGATCAGAGTTCAAATTTTAGCTCCACTGGTTGCCAGTTACAGTCTGGTGAGTTCCTTGTACTTCACCTGTAAAGTGGAGATTATAATTCTACCACCCAGGATATGTAGGATTCAGCAAGAGGACTTGAATATCAAGTGCCAGCATACTGCTTCAGACATGGCTCTAGAAAGGGAACTCTCTCCTGCTTACCTTAGTGTCAGAGATACAGGAAGGGGTGAAGGCCTACAAAGAGCTCATTGTCCTTATAGGACAGAGAGACTGCTGGGGACGGCTCTGTGTCTCAGGTTTGAGTTTTGTGGATGTAGGTGATTATAAGGATTTTTAGAAGCTGGGCGTGGTGCTGCACACATGCAGCCTGTGGAGAGGAGGTGAGAAGATGGAGCAGGGCCATCCTCAGCTCCAGACTGAGTCTGAGGCCAAACCAAGCTAATGAAACCTTTGTAAACCAGAAGGAACTGGTGTGGCTTAAATATATCCTCTGCTGCTTGCTGTTTCCATTTCTGTTTCCTTTTGTGAACTTTTCCCTCTAATGCTAAGAGAAGAATGATGAAAGAATTGGAAAATATTTGTATTTGGCTCACAGTCGATAGTAGAGAAACATAAGTTTTAGGGAGATGAACTAGCAAGTTACTAAGCAGAGAGAGAAATCTACAAAATTCAGTTTCCATCAGAGGGTAAAATTGACTGTTGCAGTTTATCAAGAATTTTAAGCTGAGGTGTTAAGACGGGAGGGCATACCCTTGATAGCCCTGGCCTACTTAAGCCTTAAGTCTTCACTGTACAATGAAGTTCTGCTCTAGAGTGTCTCGTGTGTTCTAGTTCGAGGGTCTGAGACTGCTCTGTCTTTCAAAGACTCATTCTGACCTTTCTACCTGGAGTATTTCTCTACATTTCCAGCCTAGAATATCCTTTCCCTTTGGACTCCCATGGCACTTTATATTTTATGTCTCTTTCCATATGACATCATAGTGACGTGTATGTGTGCATTTATCTTACCTTCCATAGTAGGCTGAGCTGCCCAGAGAAGTCCTTTAGCTATTTGTTAGAGAAGTAATTGATACTACATTGATTGATTGATTAAGTATATACTTATTGTCTGTCTTATGCCCATCACTCTTGCTAGATGCTATAGAAAAGGACAGAATTGTGTGTTTTGATAATCAAGGAATGTGTGTAGTCTCTACCGGGGTTACATCATTTTTTTTAATGTTGAGGTGAGTGATATGGTCATTCTAAAAGTAGCTAGCTTGCTTACTAAGACATAGTTTTCCGTTTTGTTATTTTTTTAATGGCCATTAGGCCTAGTGTGATAGCACATACTTGTAATCCAGCACTGGGGTGGGAGGATCAAGAGTCTCAGACCAGGCTGAGGAGACTGAGAAAGACCCTGTCTGAAAACCACACGGAAAGAAACAAATCAGAACCTGAAGCTGGCCCTACAGTTGTGGCTGCGGTTGTTCTGGTAGCCATCTCCTTCCTGGTTCTTTCCAGTGTAAAGGGAGAAGCAGATAGATCCTGGAGCAGATCCTTGCTGCTGACGGTTAGAATGGTTGGTTTGTTAAGTACATGCTGACAATCAGCTTCAAGCGTGCAAGCGTGGCCTTCTAGGAATATGGTGTTTCCGCAGTTACTTAGCTGCTTGGTTAATGCTTTCTGGTTTAGTTGGTTAAAAAGAAAAGAAAGTAAAAGACCTGTTTGTTTGTTTCTTGCCTTAGCCCCTTCACAGACTTTAGTCCCAAAGGAATCTCCAGCCACAGCACTGCAGGGCTCTGTTGGCAGACCAGGTAAGGCACCGTGTAGAATATCTTGTTGGAGTGGGATGGGATAGAGTGAAGGAGTCAGTTCTCACACCAGTAAGTATCTTGAACTGTCTTACCTGCTTGTTTTCCAAGCCAGCTTAAATGGAGTGGCAGAACTTGAGTGGTACTCTGGTTACTTTTCCCAGGCAGCTTGTTCATTTTCATGTTTGTAGTGTTCCCAGAGAGCTCCAGAAGGGCACTCTGTGCTCGTTGTCTGTCCCCCTACCCTGAGTTGTTTCCCTTGTCCTATGATCCTGCTATCCACGGCTGGCTTCTGAGTAGTTAGCATATGCTTGCTTACTGGGGTGACAAGCATGGATGTACCAAAATGTAGCTGGATTACCATGGTGGGTGTAGAAGCATATTCCAGCCCCTCTGCTTACATGAATCATCCTAGCCATCTCCCTATGACTAAGTTTCTCCCCATGACCAAGATATCATAAACAGCCCAAGTAAACAGAACTAGGGGTGGTGCTTCCAGAAGGAAAATTCAGCTGTAACAGCTGCTGTGAGATGCTGGGTCAGTTCTGAACACACAAGCACCTTGATGGCAGTAAGAGCACTTCTGCCTTTGCAAAGTAGGCACCAGAGCCAACGAGTATCATAGACACTTTCATAGTTTTACTTGGTTCATTGTCACAGAAGGTTGTTGAAGGTACAAAAGAGAAAGTATGACTAGTTCCCAAAGGAAGTTAGAAAAAAACTCATTGATGCTGTACGCTTGGGCTGACGGCTCAGTGGGTAAGAGCACTTGCTGCTCTTCCAGAAGGCCAGATCAGTTCCCAGCACCCACATCTGATGGCTCATGGGTGCCTGTAACTCCAACTCCAGAGGCTCTCGAAGTTCTGTGGCGGTTTTATGAACACTCTCTTGCACATGGCACATCTCACATGTGCACATGTGTAAACACATCCTTAGAACCTTCCTCTTACATAAATTAGTGTAAACGTTCTTAAAATCAACTTCTTTACTTCTTTGTCTTCTTTCAAAAGAGCATACAAGCTGGATCTAGGGGCGCACGCCTTTATCCCAGCACTTGGGCAGAAGCAGGCAGATCTCTGAGAGTTTGAGGCCAGCCTCCTCAAATAGTAAGGTCCAAAATAGCCATGGCTACATAGAAAGACTGTCTCAAAAAACAGACAGAATTTATTAATTACAAATTAAGACTAAAAGAACAGACTAGCCTGATGTAGCATATGCAAATAATCATAGCACTCAGGAGGCTGAGGCAGGAGGATTACTACTATGAGGCCAGAGTAGGCTACATAGGGAGTTCAGGGAGCTTGTCATACAGAATGAGATGTTTGGGGGTGAAGCTCTTCAAGGACAGTACCTCTTTTTACTTGAGCTATTTTTCTTATTGATCTAGCACTTGAGATTGCTCATCCATGTTTTTATTATTAAGTATATATTAGATGAATTTGTATGCTCTAGCTGACCCAGCAAGGAAGCAAAGACCCAAGAAGGAATTAGTAGTGTCTGTTTCTTATGGCATTACATCAGTTTTATGGAAAAGATTCTGGGAACTAAGCAGAAGACAAAAGGCAAGGACTCCCTTCTGTGAGCATTTTGCAGTGAAGGTCCAGCCGCCTCACAGGAAAAGTGCAAAGTGACCATCAACACAGCAGATGGTAATGGTTGATGCTGAGTTATAATTACATACCAAGCCCTATACTAAAACTCATATGTTTTATTTCAATTTAATCTTTATGCTAAAGCAGATAACGTAGTCACCTACACTTTTCATATGAGGCACTGAGTCCTGAGAAGGCAAATAATTGTCATATGAACACATGGATAATAAGAAATTACACACAATAGGTATGGTAGCTCATTCCCTGTAACCTCAGCACTTAGGCCGAGGCAGGAAGATTGCTATGAGTTTGAGGCTCAGCCTGGGTTGCATAGTGAGTTCCAGAACATCATAGGCTATAGAATGAGCCCCATACATGGAAGGGAGGGAGGGAAGGGGGGAGGAAGGAAGGAAGGAAAGAAGGAAGGAAGGAAGAAAGGAAGGAAGGAAAGAAGAAAGAAGTTGGGATTAGAAAAAATTAAGCCGAGTAACTCTGCCTTCAAAGAAATGACCATGTGCTTTGTTGGGTCAGCTACTGAGCGTGAGGCACTGGATTCTTTAAGTACAGAAACAGGCACAGGAGGGAGGGCACAGGCAGGAAACATGACTGTCTAGAACATTAGAGAAAGGCCTTCCACCTTTGTAGAAGATAGCGCTAGAAGGTTTTTTGTTTTTATTTCATTTCACTTCATTTTATTGCTGGTGCTGAAAAGAAGTCTCTGATAAACCCAGAGAATGCTCACTGATGAGTCCTGCCAGACAAACTGTTTAGCTGTTTCTAGGTCACTGCTTAGTAGTTGATGACGTCTATGAAATATTGAGAAATTAAATATAATTTAGTCTGTGGGCAGTATCTCAAAGTAGGGTCCTCTAAAATTCAGTGAAACTGTTGTTAGGGACGGGGGAAGAATCTTTAATAGACATTCTATTATATTTAAAGGTAATTGCCTTTAAAAGGAAAATGCAGGAGGGTGGCGATATTTTTAAAAATGTAAAATCGGGTTGGGATTTAAAGATGCAGGAAGCAAGGTCCTGGGCGGTCCCCAGCTATGGGGGATTTTTTAGGAAAATCCCCAGTCCGAAAAAAAAAAAAAAAAAAAATGTAAACTATCTTGTCTACATGAAAGGAAGAAGCTTCTTTTACTAACCTAGTTTTAACTGGATGAAATCTGAGCTAGGCAATGTGAATTTAGTTCTGTTGATCCAAACAGGATTATTTCACAGTGAACTATAAATAAAAATAAACCAAGTAAGTGCCCTCAACAAACCAAGTCGGGTCAGTGCAGACTTTGTCTCCACGTTCCACAGGGTGAGACTCCTACAGGACATGGAAAACTGTTAGTGTAAATATGGCATTCTGAATTCTGTAATTCCTGTCTTCTTCCTGTGACACACATAACAGCGTCCACATCTCATTCTCTCCTTGTATTTTTTTTTTTTACAGAACTTGAGGCAAATGCTGCCATAGCCTCTGGACAAAGGTAAGATGACCATTTCTGCAGACTTAGCATGACCCTGACATAACTTCTTTGAAGGATATCAGCTTTCTCAGTCTTTAAACCTCTCCTCACCTTGTCCTTCTCCTGTACTCTGGCACCAGTTTATTGTCACTGCTCAGAGAGAGAGAGAGAGAGAGAGAGAGAGAGAGAGAGAGAGCGCTGCTATGAGCCCTCATTCCTCCGGGGAAACATTTCGCCTAATAAAACTTGATGACTATGTTTCTACCTTTTATGATTGTTTTGAAAACTGATGATGTATTCAGCACTCAACATAGTGAGGAAATGAGTGTTCTGTTTATAAATGTTACCTTCTTTACTGGTGGTCCTCAAATATATCTTCTGAGCATAGTTATTTGATCCTCAAAGGTGAAAGAGGAAAAGGCCAGGTAGGTAGGTAGGGTATAACCCAGGCCCTACCTGTTGAGTTAGCTGTGCTGCCCTATATAACCAAACAGATAAGGCACATCTGTGCTTTAACCTCATCAGCCCTAGAAGGGAGTTTAATCTCCCAAGAATCACCCTTTTTTTAGTGAAGGAATACAGTAACATTTTAATGAATGTCTCATATTTATATAGAAATTTAGTTGTAAAGTATCTTCACAATTATTTCTCATTGGATCTTCATATCAGCTCTTTTTTTAAAAAAAAATTATTTATGTATGTGCGTACACTGTTGCTGACACACCAGAAGAAGGCATCAGATCTCATTACAGATGGTTGTGAGCCACCATGTGGTTGCTGGGAATTGAATTCAGGACCTCTGGAAGAGCAGTTAGTGCTCTTAACCACTGAGCCATCTCTCCAGCCCTCATATCAGCTCTTTATATCAGCTAATACTATTCCTTGCTGTACCCTGGGCTATAAGCTCTCTAGATGTATTACTTTATTTTCACATTTTCCATTATAATCATAAAACATATTATATAGATGAGAAATCTAAATGTCAGAGAGCTTTAACTAAATTGCCCAGATTCACAGATAGAGCAAATGGTGAAATTGAGTTTTCAACCCATCTCTTTCTGACCCCAGAATTCTCTCACATTTGACCTATGTATTACAGTAGACAAGTTGAGGGTTTTGTTTATTTGTTTGTTTGATAAGACTCTACACTCTAGAGAGCAAGGAGTTAAGCATTGTAGCTGATAAATGCACAGGTTCTCCAACTTGACCCATATTATCTAATTCTCTATCAAGATGGTATTTACCCCATAGGTATCTGTTCACAGAGCTGCCTGAACACTGACCACCCAAACACATGAGAGTTGTTGTATTACTGTGACTTGTTTTGTTTGTTGATTGATTGATTGATTGATTGATTGATTGAGTCATAAGGAAAAGGGTCCGCTATCAGAAAAGTTAACTATTTTCTAAGTTCAAACAGAAAGCTATCCTTAGAATCTCTAAAAAGTGATGTAAACCTCTTTACTTGTAATTCCACCCTAGCTCATCTGGCTTCTCTGCTTTTCTTGGTTTGTGGTTTGATATGAGGTAGATAAGTAATAAATGAACAGGTATGGCCCAGTTCCCAACTACAGTGCTACTGGCAAAAGTTCTCCCAGCAAGAGTGAGCTGATAATCAAGCTCTGATTTGTACTTTTAAGGAGCTCACAGGCTCATGAAAGGCACAGGACATTAAAATGGACCATCTGGAGCTGAGAGCAGAAACAGTTCAGTAGTCAAGGGCACTGACCTTTCTTCCAGAGGACCCAGGGACTCCCAGCACCCACACAGTGATTCAACTCTCTGTAACTCCAGTTCTAGAGGATCAAACATCCTTTTCCGGCCTCTAAGGGCACTGCATGCATATGTGCACAGACATACATACAGGCAAAACACCCACACACATAAAATAAGTAAATCTTTAAAACCCCCATATAAAATAGAGCGCCCAGTGGATGCTTTAGAAGGTCATATATTTAGACTGTGAACCCAAGAGGAGAAGAGAAGTCTACAGGGTGCGAGAGGCAAGGAAAACTTCCCAGAAGAAATGGGCTTTATCTTGTTTTATTGTATAACATTTCCACTCTGTGCCTTGCAAGTAAATTTAATGTGATTTTTAAAAATTATCTTAATAAGCATTCTGAACCATGGATATAGTAAAAAGTTTATTAAAGAAATTTTCAGATTCATATCAGGATTAAGCCTAGTAATTGTAGCACATGCCTATAATCCTAGCACTTGGGAGGTACAGGCTAGAGAACTAAAAGTTCAAGGTTATCCTTAGCTATATAGTAAATATGAAGCCAGACTACATGAGACCTTATCTCAAAAAAAAAGTGGGAGGGGGGGGAGAAAAGGAACATCAGAGAGTTGCAGCGTGACTCCTCCTGTAGTCTTCTTTACAGCATATACAGAGACGCGCTATTCCACATGTGGGCACCTGACCAACTTCTCTACTGGTTTGGCTACTTGAAATACACGTGCACTCGTTTATCATGGATAGTGGCATAATCTTCCACAAAAATAATTTTAAGACTGCACTTAGATATGCCATAACTAAGTATCTTTTATTATTATTATGATGATGATGATTTTTATGTCTGTCATAAACTTGTCCCTGTGTCTTTAGTAACAATAGTATTACCAATTTTAAACCTTTAACTACTGGCTGGATGGTGGTAGTGGCGGCATATGTCTCTAATCTCAGCATTCTGGTGACAGAGGCAAGTAAATCTCTGTGAGTTCCAGGGCAGCCTAGGCTACATGCAAGAACTCTGTCAATAAATTAAATAAATATCTTTTTCTACTAAAATTCCAGGGTTGGAGTTAGGGCATTCAGTTTATCTGCAGTCGATTGTGAATATAGTCCTATTACTTATTACTATATTTTTATCTAATTCCAATATCTGCTCAAATTTTCCTAGCCACCCTCAAATAATTTCTTTTGAGACAGGGTCTCTCTTTGTAACCTATGATGGACTATAACTCACTATGTAGACCAGACTGGCCTCAATCTCAGAGGCATCAGCCTGCCTCTGCCCTTAAAATGTTGGAATTAAAGGTATGCACCACTACATACAGATTTTAGGTATTATTTTGGGCTAGCAGAAACTTGTGGACATCTATTAAATATACTATGCAGCTAGACTTTCACCAAGTGATGTGTGAAGGGGTGTATTACCACCTTAGGGAAGCAGTGAGGGTCTTCAGAGGACCTGCTGCAGTCCTTTATGCCTCTTACCTGCCTTCCCACAGTCCACCAGCATTGTGCTTTCTTATTTTATTTTTCTACTGTAACAAGCTAGACTCACTTTTAAATTCTCAGTAGCATTTTTCTGTTTCTATCTAGATTGACTGTGGCTTGTTTTGTTTTTTGTTTTTGTTTTCAATGCTGGGAATCAAACTCAGGCCTTGTACATACCAGCTAGACTGAGCTGTATCCCTGGCCCTGGGTAGCTGCTAGTAATCTACTTTCTGAATGAAACTTTAAAGAGTCCCTTTTTGTGTGTCGTAATGCCCTTAACTTTCTTGGAAATGTGGTACTTCTGTCTGTTAGCAGTGAGCCAAAAGAGACAGTTGAGAAGTCCAAAACCCCCAGCCGAAGAAACTCTCGAACTGAGGAGCCAACTATGGCTTCTGAGAATGTGGAAAATGGACATCGAAAAAGATCTTCTCGACCTGCTTCAGCCTCCAGCTCTACTAAAGGTCAGCAGTGGGGCCCGGATGCTTGTGGGCGTGGGGAGATTAAGATGTGCAAGGATCCTCATCACAGCAGCTCCCGTCCGTCCATTTGCTTCCCTCCTAGCTGTCCTTGGTTAACATATGGTTTGTGTGTGTGTGCACAGCAGTAACACTGCTGGGAGAATAAAGAACTTAGAATACTAGGGTAATCTCATTTTAAATAAATATTTGCACCTAAGTAAGGCTTTGAACTTACAGAGATCCACCTGCTTCTACCCCCAGTGCTAGGATTAAAGGCCTATGTCACAACACCGGGAAAGAAAAACAAAATTTTAGACATGCATTTTTAATGTACATGCTTGTAATCCCAACACTTAGGAGGCTGAGGCAGAAAGATCATATATTCAAAGCCTGACTCAGTTCTGGGCCAAGTTCTAGGTCAGTCTGGACTACATCCAGAGACCTTGTTCCAAAAACAAACATTTATATCTCATGATAGCATAAAGGTACACTGTTAACCATTCCCACCAGTCTTCAAAAGTCGTTCTTGGTTTTTTGGTTGTTTTTGTTTTTGTTTTAATTTTTAGACTTAGTCACTTGTTCACTTGCACTGGTTAATGCATTAAAGATACCCTCCGCACTGAGCTGTGTTAATGATGTGGAAGAGGGAAAGCAAAGCCACCGTTACCTCTCTCCCTGGGTCTTCTGTCTAGTCTTTGCCATGTCTGCAGTCTGTTGTGTGACTCTGACCCTGTGCCCCACTAATTGTCCTTCCCCGTAACAAAGGACTTTGTTCTGTATTTATTAAACAGCATGAGAATATGGCATGGGAAAGAAACAAGGATTTCTTTACAGAAATCTTTCACAGAGTTTTAGAATGGAAGGAGGCATTTTACTGTCTGCATGTGACCCTACATAGCCCTCAACACAGCAGACAGGAATGATCAATCTGTAGCCACATGCTGTTTGCAGCATTTATGGTACATAACTTGTTTTAAGTTATCTTTCAACCTGTTGGCTGTTTTCAGCAAATGATTGCCATACCATGCACATACACATATATTCTGGGCCAAGGACATACAAAATTATGTAACTTAAGATGAAAACTTTGCATTTATCTTAGGTTGTAAAAGCTGCATGGGAGATTCAAGGCATGGTAGGGTTGGTTACATTGTTTTCTGAAGGACAGGTTAAATTTAAATATGCTGAGTTCACAGGAGAATAGCAAGTAAATTGTCTTAACTGACCTTAAGGGGTATTATTGATTTTGCTGCCAAAAGTTTAGTCTTTTGGGAGCTAAAAGACATTTTTCATAAAAATATATCACCACCTTTACTGGGGGCCTCATACATTGATTTATTATTTTTTTTATCAAAGGCAGTATTAAAATTCACTGGGTCCCTTGAAGTGACTTGGAACAAAAGGGGGTCAAACCTGACAGTGCTCACCCTCAGTTCTTAGCCTTATCTGTCTGTGTCTCGGATCCACCATTTGATTTTCTTTTTTTTTCTTTTCTTTTTTTTTTTTTTAGACAGGGTCTTTCTGTGTGTCACTGGCTGTTCTGGAACTCAGTACTTAGACCAAACTGGCCTCAAACTCAGAGAAATTCTCCTGTCTTTGCTTCTTGGGTGCTAAGATTAAAGATATGCACCACAAGCTGCTGTTTGGTTCTTCATACATAAGGGAGATGTTTGTAAAGTTGACTTAGTTGATACTTCTATATGTATGCATGAGTTCTCTCAGGTATTGTGCACATGAGTGTGCATGCATGTGGAGACCAGATGTCAGTGCTGGGTATCAGCCACTCTCTACCTTGTTTTTGTTGAGCCAGTATTCTGTCATTAGACCTGGAACTTGCTGATGACGCCAGCGAGCTCCAGGGAACTGCCTGTGCTTCCTCCCAAGCACTGAGACTACAGGTGCGCCCAGCTCTTGCCCTTGCTTTTCATGTGGGTGCTGAGGATCCAAACTCAGCTTCTCAGGCTTTCCGGCCAGTATTTCACCAACCCAGCCATCTCCTCAGCCCAAATGTTGTTTAAAGGATAAAGATAAAACCCCACTTAATATATATAAATCTATTTCTGTACAGTTACCTATTTCACTCCAAATAACAGGTTTGCTTGCAGTGAAAAGTTAAGAGTTGATGATACGGACAGGATAGTGACCCATGCCTGTAATCCCAGCACTTGAGGGGTGGATGTAGGAGGATGGACCACAAGTCCGAGGTCAGCCTGGACTAGTAGTTACTTCAGGTAGCCTGAACTACAGAGAGAGATCTTGTATAAATTAATAAATAGTTGATTATGGGGAATTATGTGTGCCATAAAGAAAACCGTTATTAACGTCCTTCCTAGTCTGTAAATATTTGGAGATACTCTCCCACATGGCACAAGCAATATGACCACCCAATAAGAAAACATATTGAGGGGCTGGAGAGATGGCTTAGAGGTTAAGAGCACTGACTGCTCTTCCAGAGGTCCTGAGTTCAATTCCCAGCAGTCACATGGTGGCTCACAGCCATCTGTAATCAGATCAAATGCCCTCGTCTGATGTGTCTAAAGATAGCTACAATGTACTCATCCATGAAATAAATCTTTAAAAAAAGAAAACATACTGGAGTTTTTACAGCAGCCTGGATCTGCATTGGTCCATCTTAGAAAATCATATAGACCAGAGTTAACAGCAGTAACATGTTTGCTCTTTTCATCTGTAGTTTGTGGTGGCCTGCCTTCTTCAAAATGTTATGATAAAAGAAAGACAGTTTCTCTTAGAACACTGAACCTGGTAATGTAGCATCAGAGAGTTCATTCCATCCGCAAATAATTTAATCTGATTTATCTTTTGAATTAATATGTGAGAAACTTTTTTTTTTACCTCCAAAGAGGTAAAGCATATAAAACATTGTTTGGGTTTGGAAGTTTGCTTTTGTTATTCATAACATCTCATGTAGCCCCAAGACTGTTCTCAAGACCATGTGTGTGGTGCCTGTACCTTCTAAGTGCTGGATAACAGGTGTGATGGCAAGGCATGTGTCACACTACCAGGATAAAATATTCTTTTGTACTATTAAATCTAAAATTCCAGGGGTTGGGGATTTGGCTCAGCGGTAGAGCGCTTGCCTAGCAACCGCAAGGCCCTGGGTTCGGTCCCCAGCTCTGGAAAAAAAAAAAAATCTAAAATTCCTACCATGTAGCATCATGAAAAGTAAGTCAGTACAGTTAATGAAATATTAAAGAAATGTTTACATTTGCAGAACTTGAGGGCACTACTGTTCTCTGACATAGATGACTGAAAAAGTTTTGAATAAACATTTAAATCTGAGATGAGTAACTTGAGACATAGATATGTACAAGGGAAATTAAAGGAATTAAAGCAGTCTTTCCCTATTATGTCACTGTTGTTGTGTATAGGTTGTTCCCACCTATGCAGCCCTTAGGATCAGGGAAGGTTTTTCCTGTTTTGAACACTCCATGTGTGTATGCATGATGTTTGGGGGTTGTGAGACTAAAGATGGAGCTCAGGGCCTCATGCATGCTAGGTAGATATCCTGCTGAATGCTCAGGTGCACACTCATAATCATAATAAAGGTTCTTTTCTACCCCAAGTATTAATTTTTCTGGCCAGGTGCATTTCATCTTGTCATATTTTGTGCATGTGTGTGTGCATGCCAGCCAGTTGGTTCTCAAGTGTTTTTCCTACCACTGAGCCATCTATCTCTATGGTCTTTATCACATTTCCCCACTTGACAGGTTCTAATCTACAGACAGGGGTTATTCTTTCTCACCACAGGCAAAGCCTGTGACTGTTTTCAAATAGGGCTTTACTATGTCAATTCTAGTCATTGTGCATGCCTACGGGGCACTGCTACCTTCATTGAATGTGTCCTTCCATTTCTCCGACAGATATAACTGGTGCAGTGCAATCCAAGCGAAGAAAATCCAAGTAAGCAAGCTGGAAGATGACTTGATACTTGTAAATGTTTGTGAATTTTACAAAGAGCAATTTTCAGCTGTGACTTTTTAAATCTATTTCTGTACAGTTAGTCATTTTAATAACGTAATGACGCGGTCCTTTTCCTAGTCCCTGAAACCTGTCTCATAAAGTGTAATGGGGAGCAGCCCTTTTGGTGTTGCAAAATGAAGTTCAAGGCTTCTAAAATGTTGCCATGTATTGAAAGGAGCTAATGCCATTGTAAATGTTATTAGTTTCACATTTCTTAAGCAGCCTAGAGTACAGGGTGAACATTTGTAGATCTTGTAATGATGTATTGTGCTGTGGAAGTACTGTGTGTGAATAGCAGTAGTGGGGCAAAAAGCAATCTTGTCATTTGGAAATGTAAATAATTTTATTATATAGTGTTTTGGATGTATTTGTTGTAGAAATGGACCAGTGAATAAAGAGAATCTAAGGGTTTGTACAATGTGAAATACTGAACGTGTTAAATAAATGTCTTTGTCATAGAACTTAAAAGTATGTTATTGGAAAGGATGATCAAGCTTCTCTTGTGGGTCACAGATGAGTAAACAGAGCTTTCGCTGTAACTCAGACACATCCCACCTGAAATGCCCACCCAGCAAGCTGAGGAAAATGCACCTACTTGCTCATTCAACTCATTCTTGGCTTTGAACAAACCATTTCTGTTTAGCAACATACTGGAGTGGGGTGTGTGCACTAATAATGTCATTTGTCTGAAAATAATCACCAAGTATGGTGGTATACACTTGTAACCATAGTGCTTGGGATGTAGAGGCATAAGAATTACCAGTTCAAGGTCATCCACAGCTACATAGAGAGCTTGCTTGTCTCAGAAAGTAGAACCAGCCTTCCAACAAAGGCACCCAGGGTTTTTAAGAGATAAGAGGCTGTCAGCAACTTCCCCCACCTGATGCCTGTGCTGCTCCGTTTGGGAGATGCACTGCTGAGCAAGATTGCCTTAGCACAGTTCCACACAGTTGACTAGATAGCTCTTTGACCTTGGCATAACCCAGTGCTTGGGACCAAAAGAGTAGACTAGTGTCTGCTGTGCTCATTCTCATTTCTGTACCCTGGTGTCTTCATCTATGTGTCTTACAAGGATCTCCTAGAAATATTTTATGAGTCAGACCATATACTGTCCTCTTCTAGCAAACTCTTTGTTCTCTTCCTTTCTTGCATGACAAATGAGAGCAAAGCCTAGCCTACTGATAATGCCCTCCACCCTGACTGTACTTAAAACTGTAGTGTTTCTCAGACTTTAGCTCAGGCGAGGCAGAAAGCTTAATGTGCTTTAAATAGATTTTTATTTGTTTATATTATTTTTTCTCCCATACAGGAATAGCATTACAACCTAACATTCAGAATCCTGTTACACACATACACAGGCATGCCACATGACCAGGTCGAGGTGGTTGTGTCCTTGAGTCTGTCGACACATCACAACATGGTCAGTCAAAGAGTTTTCACTTCAGCCAGTCTCAACACAAAACACCCAACAGAGATGCACTCAACTTGTTGGTTCCATTTGGAACTAGGTGGTAGGGAAAGAAGATATTTGAAGCAGGCTGTGGTTTGTCTGCATTCAGTCCCCTCACACAAAGCTACGTGGATCTTGAAAGCCACCCAGGAGCTCTGGTAGGGTCCTTGTTGCACCTAAGACATTATAGGTCCCAGCAAGTTGCTGAGAGGGTTCCAGGCTGGGGAGCAGGCATACTCCAAAACAGCACCAAACTGCACTCACACACACAGGGCCCTGCTGGGCTAGACTGGCAAAGGTTAGAAAGTGACACCAGCGCAAGAGAACCACTCAGACTTACTGGAGAAAGCTGCAAGTTGCCCTTTGATGTAATTGGGACTCACTCTAGAAACAGGTCCCTCTGACATCCTTAGTTTTGGCAAAGTGCTGGTAGTACTGACATTAATACAAACTGGTACAAATTTCTCTAGGGTCTCTGAAATCACCAATCAAGACAGACTCTCTAACCTCCTCCTGTCTAGGGTTGCATAGGACTTTGTGAATTCTGGTTCCCTTGTGTATTCAAGTTCTGTGGTTTAAGAAAAAAAATCCTGAAGCATGCTCAAGGTGAAAGGCACATACACAGTCAATACCGTATGACGAGGTCTGATGCTTCAGGAGTCAGACTAGCAGGAGACTGAGTAGTGTTGGTTCTTAGAAATCTACACACAACAAAAATATCGCCACACTCAAATGCTACAGATCTATAGGAAAGTACAAAAGAAAAATAAGCCTTGCAACCAGTCAGATGAGAGATTGGAGGGGTCTAGAACTACTGGAGCTTCGAGAAATCAGGTCAGGAGCGAGGCCTTTTGAAATTTGAGCCAAATGCCCTATCAAACTTCCCACAGCAGCAGGATCATGGGCATTTGCCCAGGACTGAGCCTAGGCCCCAACTGGCAGTGAGGAATAGACAAGAAGGGCAAGAGGGAGTTTCAGCTTTTAAAAGTGCTGAAGATCCAAAGCTGGCTGGGTAGTGACCCTTAGGACAGTTGGAAGAGTAAGTGTACTCGGTTGTAACTGAAGAACTTGGGACAGCAACAAGGTTTTCAACTAACAGGGCCCTAATAAGCTAGTGTAGGATTTTGATCTGCTTATAGTTCCTGTTTGGCTTATTGGGCTAGAAGACCCTAGCCAGGCTTCCTCTGTCCCCATCCTGGGGATACCCTCTCCCATCCCGCATGAAGCCTAGCAAGAAAGGATCAGAGAGGGCAGCTACTTTTTACCCTCATAGGAATGCAGTTTTCTCCAACCCCAGCATGGCTCTGAGGCCTGAAACCTGGGGTTGGATGAAAGGGAAGACCTGTGTTAGTATGTAACAGGAAATCTAGGGGTTTTAAGGAAGGAAGAGCACACACTTAAAAAAGGACAGCTAGAAAGAACTGGAAACAACTTGGGGCATCCCAAGAGGCTGTTGCTGGTGTCTGAGCCCCACCACAAGAAGGGAGAAGCTGGCTACCCCATCCCTGTGCCCTACCCAAGAAATTCCTTACTCCTGATATTTAACTAGAAAGGGAAGAGGGATCATAGGGCACTCAAAGAAAGAGCCCTGTGGGAGAACATTAAGAAGACTCTTGAAGGCCCTGAATCTCTAAGAAAAATTTGGGAATCTGGACACTGAGACTCCTGACCTCCTCTACCCAGGAGTGTTTATTCCCCAGCCATATTGAACAAAGTATGAAATATAAGGCCAGAGGCAAGATGAAGGCAGGGCTGTCAGTCTGGGGATGGCTTTACCCCATAATCCCTCCTTAGCATCATTAATTCCTCCTTAGCATCACGCCTCTGCATTCTTGCCTTGGGGTAAGGTGTCCTTCTCCCTGCCTGCAAACCCTCTGGCCTGCATCTCTCCTAAGCTAATTCTAGCACCTTGGGCATATGAACAGAGATGGCCAGGATATTGGGGCCTTACCCAGCTTCTACTCCTGGGGTGGCATGTCAAGGTAAGGTGACAAGGTACAAGCCCTTCGGACTCCAGACTCACAGGGGTGGGGATGGGTAGGGGTTACTCCTGAAGAGGGACAGACTTCAGGAGGCAGGATTATAGGAAAAGGAAATGGGGGCAGACTCCAGGCTCAGGCCTAAGACCAGGGCTTAGCTCCTCTGACCAAGCACAATGCCAGCTCTCAAGATGCCCTGCTCCCTTCTGCTTCTCAACCCATCTGCCCCTGCCTGAGTCTCCCAATAGGCTGCCTTTTTCCCTCCATTCCCTTCACCTTATCCAACTTACAACTCACCGTCCTCTTCCACATACTTAAACTTTCTAGGCCTAAGCAGCAAGAAGGAGCCCAGCCCCCAGGGCAGAGAAAAGGGGAAAGCTGAAATCAAAACCGTGCCTGATCCCTGACTGCAGGGTAAGGACAATGGCCCAGGCCTGGCAGGCTGTACCTGCAGGATTGGGAGGGAATTGCCAGGAATGAAAAAAAGGAACAGGAGTGGGAGCGATCCCAAACAGAGAAGAGTAAGTCTTGGAAAGTAGGAGCTGAAAGTGGAGAATGCGCCAGGTCAGGGTGTGAGAGGCTCTTAAAAATCGGGTGGGCTAAGAGGGAAAAAGTGAAGGAGCGAGAGACAGAAATAGGGGTCTGAAAAGGAAGCATGGGAGACGAGGCGTGGGGAGTGTGAGTCAGACACTTGGGGAGGGAGGGAGGACGAGGATGAGAGAGGTTAATAGGTGAGTTAGATCAGAAACAGGGAAGTAGAGGGCCATCATCCCACCTCAAAACTTAGGAAGGAGGGAGGTTGTGATATCCGGATGGAGGCGGGCGGACCCTGAATACCCCTTGAGCAGCACACTGGCTGCTACAGAGGAGGCAGAAGGGACCAAGAGACGGCAAGGGATTCGCGGGTGCAGCGGGGGCGCTCAGTAGTTGAACTGGCGCTGGCACGGCTGGTAAATGAAGCTGCCCTGGTGCTTGGGCCGGCGCGAACGGCTCTCCCGGGCGCGATTCTGCCGTTGCAACACTTTAGCACTCAGTGTGTGGCGCTCGGCGCGCTGTCGGGCTCTCTGCAGCCTCCGCACCTGGCCAGCCTTCTCCAGCAGCACAGCTCGAGCGGGCATAGGGGCAGCTGCATGGTGCAGGGCCCTAGGCTCCCGGCGGGCAGGCGCCAGCTCTCTGCGGGGACAGAGTACAACTCTGTCAGAGGGGGAAGAGGTAGGGATTGGCCATCCCACACAGTCTCTGCGGGTCAGGTCACATGATGTCCTAACTGAGGGGTACAAACTCTTCCCTTAATCATGGTTAGAGGCTTGATTAAGTACCTGGAGTAGGCAATTAGAATAGGGAAAAGGCTCTGAGCCCCAATCAACACAAGCCCTACTCTGATTCGGTTGGCAATTCAGGCTGGTCCCTCCCAATCCTCTGAGCCAGGACTCTCCCAATCCCCACCTTTAGCCACAAGACCACGCCTCATTTCATCTGTGAGCCTTGGCAGCAACCCACCTGACACGCCCTTCATCCCAAGGACACGCCCCTGCTAGTCTCCTAGATTCCTAGCCTCCAGTCTCCATCCTCAACCCACTCACCCATCGCTGAGGTCCTGATCAGGCAAGGCAGCTTCAGGGTGAGGGGAAGGTGGCCCAGACTCCAGCACTATGGTGCTGCCGGTGACATAAACGGACATGCTGGGATGCTCAATGAGGAGGTCCTCCAGGGGATTGCTCTGGAGGCGGGCAGGCCCAAGGCCGGGCCCCTCTGCAGTAAAACAGGCGGGAGGGGTAACAAACCAGCTCTCGTCCATCAAGGAGGGCGCGGGTGGGGGGCGGCCTGCAGGAGCAGGAGAGGCCCTGGGGTCGGGTGGAGCTGTATAGCTGTCTATAGGGTTTGGGAATGGGAAGCCATGCGGAGGGGAAGGAGCAGCGGGGGAGCGTGGGATGGACACACACACACACACACACACCGGACACAGGGGATGGGGAGAGAAAGGGCATGGTTAGTCAGACCTGCAGCTCTATCCATCGTGCCCAGAGAGCACCTGAAGGGCCAGGATCCTTAGCCCGCTGCCCTAGGGATCCCAGGTGTGTATGACCCAACAAATGCCAGGAGACAGGGCTTTCAAGAGAAGGGTCTACGTTACCTCACCTCTGGGCTCAGTGCTTCAACTTTACTTTGCCCAGCAGGCCTAGGGGGAGTCCAGCTTCCAAATAGTCCCCTTCCCCTTCCATATTGCAAAGCCTCCTGTCCTCATTATGTTTCATGGACTAGGAAATCAGAATGCTGGCTCCTGACTCAAGCCTCACCCTGTAGGTCAATGATGAGCCAGCCGTCCACTTCATCCTCCTCAGAGACAAAGGCCCCCGGACAGTTGGAGTCTTCAGGAGGTGCGGGGGTGCTAAAGAAAAGGCTGGTGAAGCGCTGGAACATGGTCAGCGGGTGAAGCAACCTCAAGGGGGCGCCCTATGGCAGTTCAAAGACCTAGGAAGCATAGAAAGACGTTAGGACCACAAACTTAAGTCAGCCCTTCACTTGGTAGCTGAAGACAGGGCTACAGCCCCTAGCAGTGACAATAGAGAAGCTTATGGTGTGTGCTTTCTGCACCCAGTAGGTGTTCCTGTTTGCATTTAGGAAAGTATTGGGTCTTTCCTTCTCATCTGTCAAATGACAACAGTAATACCCTAATAAGAGTTAAATGAGCCAAACACTTAATGACATGTTTAGAGCAGTGCCTTGAGCACACAGTAAACATTCAATAAGCTAATAAACTTGGTGTTATGGCAGGGTGCTTTGGGGATATGGAAGAAGTGATATAAATGACCAGGCTTTGCCAGGGTAGGTCTCTAGAGGAAGACACAGCCAACCTGGGCTTTGAAGAGTAAACAGGAATTTTCCACTAAGGGAAAAACATATCCTTACTATCATCATCATCCTTACTAACATCCTGTGTCAGTAACATACACTACACTAACTTCGTCTATTTGTCCTCACAGTGGATGAAGGGACAAGCCTGGAATCTCAGTACTTGGGAGGTAGAGGCAAGAGGACAAGAGTTCAAAGACATGATGACCCCACGTCTGTCATCCTAGCCCTTAGAAGGTGGAGGCAGGGGGATCAGGAGTCCAAGTCCTGGTTAGGCTACATAGTGACTTTAAGGCCAGTCTGAACTACATGGGACCCTACCTAAAACACTAAACAGCCTCTGGCTACATGGATCCGTCAAAGGGACTGAAAAGGAGCGGGAGGGAGAGAGAATATTTTTTCCTGGTAAAGAGAAAAATAAAACAAGGCCTAGAGAGGTTAAGTTCACTACCTAGTCTCGCAGCTAGTAAAGTGCACAGGTAGTATTTGAATCTATGTAGTTAGTGACACCCATACTCACTACAGTCCACTACTGTCTAGATTAGGCTTTTTTAACTTGGTAAATAGGCCTGTGGCTACGTGTAACTTTTCTAGGAAAAAAAAAAACATCTTGGACTTCAACAAGGTTTTCTAAGCAGCAGCCTTTCACAGACCAAGAATAATTAGTGGGGTTTGAAAGGTGCTCCCTAACAGAAACCTCACAGTTCTTGCTACAATCTCCCAATGAGATTACGCAACCCTCAGATGAGGGGGACCTATGCCCACAGGTCCTCCCCACAACTCTAACCCCACCCCCTTTCCCTAGATTCTTGTTCAAAGTCGGCATCCCTGGCCAAGAGACAGAATATTGGCCAGTGAGACAACATGCGAGAGAGAGAGAGTGGAAGAAGGAAGCTGTCAGATGCGAGGAGCCCTTGAGGATAAACTCAAGTGTTGGACCCAGACCCAATCCTTCCCTGGACTAAGACAAGAAATTTCCTGTTCTAGGAACATTCATCTACCCAATAAAGCTATAGCTTAATGGTGGTGTGACAATGCAGAATGCATATAATCAGAAAAACCTCAACAGATAATATCCAAGAATGATGCAAACAGGGAGAGCAGACACATGCCCTGGTCCAGCCAGCACCCTTGTGCCTATCCACTGAACAACGTAGAAATCCTGGCATCAAACTTTAGCACTCATTTCCCAGGGTTCACACTGCATGCCAGACCCTGACAGGAGCCTTTTCAACTGTTGATATGTTGAGTGAGAAGCTGCCTGGTGGAGATCATACAAAAGTTAGTGACAGCCAGGAGAGATGGTAGCAGTCAGCCAGCTACAACTGCCCCCTCCTCCTCTGACCACTAGGAGAGCCTCCTGGGTTTTCTTTCCTAGCCTACTGGCTTCCTGGCTCTCAGATTCCTGGCTCTGCTCCAGGAAGAACCATTCCCTTAATCCTACAGCAGCTGTGCCCAGAATAGCACTTGAGGCCAAAGCCAATCCTAGCCCAGGCCATTCTTGAGCGACCCCCAACCTGGGAAGGACTCCAGATCTACTTACTTGGAAAGTAAGAAACATCCTTCTGTCACCCTGGAAGCAGACTCGGGAAACAGCCTAAGCACTGCAATCACTAGTGCCAGGCTCTCCCAGCTGCCGGCTTGGGATCTGATGGGAAGCCAATAGAGGGAACTCCCAACTCGCTCTCAACATCTGCCCTGGAGACACCTGGAGGCAGGCAACTAGTGACTCACCTTTCTGTGGTCAAAACAGCTGGGAGACAGCAATTAACTGGGTTCTGAGGTAGAAAGAAGGTAGAGGAAGTCGGGGCCTTGTAAGGGACCCAATTTTCAGAGACCCCCTGGGAAAATGACCACGATCAGGAAGAAGACTGAAACACCCCATCAAATTGGGTTGGTGCTGAACCCAAGATAGGGTCCTCAGTAGATGGATATATAGCTTGTACCTTGTACTTCAGCTAAGGGATCTGTCGCTTATTGGGTGTGATTGTAATTGGCTGAGATCTCTAATAAACCACGTCTCTCTGAGTCAGTTTCCCCCTCTGTGAGGTGGGCTTTAAGACCCTCAATATTTGTAAGCTGAAAATGACATCAACTAAGTCTCTGCACACATGCCAGGGATTAGAAGGATGTTATTATGTTAGGGGGCGGAGCCTGAAGACTGAGGGGATCCGCTACCATCTGGTGCTGTCTCCAGGACATGGAGTCTGAAGCTTCCTTCATC
The DNA here is from genome assembly GCF_011064425.1 of Rattus rattus. Taxonomy (NCBI): domain Eukaryota; kingdom Metazoa; phylum Chordata; class Mammalia; order Rodentia; family Muridae; genus Rattus; species Rattus rattus. Next base: position 134,729,871 of record NC_046158.1, on the reverse strand, counting down.
TACCTTCCACCCTCTCGACTTAAATTGAGTTTTGCCATCTGACCCTTCTTCAGGTCGCAAGAAAAAAGCAGATGAGAGGCCTGACCTCAGTCCCTAGATTAGCTCGGGGAACCGCCGAGTGCCCTCGGATCTCGCTTGCCTTTCAGCGTCTCTCAACCCTCGACCGGCCGGGCACAACATAGCGCCCACCGGGTCACCAGAGGACAAGCACCCAAGCAAGCCTGGAAGGCGGGGCTGGCCTTGGTGACGTCTCAATGTCATATGCAAATAACGCGACGTCATGGCCTACCGGCTTAGGGCAACCAATAGGGAGCCAAGAACGCAGCTCCGGCTGCCGCCGGCGGAGACAGACAAAGAACGGGAGAGGGGGGCGCAGGGCGTGTCCTGGGGGTGCCCGGAGCCCCCAACCCCGAGGTCGGGACTCACCTGGGGCCGCTGCAGCAACCGCTGCGCTGAGGTAGTTGTGCGGCCGGGCGTCCCCGGGTCGCCGGTGCTCACAACCGGAGCCGCATACCGGGGACAGGCCGAGAGACGGCGGGGCTCGCGAACGGACGCCCGGAGCTGCTGCGGCCGCTGCAGCCGGGGCTCAGGGCACAAATCCGAACGCTTCAACAGCTGATTGTGACGTCACAAAGGGGCCCGCCCGCTCGCGTCAGCGGCCGTCGGAGCGGCGGCCAATCGCAGGCGTGGAATGCTCTTTCCCCGCCCCTCCTCCGCTTGCCAGCGGGTGGCTGCATCCCGGGAGCTGCGCTCCCAGCCTCTGTCTGAGTGGAGGTGACGGCCCGAATTCCCTGCCCCCAGTCACCCACAGACCTCACATTGAAAGCGACCCCCCAATTCTTCCTCAAGAATCCCACCTCGCTGCTTTTTCCGCACATATCCCTGCTCCCTCACTTGTCCCAGCGCTCCGCACATCCTTAGCCTTCATCTTAGGTACAGGACACCCACCCCACTCACCCCCGCCGCGCTCCATCTGTAAGTCCCTTTCCCCCCGCCCCCGTCCCCCTTGTTCTTTACCCCACTTCTCCACACTCGTCCTTGTCTGCTCTCCCTCCTCTGTCTTACCCCTACACGTTTTGTTTTCCCCCACGCTCTCCTTTTTTTTTCCGGTGGGTTTGAGCAGACCTTGCCGGTTCCGCGGTTACAAAGGAGCACCTGCGAGTTAGGGAACTGGTAGGGCTGACGGGAAATCTGGCCAGCGTAGGACTTGGAAAGAAATTGCTCTAAGCTGAATAAACATTGACCTGGAGACAGCTCAGCCTAGAACGTTTACATACCTTATTTAGTCCTTATTTGCTACCGGAACAGGACAGAGGGAGGAGTGACAGACAGGACAGGGATTGTTAAATCCTGATTTACATGTGGAGAAACTGAGATTACATGTACCTGCCTTTAATTTCAGCACTTGGTAGGTAGAAATAGGTTCAAGAGTTGAAAGGCAGCTTGAGCAACAGGGAACCCCAAGAGAGGGGAGGGAAAGAAGGGGCAATTACTATTGCTTCTTCCAGACTGCCAGCTGACTTTGAATACTTAACATATGCCAAGCACTGTGCTGCTTTTTAATCTTCACAATAAACCCAAAAGGTGGGCATTATCCTCCTTTTATAGTTAAAGAAACAGACTAGGAGGTTCTAAGTAACTTCCCGAGGTAATTAAGCAATAGTCAACAGCAGAGCCAGGAGTTTTAACAGGAGTTAATTCACAGGCACCAACTAGCCTTGACTGATCACTACCTGCACCAGATGGACTGAACTCCAGGATTCTAATGTCTGCAGGGAAACCTGGCTTCCAGTCCTGTGTCTCAACGATGTGATTTCAAGTAAGTCCTTACTATTCTGGGCCTTAGTTTACCTGTCATGCTGCCATAGGTGTCCAAACTTAGACCTGACAGGGTTTTCCAGACCCTTCATCCTCAAGACTCTGCCAAGTTCATGCTCCAGGCTTGAGCTCTTGCAATGGCCCGTGAAATCCTTAGGGGATTTCCACTGCTACAGCATCTGGGTCTTTAGAACAGAGTTGGGAGATGAAGCTCTGAAAGTTGCCCATCTGGCCAACAGGAGCTAGTTCAGAGCTCCATGCTCTGGTGATTTCAAGAACCCTGCCCCAGCCTGGTCAGAAAGCTATAAGGGAGGACTGAAGCCTGCCAGGCAGAGGAGACAGCCAGGAAATAATACCCAGAGGCTTGTGGGGAGACGATTAGCACTGTGTTCCTCACACTAGGGTTTCCAGTGTGTCCTCATTTGTGCAAGCCCGAGCCTCTGCCTAGCACAGCCACTTCCTGCTAATCTCATACCCTCCCTTGACCTCCTTGCTGACAAACTAATCACTAATGTGTCCCTCCTGTCATACCGCCTGTTTCCTCTAAAACCTTACATTCTCACAAAGCCCCACAACCCCAACAACACCGATGGTTCTTCACAACCCAGACCCGGTTCTCAACAGCAGCTCCTCCTTTCTTCTCTGTGTACCCTGTGCTAGTAAATCTTTGTCTTTTCAAAACTCTCTCCTCTGTCTAGATTGCCTTCTCTGAGCCTTTCTAACATTCCTCCCTGTCTTCAAAATTCGATTAGACAGTGATGACTTTGTTTCTTTCTTTCTTTTTTTTTTTTTTTTTTTTTTTTTTTTTTGGAGCTGGGGGACGGTGAGGGCCTTGTGCTTTGATGCTCTACCACTGAGCTAAATCCCCAACCCCGACAGTGATGATTTTGATGGACGGTCTCAATTGTTTTTTCAACAAATGGAAGTGTCTGAGTGTGTTGCTTACACTCGTAGTCCTACCTACCCAGTGTCTGGGATAACCTGGGCTACATTGCGAGTCAGAGCACACATGGTCTATGAGAGTGTGTGTGTGTGTGTGTGTGTGTGTGTGTGTGTGTGTGTGTGTGTGTGTGTCAGACACACATTGACATTGAGTCAGAGTTTCACTACATAACTCTGCCTAGCCTGGAACTTGCTATGTACATCAGACTAACCTGGTCTCACAGATAATCACTTGCCTCTGCCTCCCAGGCATTGGGATTAAAGGCGTGCTAGCACACTCAGACCCAGTTAAAAACATCTGACTGGATGGACTGGAGAAAGAGCTCAGTGGTTAAGAGCACCGACTGTTCTTCCAGGGGCCCTGAGTTCAATTCCCAGCAACCACATGGTGACTCATAACTGTCTAAAATGAGATCCAATGCCCTCAACTAGTATGCAGACAGGCATGCAGACAATTCACCCAGACATTCAATAAATTTTTAAAAATCGGAGAGCTGGCTCAGCAGTTAAGCGCACCAGTCTAGGTGACCCAGGTTCGTCTCCCAGCATCCATGTGGCAGCCTACAACCATTTAACTCCAGTTCCAAGGGATCTGATGACTTTTTTTCTGACCTCTCTCGATACCAGGCAGGCATGTGGTGCATATCCATGCATACATGCAAGCAAAACATCAATACACATAAAAATAACTAAAAATACTTTATACACCTCATTTAAAACATTTTTTTGAAAAAATCTGAAAGCACTCTTAACCACTGAGCAATCTCTCCAGCCAACCCTATTAATAGGAAATAGGGCTAGAGAGATGACTCGGTAGCTAAGAGCATTGGATGCTCTTCCAAAGGACCAGGGTTTGATTCCCAGCACCCACATAGCAGCTAACAAGTGTAACTCCAGGTCTAGGGGATTTAACGCCCTCTTTGGGCCTCCTCGAGCATTGTCAATGAGATAAGCATACAATATGCATGCAGGTAAAACATACAACATGCATGCAGGTAAAACATACAGCATAGATGCAGATAAAACATCTACATAAAAATCTTAAAATATTTTTAAAAATAACAAGTAAGTATTGGTTCCCGTGCGTATGTGTGTCTGAGCAAGTGAATGACTGACACGCCAATCATGCTGTATGTCATATTTGATATAGGGGATTTTAATCAAAGGCTTAGTTATTGTAGTCTGAAGCCCACAGAAAGTATCTGGCATAGGAGTCTCCCCATGGACCCTCTATCTTGGTAGGAGCACAAAGTTCTGGTTCCCAAAATCTAGAGAAATGGGCTCTTGGCATACCCTCTGGTACCCTAATTGACCTGGATTCTGTTCCCAATATTGGCTGTACCCAGTGTTCAAATTGCTAAGCCAAATTCCAGTCTACTTGGGACTCTAGCCTGGGTCTGGCAACTATCGAAAGGGGGCTGGGGCCCGGGCTTTAATGGTAGAACAGAAGCCACAATGCATGATGCCCTAGCTTTAACCCCCAGTACTGCCAAAATAAACATGTAAATCAAAGGGAGCTGAAAATGGGACTGGAGAAATGGCTCAGTGGTTAAGAGTACACTGACTGCTTTTCCAGAGGTCCTGAGTTCAATTCCCAACCACCCATGTAGCTCACAACATCTTCAATGTGATCCAATGCCCTCTTCTGGTGTGTCTGAAGATAGCGACAGTGTTCTCACATATATAAAATAAATAGTTCTTTAAAAAAATGGGGGCTGGGGGGTGGGGATTTAGCTCAGTGGTAGAGCACTTGCCTAGCAAGCACAAGGCCCTGGGTTCGGTCCCCAGCTCCGAAAAAAAGAAAAAAAAATGGGGGCTGGAGAGATGGCTCAGCGGTTAAGAGCACTGACTGCTCTTCCAGAGGTCCTGAGTTCAAATCCCAGCAACCACATGGTGACTCACAACCATCTGTAATGGGATCTGATGCCCTCTTCCGGTGTGTCTGGAGACAACTATGGTGCACTTATAATAAATCTTTTTTTTAAAAAAAAATCTAAAGAGATGGCTCATTGGTTGAAAGCACTTGTTCCTCTTTCAGATGACCCAAGTCCTCTTTCAAGGACTCTCATCACCCACTCAATGACTCAAACATTTGTAACTCCAGCTTCAGGGTATACGATGTCCCATCCTGACCTCCATTGGCATCAGACATGCATGTTGCTGTGCAGGCATACGTGCAGACAAAACACCTGTACTTGTAAAATAGATCTCAAAAGAAATTTTCATCATGCTAGGATCCTTCCAGGAAATTTCATATCCAATCAGTCAATACATAGATGTACTTGAACATACATGGATGTATGTGAAGATATCTGTGAACACATATACGCGAATGTGTAGATGAGTACACACCCTTGACTAGCAGCTGCCCATGTCCATCTAACTCATCCCTACTCATTCCTGAGTAGGAGCACCGGCCCAACTTTATGGGCACTAGGATTGGAGGTCAAGAGGCCACCCTTGTTTGTGTATAGGCCTTAAGTTTGCACTTACCATGCCCTGAGGACTCTGAACTGGATTGGGGCCTCTAAAGGGCTGAGATGTGTCAACCTGGGTGTGCCCCTCATGGGACCTTAGATGTGCACAGCAGGTCTGAGCCCGTCTGTGATGAGAGCATGGTGGTCACTCCCTACCTCTCTTTACCCCTAATCCTTGCTTTAAGATAGTCACTGAGACAAAACAAAGAAACCCTCACATGTAGAGTCTTTTTAATTTACTTTTTGGCAATATGGGGAATTGAACCCAGGGCCTCCTGCATGCTAGGCAGACACTTTATCAGTGAGCCATGTCCTCTCTTTTCCTTTTATCTTTTTCAGCATCTTCCACAGTTGCCCAGGTGGGCCTTGGACTCACTCTCTAGCCTAGGCATGCCCTCAGGGTACAATCCTCCTGCCTCAACTTATCCGGCTGCTGAGATTACAGGCCTACTCCATGAACCTGGCAAATATATTCTATTTTACTGTTGAAGAAACTAAGACTGAAAGGAAGAAAATATATTTCTAAACACAGTCACTCAGGCCCTTATTCATGTCAGCTCTGAGCAGTAACTGCTGCTCCTTTAGGAAGAGACCTAGAACATTAGTGTGTTTATATTTATTTATGAGGGGCATCTGTGCCACAATAATGGAGGCTCAGAGACAGGGTTGTGATGGTCTCTCCTTCCACTTTTTTGTTTAAGAGTTATTTATTTATTATATAAGTACACTGTCTTCAGACACACCAGAAGAGGGCATCAGATTCCATTACAGATGGTTGTGAGCCACTATGTGGTTGCTGGGATTTGAACTCAGGACCTCTGGAAGAGCAGTTGGTGCTCTTAACCACTGAGCCATCCTTCCAGCCCCATGTCCTTCCACTTTTAAATGGGTTTCAGGGATTGAACTCAGGGTTGCCAGATCTGAATATGAAAATCACCTTTTTGTCTTTTGCTGGGATAAAGCACCATGACCAAGACAACTTACAGATGGAAGGGTTTCAGAGAGTCGGGGTGCTTGACCACCATGGCGGGAGCATGACAGCAGGAAGGCAGGCATGGTGCTGGAGCAGAAGCTGAGAGCTCACACCTTAGCACCAAGCAGAAAGAGCTAAGTGAGAGCAGTAGCACTGGCGTTAAAGCCCATTCCCAGTACCTACTCTGACAAGGCCACACCCCCTAATCCCTCGCAAACAGTTCTACCAACTGGGGAACAAGTATTCAAATATATGAGCCTTACAGGGCCTGTCCTTTGTCAAACCACCACACCCACTGAGCCATCTTTATAGCCCCTCCCCCTTTTTCTTTTCTTGGTTTTTAGGAATAAGGTTTTCCTGTGTGGCCCTGGCCATCCTGAAACTCACTCTGTAGACCAGACTGTCCTCCAACTCAAGAGATTTGCCTGCCTCGGCCTCCCAAGAACTGGGATTAAAGGCCTCTGCCACCCCTACCACCAGGCACCCTTGTTTTTTCCTTTAGGACAGGGTCTCTCTCTCTCTCTCTCTCTAGCCTAGGCTGGCTTCTCCATTGCCACACTGGGTTTGGAATGTAGCACAGTGGTAGAATGTTTGCATTCTGGGTTACACAAGAACCTGTCTCCCAACCCCCAAAAGCCAATACTTAGGAGGCGGGAAAAATTGAGTGACAGGCAACAAGGTGTGTGTGTGTGTGTGTGTGTGTGCGCGTGTGTGTGTGTGTGTGTGATCTTTACATTTAGACATATCTAAGTTGAACAGGAAAGGGTTTTGAGGCCCCTGTGGTGGCACGCGCACCTGTATTTCCAGCATTTGGGAGAGGGATCTGGCAGAAGGATCAGTAATTTAAGGTCATCCTTGGCCACCCACATGGTGTATTTGAGCACAGACTTTGCTTTATGAGACGCCTGCCTCTAAATAAATAAATAGGCTACCCCGTGATTCAAACTCTCAAAGAACAAAAGGGGCAGGATTCTTTCCCACCTCTGCCACCAGAACTTTACAGTGTACTCCCCCTTGTCTGAGGAGACTGCCCTTGCCAGCCGTTTGTGTGACCTGGCAGACTGTCCTCTGCATAAGCAAACACGCACACCTTTAATCCCAGCACTTGAAGGCATAGGCTGGCGGATCTCTTGAGTTTGAGGCTAGCCTGGTCTACAGAGGGAGTTCCAGGACAACCAGAACTACATAAAGAAACCCTTTCTCAAAACAAACAAACAAACAAACAAACCCAAAACAAAAACAAAAAAGAAAGAAATGGAATGATCTCCCCCTTTAAAACACGTGTTAATGTACTGCGCATACATTTTGATGCTTCTGTTTAAGGTTTATTTGTATTCGTAAGTGTGTCTGTCTATTTATGCCACATGCATGCCTAGTGTCCACGGAGGCCTGTTGGATCCCTTGGAGCTAGACTACAGGCGTTGTAAACCACCTGTTGTGAATGGTGAGAACCGAACTCAGGACCTCTGGAAGAACAGAATGGGCTCTTGGCCACTGAACCATCTCTCCAGCCCCACGAAGTTTTTGGTTTTTGTCCTGTTTTGTTTTGTTTTTAAAGACAAGATTAGTAAGTCGCCTTGGCTGCTCTTGGACTTTCAAGACTCTTCAGTTTCCAAAGTAGCTAGGCTTACAATCCAGTGTCACCACACCAAGTCTGCCTTGAATTTTCTTTCTTTTTTTTTCTTTCCTTCTTTTCTCTTCTTCTCTTCTTGTCTTCTTTTTCTTTTCCCTTTTCTTTAAACTCAGTAATACTGGGGCTGAAGAGGTTAAGAGCACCGGATCCTCTTCTTGAGGACTTGGGTTCAATTCCTAACACCTACATAGTGGCTGTAACTCCAGTTTCAGGAAACCCAACTCCCTCTTCTGGCCTTTGTGAGCACCAGGTACACATGTGGTACATAGACATGTGTGCAGGTAAAACACCCATACGTACATAATAAAAGTAAATAAGTTTAATAATGTAACTTGGAGATCAGTCCCTAATTATACATAGAGGGCTACATAAAGAAAACCTCCTTCTTTAACAGCTTCGTGGTATTTCACTGTGGCATAGTGTTGGAAAATTAATGCCTTTCCCTCTGCCCCTGCAGGTAAACATTTAGTTTGTTCTCAGTACTTTGCTCTGCAAACAGCTGGTCTTGAATGTGACATTGAAGGTACTGGGCCTGATGTGTGTGGAACCCTGGGATACTTACTCATTTGGCCTTCTTTCTAAGATAGGCTCTACTATGTAGCCCCTGGCTGTACTGGAACTTGCTAAGTAGACCAGGCTGGCCTTGAACTCACAGAGATCCACCTACCTCTGCCTTAGCCTCTGCAGGCATTAAAGGTGTGCATCACCTCTGTCCCTGTTAGCTTGTTCTCGTTTGAGGCTGGCCTTGAACTCATGGCAATCCTCCTGCCTAAGCATTCTGAGTGCTGGCATTACAGGTGTGAGTCATAACGCTTTGCGTTGAGGGAGTGTTCAGCGTTATCTTTGAGAGGCTTGATTCTGTTTTCTCGGTCCATCTCACCATATCCCCCCCACCCCCTGTTTGCCGTCAGTTTCTACTGAGCCCAACTTGAGCCTTTTCCCACAGTCTGCTTTCTGAGGCTCTCAGAACCCCTCCTACCCCATAGAACCCTCCTGGTCTGATTCTCTTGATTCCATCTAAGAGGCTACCAACGGGAACCTCGGGGAGAAAAGCCCGGGAGGCAGGTTCTGAATACTGTGCAAATATTGACTGGTCGATCCTGGACCTTGCTTATTGCCTGCCAGCTTGTCTGGTTCTCTGAATTGTGTCACCCCTTCCCACTAGAGGAACTAAGTCTATTTTAAATTCACGGAGGCTGCCTTTATCCTGTGAGACTTTATTAATTTTTTCCTTAAGCCCGTGAGTGGTTTTGCTTGAATAACTGTGCATCGTGTGTGCTCCTGGTGCCTGTGGAATTCACAAGATTTACATAAATGTTGTGAACTCCATGTTGATATTGGTGACAGGACCTGGGGTTCTCTGTAAGAGCAAAAAGCCCTCTTAATTGTTGAGCCATCTCTCCGGCTCCAGCCTGTGAACCTTTATTTGGAAGAAAAGCCTGAAAGCCTGAACGCGCACGAGGAGGTTATTTAGAAATCCTCTGACTCCCTATGTTTGCAGGTGAAGAGTGTGAAGTGTGGACGAGGGGAAACAGGGTTTCAACCTTCAATTTGTGCCTTCCAACCATCTCCTCCCAGAGTTCGAACTCAGTCAACCTTTATGCTCTCAATATCCAGCCCATAAAGCTTAAAGAACGGAAGTGTATCTGCACAACAGACCCCTACCCAGCAAGGAAAAGGAAGGCCCTTCTAACGCTCGCCACAAATCTAGATGCGTTTAAAAAAAAAAAAAACATGCTGAGTAGAAGCCAGACACAAAAATGACATATTGTACAACTGCATTTATATGAAATTCTAGAACAGACAAGTTATATACATGGACAGACAGCAGATTCATATTGTCCAAAGGTCAGCATAAGGGTGATTACATAGGGAGTGAGGACCACTCATAGCGATGCCTGTATACATAGGTCCACATGTGTGCATGTGTACACACACACACACACACACACACACACACACACACACACACACACACCATGCCAGCCACTCATATACCTCCACCCACATATACCCAAACACTTGTAATTATCCCATCATAGCACCACAATAACCCTTTGTAGAAGCAGATTGGGAAACTGAGGCAGGAGGTTTATCTAAGGTTTGGCAGCTGCTGAGTGACAAGCCTGGGCTGTGACTGTACCCATCTAGCTCCAGGGTTCACCATCTTAGGTGCTATGTCTTGTTGCCATACCTCCTTCTCTGGTAGCAGAAAGTCCAGTGTTGCATCTTCCTTAGGAAACCATCACCCCAGGTAGAAGCCTCCTACAATACTAGTTACAGAACTGGCATGCTGCCTCCCTTTACATCTAGTCCAGTGGGGTTTTCAGGTGACTCCACTGCACGACCTCAGACAGAGCCTCCTCAAGGGCGATAAATACCCTGGAGGTGGGGCAGGGGACAAAGTGACCGGAAGAACAAAGGAGCCAGACCAAATGTCCCGATTTTTTCCTGGCCTGGCTCTCCCCAGCCTCCTGGACCTTTGGAAATACGACCCCTATAATCAGTTGGCTCTGGTCCTCAGCCCAGAACACTGGTAACAGGAAGCCAAGTGGGTGAGAGGTGATAGGAGACACTGCTTGGAGTGATGCCCATTATAACCCAGGTGCCTGTCTCTAAGCCCCGTGCCCCTGGGAAGGCCGGTGGAACAAAGACAGCGTGAATCTTGCCTAAAGGAGAGTTGGCTTCATTTCATTCCACCTGAATCCTATATTATTGATTAAGATAGATTTTAAACGGTGCAACAGCTCACTCGTGTATTGTGTAAAATATTGTATAATTTAAAAAGCATAAGCAAAAATTTCAACCAAGATAGAGTCAAGGTCACTCTTTTTCTTTTTAAAAATTTTTATTTGTGTATGTGTGTATCTATGCACACAAGGCCAGCAGGGGACATTGGATTCTCCTGAAGCTGAAGTTAGGGGTAGTTGTGGGCCGTCAGATGTAGGTGCTGAGAACCAGACACGGGTCCTTCTCAAGGGCAATAAATACTCTTAATTACTGCATCATCTTTCCAGCCCCTGATCTTGAGTGCTGGGGTCAGATGCCTGTGACCTCACACACTTTTTCTTTTCAGTACCGAGGATCCAGCCCAAGGTTCTGTGCATTCTAGGCAAGCACTTTACCAACTGAACCATATCTCCAGGTCCCCAGTTGTGTTGTTTGTTTGTTTGTTTGCTGTTTTGTTTTGCTTTGGCTTGGGTTTTCAGGGCAGTTTTTATTCCCCCTGTGGAGACCTGGCCGTCCTGTTCTGTAGACCCACCTCTGCCTAGAAAGTGCTGGGATTAGAGGCAGGCATCACCACTGCCTGGCCCCCAGGCTTTTTTTGTACAAATAGAAACATTTCTCTACACAGTTTATTTTACACTCTATCTTGAAGACTGTTCATTATCAACATGCAAAGCAGCATGGCTTTATTTCACATAAGGGTGATAGCCAATGGAAAGAAAGGTTACTTCCAATC